>NC_133452.1:162797922-163112172 GCF_048565385.1 Saimiri boliviensis
CATCCTTCTAGTTGTTCAGGTAAAAAATTCTGGATTCATCCTTGGCTTCTATCTGTCTCACATCTCGTTTTCAATTTAACAAATGTATTGGCTCTACTTTTTTTTTTTTTTTGAGGCAGTCTCACCCTGTTGCCCAGGCTGGAGTGCAATGGGGCGATAACCTCACTGTAACCTTCGCCTCTTGGATTCAAGGGATTCTTCTGCCTCTGCCTCCCCAGTAGCTGGGACTACAGGTGAATGCCACCACACCCTGCTAATTTTTTGTATCTTTAGTAGAGATGGGGTTTCACCATGTTAGCCAGGGTGGTCTCAATCTCCTGATCTCATCATCTGCCCTCCTCGGCCTCCCAAAGCACTGGGATTACACGCGTGAGCCACTGTCCCCGACATCCATTTTTAGGTCTTTTGTTGAGACACTGTCCTGAAAATCAGATTAACGAAGGAAAAATAAGCAGAAGTTTATTAATGTGTGTCGTACCTAACGCGCGGGAGAGACCTCAGTTCAGAAGTATTTCTCTCTCTAGGCAATAGCTTAGGGGCCTTGCTTAAATAGGATTTTGACAAAGAGCCACGCGTCCTGTCTAGTGACAAAACAAAGAAAAGACCATCTTCAGGCTTCCAGAAGGTTGGAAAGTGGGAGGAGGTAAATCGATGGGAAGAGGGAAGTCTGTTTCTGGGTCCTCTGGCACTGCTGTCTCTGAGCTCTGTTGAGGAGCTGACTGAGGCACACAGGAGAAGTAGAGTATGCCCCTGTTTAACCTTTTCACTGTAATCCCCCGAATTTTAGTGAGGAATATTTTGGTTGCCTCCAGTTGCCTCTGTCTGGAATGTCCTTCTCAGAGATAATCCACACGACTCATCCCATTAGCTCCTCAGGCCGTTCCTCAAAGGTAATTTTCTGTGAGGCCTTTGCACTCTTTTTTTTTTTTTTTTTTTTAAGACAGGGTGTTGCTGTGTCACCCAGGCTAGAGTGCAGTGGCACGATCATAGCTGACTGCAGCCTCGAACTTCTGGGCTCAAGCAATCCTCCCACTTCGGCCTCCCGAGTAGTTGGGACCGCTGGTGCACACCACCACATCCAGCTAGTTTTAAAATTTTTTTAGAGATGAGAGTTTCAGTATGTCACACAGGCTGGTCTTGATCTCCTGGCTTCAAGGGATCCTTAGCCTCGGCCTCCCAAAGTGCTGGGATTACAGGTGTGAGCCACTGTGCTGGGTACCTGACCCCTCTCGTTAAACTTGTGAACTTTGCCTTCTCCCTGTGCCTCTCTTCACCCTAACTGTGCAATCATTTTTCCCCTTCTCTGCTTTGCTGTCTTCCTTTGCCAGGATATGAGGCCTGGGAGGGCAGGGGTTGTTATGTCTTTTGTTTTTCTCCACTGTATCTCCAGTGCCAAGAACAGTCCTTGGCATACACCTTGTTCATAGTAAGTAAGCAACAAATACTTGTTGAATGCCTGAGAAGTTAGAGACCTAATTTTTAGCAAACAATTATTATTCCTTGAACAAGTTGTACTTAGGACTTTCTCAGAATCAAAAGATACTATTTGTTTATTAAGAGGTACTGTCTCTAGGAAAAAGTCAGGGATAAAAAGATTTTTTTATTTGAGTTTTTCTGATACAGCGAGAAGTACTGGCATTTTTCAGTGAACTAAGGTTTAAAATTTTACTTTATAATTTTGTCAAGTAACTAAGGCAATTTAAATAGTATGGTAGCAAACCTTATAGAGGAAACTGTTTTTACCACTGACTTAGTAAAAGCAGTCACTGGTATTTCGTGAGTTCCTTGGTAAAAACTGTCTGAGTTCGAAGTCAGGGGCTCCTTTGTGATAATGCTTGTGGTCTGAGTGGGAGCATACACATATCAATGCAGGCTTAAAAAAAATTTTGTTTTTTTTGAGACAGAATCTCACTTTCTTGCCCAGGCTGGAGTGCAGTGTTGAGAAATGTAAAGTTTATGAATATTGAGAAACGCTGAGTGTATGATAAAACATATTGTTTGCTAGGAAGAACGATGGCAAGGAACACCTAGCCACCCCCACCCCGAGCAGAAAACTACCTGGGGCATTCCAACGTGGCAGGACAAGGTATAAACATCACACACCGGTTAAAACAGTTCTTTGAGATATCTGCCCCTGCCCCCGTGGCTCCCTCGTGGAGAATACCTTTTAGCTTGTTTGTAATCATTGGAAGGGAGCAACAGCTGCCTACTTGGTATGTTTTGTTATGAGAAGACACAGAACACCTGTTAATAATAATCACCTGTTCAGAGAGACTAAATATGTGGATCAGAATCTGCTGGAGGCCTTCAGCCTGGAATGCCGTCAGCCCCTCAGGCTCTCAGTTGGGGAGGCCACTGGCCCCCCCGGGATAGTCCCATGTTGCTGTTCTATCTGGGTGACTGCCTCTTGATTCGTTCAGCGCCGCCTGGCTGGGGGTCTCTACAGCCGAGCTGGCTCTCGGTAGTAGAGTGGCATGATCTTGGCTCACTGCAACCTTTGTCTCCTGGGTTCAAGCAATTCTTCCACCTCAGCTTCCCGAATAGCTGGGATTACATGTGTGTGCTATCACGCCTGGCTAATTTTTGTATTTGTAGTAAAGACATGGTTTCACCATGTTGTCCAGGCTGCTCTCGAACTCCTGACCTCAGGTGATTCTCCCGCCTCAGCCTCCCTTCGTGCTGGGATTACAGGCTTCAGCCGCCATGCCTTTTTGCCCTCAGGGAGCTCACAGTCTCTGCTCACAGACCATAGCAGTGAAACACAGCTGTTGACTCTCCAGTTAGCTTTACAACAAATCTGAGATTTATGATCTCTACTTAGAGATAAAGGAATTTCAAATTAAGAATAAAATCAAGGGCCGGGCGCAGTGGCTCACGCCTGTAATCCCAGCACTTTGGGAGGCCGAGGTGGGTGGATCACGAGGTCAAGAGATCGAGACCATCCTGGTCAACATGGTGAAACCCTGTCTCTACTAAAAATACAAAAAAGTAGCTGGGCATGGTGGCGCGTGCCTGTAATCCCAGCTACTCAGGAGGCTGAGGCAGGAGAATTGCCTGAACCCAGGAGGTGGAGGTTGCGGTAAGCCGAGATCGTGCCATTGCACTCCAGCCTGGGTAACAAGAGCGAAACTCCGTCTCAAAAGAGAAAAAAAAAAAAAGAATAAAATCAAGTCGAGAATGAGGTGCAGTGTGTTCATAAATACCAACTCAGAAAGGGCATGTGTAAAAAAGTAACAGACTCTACACATGATGCTAGTAATTAAAAAATAATTTTTATTTTAACTTACATGACTGAAAGAGCAATGAATACAAATGCCACAAAACAAAAGCCACCCCCTCAACCAAACATGAAATACAGAAGTGAATACAAAATATCTGGAATTAATTCCTCATGCAGTAGTCAAAACAGTAAAAAATAAACCAAACACAAAATCCTGTAAGATCTGTGATTTGACTTGCTATAAAAAGAACCATTTCAACCATTTAACATAAACTATAGACTATACATACTAACTATAGACTGTACAATGTACCTTTAAGGTGAAGGGTATGTGAATATATATAATATTTATAAATATACAGATATGTACATTATAACTTCACAGTTGAAAGAACTATTTGCCAGAAGCCTGGCAAACAATTTGCAATTTGAAATGAAATGAGTCCTTTTTAAAAGTCTTGCTAAGATGTAAATATTTAAAATGATATCTAAATGATACAAACACGTCCATAGTACAGTTGATATTCCACAGTTTAAATTACACTCACATATACTGTGTTGATACCTTGGCATACCCCACCTTGTATATTCTTTAGAGGAAGAAAGGATATTTTAACAAGAGCTACTGAATGGTCTTGTACTTTGCTTAGTGGACTTTATCTCTGATAGTGAAGCAATGATGGAACCTAATGTTTTAACTGGCCAGGGAGTCCTCCCAGTGAGTGATTTCCCTGGGGGCAGTAACCGTCCCTCAGGGTGTCCTTCTTTTTTCTAATCTCATGGTCATTTTTACAGATGCAGGGACCACTTTAAATGTTCCTCCGCTCCTACTCCATTAGGATTTCTCCGACTTCCAGATTCTTCCACCTCAAAGAGCATCACAGCTTTGTGAATCTACAGCTTTTGGTTTTGATTTGTCTTAGCAGCAAAATACCCCTACGGTAAGAATATCATAAAAAATGGCTCTTAATTTTTTTTTTTTAAAAAGCACAAGCTTTGAGTTTTTTGTTTGTTATTCAGTGTATAGGTATAATCTTAAGGTAGTTCTTCGTCATTTACTTATCTGTTTTCTATAATGGAAACCTGATTTTTGAATTTTCAGGATTGGGAAAAGAAACAAAAGAAATTGAGGGAGGGTGTTTTTTGTTTGTTTGTTTGTTTTCTTTTTGAGACTGGGTCTCAGTCTTCTGTCATCTGGGCTGGAGTGCAGTGGTACAAGCTCAGCTCACTGCAACCTCTGCCTCAAGCGGTCTTCCCACCTCAGCCTCCAGAGTAGGTAGGCGCACATAAAATTAAAACATCTAAACCCTCACAATGGGTCATTCTGCCAGGTTCTGCAGGCAAACTTTTATTTGAAGAGATTCTTCTTTGTGCTTTGTATTGAAAGTAAAGTTAGGTAGCTAAGGGGACCACTCAACCCTGAGAACATGACAGAGAAAAACTGCAAGGCATAAGATATTTATCAAAGTATCACGTGACTATTTCAAGCTTATAGAGGAACTTGCAAAATAGTACAAAGATGGCTATTTTAAAATTTCATACATATTAAGATGGACTCTTTCACTGAGTATTGTCAGACACAATCAAGGATGTAATCTATTGAATTATACATACCCCTATTCTATATTGGCCAAAGGAAAAGTAGGTAGATACTGTAACACTAGACTCTGAATTCTTTCTATCACATGTTTTTTTGTCTTTGCTGTTGTTTTGTGTTCTGAGGCAGGGCTTTGCTCTGTCACCCAGTCTGGAGTGCAGTGGTGCAGTTACGGCTCACTGCAGCCTCCATCTTCTGGACTCAAGCAATCCTCCCACCTTAGCCTCCCAAGTAGCTGGGACTACAGGTGCACGCCACCACACCTGACTAATTAAACTCTTTTTTTTTTTTTTTTGTAGAGAAAGGGCCTTGCCATGTTGCCCACGCTGGTCTTGAACGCCTCAGCTTAAGCAATTCTCCTGCCTTGGCCTTCCAAAATGCTAGGAGTATAGGTGTGAGCCACCATGCCCAGCCTATAACATGTTAAATATTCAGGTAAGTTCAGCAGAACTTTGAGGTTCTAAACAATTTCCAGCCAAACCACAGCACCATCTTGATGAAAAGGGCAGATATTAAGACAGCTGTTAGGCAGTTAACCTGTAATTAAAACGCTGTGGCAACCTCAGTTCCATGACGACCTCCGACTTTAACACAGTCTCGAGGAAATTTGTCCAGTTGTTCATATGCCAGCCGCCCATCTTCTCCTAAATATAAAACATTAAACATACACGCTGATTCAAACTTAATGTTTTTATTCGTTACTCAAAGTAACATAGCACCAATTGTTTAAGTGTGCATTGCTGTAATACGCTGTGTTAGCTTTTGTTATTCCTAAGTATGTCATTGTTCTCCAGGTATCGCTTAGAACAAACAAGAACTTTTAAGCTAATAATGCCAGAGACCAAAAGAATGCCAGGGCATGAAACAGAGTAGAAGTCTTATGGCCATTTGATGTTGATAATTTCACATAACAGCTTTATTTCAGAGCAAGCATATGGCCTCTATTTTAAGTACATTAGGGATTTCAGTATGGCTGGTCCTTGACTTTAATGCATTGAACTTTTACTTAATTTTTACTCGTATACAATATATATTGATACATCTAAATGATCATTGGTAAAATCAATTTTCGGCTTTCAAACTTCAGCTGAAAATTACTCTTTGCTATGTAAACATATGGAGCTCCCTTCTACCAGCCATCAGCTAGTTCAGTTTTCCCTGTAGCACCACCTTGAACAGTTAAGATACATTTGCAAATAATTTTAATATCTTACTCTATTTTCTGCTTTAAAAAATGATTAAAAAATGAGAAAATAAAATGCAGAGACAAGTGATAAGAAGCAGGCTTTCATACATTTGAGGCAAGTAGGACAAAGATGGAATAGTTGTGCTTCATCAGAAGTTCAGCTGGGCATGGTGGGTCACTCCTGTAATGCCAGCACTTTGGGAGGGCAAGGTGAGTGGATCACTTGAGGTCAGGAGTTTGAGACCAGCCTGACCAACATAGTGAAACCTCACCTCTACTAAAAAATACAAAAAAAAGTTGGCTGGCCTGGTGGCATCCGCCTGTAGTACTATCTATTGGGAGGCTGTGGCAGGAGAATCACTTGAACATGGGGCCAGAGGCTGCAATGAGATGAAATCACACCATGGCACTCCAGTCTGGGTGATTAGAGTGAGACTCTGTCTCAAAAGAAAAAGAAAAAAAGTTCACCGTGAATGAAAACAAAAAAAAGATTCAGAAAATGTTGGAATTATATTGAGATAAGGGAGTTTTAGAAAAGGACATATCTGCCTGTATTTAAAAGAACGTTGCAGAGTGAGCTTTTTCTGCAGGTAAAAGCCTGCTAACTTTAAAAAAAAATTTTTTGTTTGAGACGGAGCCTTACTCTGTCGACCGGGTGGGAGTGCGATGGAGCGATCTTAGCTCACTGCAACCTCTGCTTCCTGAAGTCAAGCCATTCTTCTGCCTCAGCCTTCCAAATAGCTGGGACTACAGGAACCCACCACCATGCCCAGCCAAGTTTTGTATTTTTGGTAGAGACAGGGTTTCACCATATTGGCCAGGCTGGTCTTGAACTGCTGACTTACTCGCCTTGGCCATCCAAAGTGCTGGGATTACAGGTGTGAGCCACTGTACCCGGCCAAGAGATGTTGTTTTTTTTCTTCTTCTTTTTTTGCACTATGTTGCCCATGAAAAAGATGTTTTTCAGTAGTCTCTGCATGCCTTGACTTTTCAGAGGCAATGCTCCATTTTTTCTATTTTGGTAGTTTTCAGATTTTTATTACTTTGGAGTAGGACCCTTTACTCAAAACAAAATGTTGATATACAAAACACTGATATATAAAATAGATTAAATAGGACCTTTCCCATTGACGGCAGGAGAAGATGGAGAGACAGAGGGCCTGAGTCAGGCTCATTCCGGTGCTCCCTCCTTGCCTACGTGCACACCCCCGATAGACAGCGCCGCTAACAAATGCACTTGAAGAACCACAACTGCTAGGCCAGTTCCGTTCCTAGTTTCCTCATGAATAGATTTTAGTTTAGAGGTGTTACATTCTTCTCCCAGAGTCCCACAGGGTACAGTGGCGTCCAGGGTCAAGATTCCATGTTGGTGCCTGACTAGGGTGCCGATAGGCAAGTTATACAACCTCAGCCTGCTTTCTGTAAAATGCAACTAATAGGGCTTCTGCCTTTATGGAGTTCTTGGGAGAACTAAATGAGTTAACCCTTGCAGATCCCTCAAAACAGTGCCTGGCCTGGAGCAAGTCCTCTATAGGTGTTAGCCAGTATTATTACAGTGACATGAAGACAGTGGGTATCTCACTCTTACTCAGTTTTCAGTGGCTCTTGATCTGTGTTGGCTCTTCTCCTAGTCCTTTTTTTTAGAGCTAGAGCTAGAAGGCCATGACACAGTCACAGCTCACTGTAGCTTTGACCTCCTAGGCTCAAGTGATCCTCCCACTTAGCTTCCTGAGTAGCTGAGACCACAGGCTCATGTCACCATGCCTGGCTACCTAAAAAAAAAATGTTTTGTTTTGTTTTGTTTTGTACAGAAAGTGTTATTATATTGCCCAGGCTGGTCTCAAACTCCTGGCCTCGGCCAGTGCAGTGGCTCATGCCTATAATCCTAGCACTTTGGAAGGCCGAAGTGAGAGGATCTCTTGAACCCAGGAGTTAGAGACCAGCCTGGGCAACATGGCAAAACCCATCTCTATCAAATTGAAATTTTTTTTTTTAATGAGTAAAATTATTAAACAAACAAACCAAGAAAGAACTCATACCCTCAAGCAATCCTTCTACTTTGGCCTCCCAAAGTGCTGGGATTACAGGGATGAGCTATCACGCCCCCAGCTCCAGCTAATTTTATTTATTTTTATTTTGTAGAGATATCAGGCTGTTCTTGAACTCCTGTGCTCTCGCATTCAAGCAATCCTTCTGCTTTGGTCTTCCAAAGTGCTGGGATTACAGGCATGAGCCATTGCACCCGGCCCTCTGCCAATCCTTTAACTGCCTTGTTAAGTAGGCAGAGTGCTGAAGGGGAGAAAGCAGGAGCTTTGGGGAGTCAGGGAGTGTGGTTCCAAGCAGGCCGGAGGTGTCAGAGTGAAACTGTTCTGTACATCAATCACATGTGGCCACCAACCACATTTACACTTAAATGGTAATTACAGATGGTCCCTGACTTATAGTGGCATAGACTTAGGATTCTTTGACTACAATGATGCAAAAGCTGTATGCGTTAAGTAGAAACCTTACTTTTTTAGCATGGTATTCAATACAATCCATGAGATCTTCAGCATTTATTATAAAATAGGCTTTGCGTTAGATGATTTCACCCAACTGTAGCCTAATGTAAGTATTCTGTGCATGTTTAAGGTAGGCTTGGCTAAGCTATGATGATCTGTAGGTAAGATGTATTAAGTGCATTTCTGACTTAACAATATTTTCAGCTTACAATGGGTTTATTGGGATGTAACCCCATTGAAAGTTAAGGAGCAGCTGGCCTCAAAATTGAGTAAACTTAAAACTTTAGCTCTTCAATCACAGTGGCGAAGGTGAACAACTGAATAACCACTTAGGATGACTGCTGTCGTACTGGACAGTGTGCGTATAGAACAACCCTATCACCACGGAGGGCTCTATTGCATAGCTCTAGATTAAAATATCGAAATCATTCCATACTGGTTGGTAAATAGTTGCAGCCCCGAGTCCTTCAAGTGCCTGCAATGACCTTCTGCCCTTTGTCACAGGGCATTTTATTAATTCCTATGGATAATACTATTTTCATTATATTCAGTCATTTGTTTGAGAGAAAAATGTGCCAGTATTTGTGTATTAGGGTCAAAGAAGATTCACAGTATTGAGTTCAGGGGGTTCTCAAACTTTATATTAGAATCCCCTGGGAGGCTTTAAAAAATCCTGTGCCAAGGCACACTTCGGACCAGTGAAAGCAGAATCTTTCAGAGTAGATTGTTTAAGCCTCCCTGGCGAATGTGCAGCCAGCGTTGAGCACTGCACACCGGTGGTGTGAGAGGGCATGGGCTGGTGAGAGTGTGCGTGAAGAGCTGAGGCGAGGCAGGCATGGTGATGGCTTCTGGAGATGCTGCTGTTTGCACAGCTCTAGTGGGTCCCGGGGCACATTCTGTAGGGATTAACTTCCTTAGGTGACACTGGAAATAGAAGCTTTGTTGGCTATGCTTTGTAAGCGCCTGGCTTACCTTCATGGTTATTTTGGAATACAAAGGGATAAAGGAGTTTAAAGTAATAATACCCTGGGTATATTTTTAGAGAATTAAATAATTTCTATGCTAACACAGTCATAAGGAATAACTTTTATCCTTTAAACAAATATACACTGGCTGATTTCTGTGCAAGAAATAATACATTCAATAGCGGAACGAAGCCTTGTTAAACCCATAATTGTAAGAAAGAGGGCCTAACAATAAGTGGGATTTTCACAGTGATTATAAATGCCATGAGATTCTTCTTCATGTTGTTAAGTTACTGTCACCAAACAAGGGTGGCTTTTTTCTTTTTCTTTTTTTTTTTAAGATGGAGTCTTGCTCTACCACCCAGGCTGGAGTGCAGTGGCATGATCTTGGCTCACCACAACCTCCACCTCCTGGGTTCAAGCAAAATTCTACTGCCTCAGCCTCCCGAGTAGCTGGGATTACAGGCGTGTGTCACCATGCCCAGCTAATTTTTTTTTTTTTTTTTTTTTTTTGCAGTTTTATTAGAAACAGGGTTTTGCCATGTTAGCCAGGAAGGTCTCGATCTCTTGACTTCGTGATCCACCCACTTCGGCCTCCTGAAGTGCTGGGATTACAGGTGTGAGCCACCATGCCTGGCTGGGTGACTTTTTTCTAAGCTGTGTTATTGATTCGCTATTGAGGATTTCTAGGAGCATAGTTTTTATACTTTAAGAGTATGCTGTTGAAGTAAAATTACTTATAGTAACTATTTATACTTTTTTTTTTTGAGAGAGTCTTGCTCTGCAGTCCCCCAGGCTGGAGTACAGTGACACGATTTCAGCTCACTGCAATCTCGGTCTCCTGGTTTCAAGCGATTTTCCTACCTCAGCCTCCTAAGTAGCTGGGACTAAAGGTGCACGCCACCACACCTGGCTAATTTTTGTATTTTTAGTAGAGACGGGGTTTCATCATGTTGGCCAGGCTGGTCTCAAACTCCTGACCTCAAGTGATCCTCCCGCCTTGGCCTCCCAAAGTGCTGGGATTACAGGCATGAACCAGCACACCTGGCTACTTATAATTTTTAATACAGAGTTAAGAAAGGCTTTCCTTACTCTCCCAAGTTCCCAAAAAAGAATAAATGTATAACACCTGCTGGGAGTGAATCTTCATAAAATAAAGTAAAAAGGAAGGGTTATCTGGATATTCCAGAATAAAATAAGTACTCCAATTCTTTTCTTAGATATCAGGGCTCAGATGGGCAGAGGCCACAGGACAGTCAGAGGTTAACCTGGGAGTCAGGGTGAGGCTGAGATACCTGGGGCTGTACAGCATTCCCTGGGATGCACCTCTGGTACCTCAACCAATCTCTGTCCTTCAGGGACTGTCAACCCCACCCTGGCAACCCAACCTGGCTTCCTATTGCCTCTGCTTTATGGTTTGACTTCTGTGTTCTTGATTCCAAATAGTACACAGACTGATCAATCCATAGAGAAAGGCTCCAGAGAATATAATTATATTCTTTATTATATTCTATATTGTAATTAGCAACCAGACAGAAGAAGGAGTTGGGGCGAGATGGACACTGACAGGTTCTTTGTACTCGGAGTGTGAGAAGACAGCCTCCAGGGAGGAAACTGCTAAAACAGGGTACATGAAACTTCTCCTTACCGTTCTCCTTGAGAGTGCTAGAAGCAATTGATCATGTTAACAACAACAACAACAGTAAAACTCACCCAGAGACAAGAGGGTTTCTGAGGCCACATTTCTGATTTCTTCAGTATCAGACTGACACAGTATCACCAGCATTTTAATGCTTTCAGTAGCCTATGGGGGAAAAATAGTTTATATCGTGTTCTGACATTTAGGTATAGAGTCCCATGAGACTTGGCATTTCACAGCTGGTGGGAACTTTAGCCTTTCTTCGTTGCCCAGGCTGGAATGCAATGGAGCGATCATAGCTCACTGCAGCCTTGACCTCGCGGGCTCAAGCAATTCTCCTGCCTCAGCCTCCTAAGTGGCCAGGACTAATTTTTAATTTTTAATTTTTTGTAGAGATGAGGTCTCACTATGCTGCCCAGGCTGGTCTCAAACTCTTGGGTTCAAGCAGTCCTTCTTCTGCCTTGGCCTCCCAAAGTGGTGGGATTACAGGTGCAAGCCACTGTGCCTGGCCAGCTGGTAGGAACTCTAAAAACCAGCTTACCTGTGGGGTTAAACATAGCTGACTGTCTCAATCCCTTAAAAGTGCATATTCCTGGGTGCCACTCCAGATGCACTATATTGGAATTTCCTGGGATGGAGCCCAGAGTTACTTTCAGGAATTCTGATAATCAGCAAAATTCCTCGTTCCACAGCAGACTCCTGGTTTAGAGGAGTGAAGTGACTAGCTTGCTTTTCCAGAATAGAATCCATTTTCTCCGGTTCTTTCCAGAGATTCTCACTGATTCCAAAATGGCTCCAATTTAAAAATTCTTAATATTTAGCTTATATACTAAAATAGAGGAGGAGGTAAAGGCTAATAATGAGAATTCTTCTATTTGTTTGTTCCACAAATATCTATTGAGCACTCAATAAACCAGACTATTCATAAGGCATGAGAGATTCCACAGTGGACCAGACGTGGTTCTGGCCCTCAGGAATTTAGAGTCTAGTGGATTTAAAGTATGAAAATCCATGAAAACCATATAGATCACTGTATCCTTATGTCTTTATTTACTTTGTCTCTATCACAGACATCCATCACTGATATGTCATTGGAGATCAAGAGAGTACCCAAATAAATAGCGATCACTGTAGGCTTTCTCTTTGGGCATCTGAAGGTGATTTTTCTAACCAAGTAACAAGGAAAGCAAAATTTCCTACAGCTGTTTTCTTTTCCTTTTTTCCTTTCTTTTTTTTTTTGAGACAGTGTCTCACTCTGTCACCCAGGCTGGAGTACAGCTGCATGATCTCGGCTCACTGCAACTTCTGTCTCCTGGGTTCAGGCGATTCTCCTGCCTCAGCCTCCCAAGTAGCTGGGATTACAGGTGTGTGCCACCCTGCCTGGCTAATTTTTGTATTTTTAGTAGGGACAGGGTGTCACCACGTTGGCCAGGCTGGTCTTGAACTCCTGAGCTCAAGTGATCTGCCCACCTTGGCCTCCCAAAGTGCTGGGATTATAGGCGTGAGCCACCATGCCTGGCCCTAGAGCTGTTTTTGATCATGGACCATTAACTTTTTCTTTTGAGGTATTAGTCCCTTTCTTTATGTGTCATCAGGCCTGCAGGTCCCTGCCTCTTTTCCAATATTTTGGCAAGTTCTAAAGTACAGTCTTTTCTCATTTTTTTTTTTGAGATGGAGTTTCTGTTGCCCAGGCTGGAGTGCAGTGGCACAGTTTCAGCTCACTGCAACCATTGTCTCCTGGATTCAAGCAATTTGCCTCAGCCTCCTCAGTAGCTGGGATTCCAGGTGTGCACCACAACGGCTAATTTTTTTGTATTTTTAGTAGAGGCTTTCATCATGTTGGCCAGGTTGGTCTTAAACTCTTGACCTCAAGTGATCTGCCTGCCTTGGCCTCCCAAAATGCTGGGATTATAGGCATGAGTCGCTGTGCCCAGACTTCTCTCATTCTTTTCTCAAGACTGATTTGTCTTATTTTTTGCGATGAAGGTAGGTCAAACATTACATCCTGCCTATTGAGAGGGAAACTTCAATGTCAGGAGTTCTCAGTCTTCGCTTACTTATTTACATTTTAGCTTTCTCTCTGCTCACAACACCTCATGACAATCAAAGCTGGTTCTCTGCTTTGTAAAGAGAGCGTGTGCAAAGAATCTGGGAATTCAGTGGCATACTCCAAAAATTAGTCCTGGCTACTTAGTATGCTTCTTTTCAAATCTTAATTGTCCCTGCTTTTTGTTGTTGACAATAAAAATGAGTGCAGTCACCAAACAACTCATCTCCCTTTTAAGATAAGTAACGTAAGATATGTAAGATAGACTTTTCTTTTCTTTTTTTCTTTTTTTGAGATAGGGTCTTGCTCTGTCACCTAGGCTGGAGTGCAGTGGCACGATCTTGGCTCACTGTAACTTCTGCCTCCTGGGTTCAAGTGATTTTCCCACCTCAGCCTCCTGCATAGCTGGGATTACAGGCACCTGCCATCATGCCCTGCTAATTTTTTTATTATCATAGAGATGAGGTTTCACCATGTTGGCCAGGCTGGTCTCAAACTCCTGACCTCAGGTGATCCACCAGCCTCAGCCTCCCAAAATGTTGGGATTACAGGTGTGAGCCACCATGCTGGCTAATCAGATATACTTTCCTAATACTGACCTAAAGGCAAACTGATTCCCTTAAGCTAGTGAAAAACATGATTGTTTTCTGCCGCTTATTGACTATAACAAAACAAAGTCACATGTAGTTACTGTTTAAGGGGAAAACAATACTAAAACTAATATATGGTGCAAAGGAAACAAGAAATACTGTTTAAAAAAAAAAAAGTCTTTTCAAACATGAAACAAAAGCTGTTATATGCGCTCAGCTTAGCCTGGCTCCATGCTCTCCAAGCTGAGCTGCCCGGGATGATGGGGTGGAGAGGGTGGTGGTTGAGGGGTGGATGGGTGGGGGGCTCTGAGGCTGGGCTTTACCTCAAGGATTTTCAGGGCCAGGCAAGCTGCTTTCTGGAGCTGGAGGTTTGTCTTTGTTAGTGCTTCACAGTAATAGAGCAAGGCCTGAAAGAGAAGGAGGGACCCCGTGAGGGCATTTTGGTTTGTTCGTAGTGTAAGAGGTACATCTCATTTTCACCCCTGGGATAACCTATAGCGTACAATACAGACATTTTGCATTACCTTCAGAGCAAGAAAAAAAAAGCCATTGAAATTCATATTAGTTAAAAGAGCTGTTCATTCCATAAATTGATCGCTTATATTCTCCTAGACCTATAATGAAGGTGGGCTTTTTTTGGCCACCTAGAGGTAATTTTTTAAACTAAGCAACGAGGAAGGCCAAATTTCCCAAAGCTGTTTTTGATCCTGGGTCATGAACTGTGTCTTTTGAGGTCTTAACCCTTTCTTTATGTCCCTTCATAACGGCCTGCAAGCTCCTGTCCCTTGTCCCACGTGTCATTCCAAGATTTGAACTAGTCCCCTAAAATCCATGACTCTAGAAGAATATAAGGGATCAATTTATTGAATAAAATTGGGAGATAGAGAGTTATGGTTCTGGCTTCTAAGAAGCCCTTAGATATAGTAGAAATGCTGACTGTTAGAAGGAACTGAAGAGAAGAAATGTACTAGGTGCCATAAGAAAGCTACAAGGTAAGTCAGTCACTTGGGGAAGAGAAAATCTTACGGAATGCCAGGGTAGGTTTCAAAAATGTTTGAGCTTGAATGGAAATGATGGGTTAGATTTCAGTGGGGAAGCTGATTGAAAAAAATGTATTCAGGCAGAAATAAGGAAGACAGGAAGAGGCAGTACATGCCAGGGAGGAGGGTGGTGATGTCAGTTTGAGATTTGCCAAGTTTGACGCACGGCAAATAAATGCTCTGTGCAAAAATCTCTACATAAAAGTTGTCTTTGTTTGTTTGTTTGTTTTTTGAGACAGAGTCTTGCTCTGTCACCTAGGCTAGAGTGCGGTGGCACGGTATCTTGGCTCACTGCAACCTCCGCCTCCTGGGTTCAAGTGATTCTCCTGCCTCAGATGCCTGAGTAGCTGGAGTAGCTGGGACTACAGGTGACCACCACCATGCCCGGCTAATTTTTTTTATTTTTAGTAGAGACAGGGTTTCACCATGTTGGCTCCTGAGGTCAGGAGTTCGAGACCAGCCTGGCCAACATGGTGAAACCCTGTCTCTACTAAAAATATAAAAAAGTTAGCCAAGCATGTGGTGTAATATTTTTAGAATTAGACACTACACAAATGTCCACCAATATAGAGTAAGAAAATAAATTCTAGGATATTTATATTCAGATATGCCATCTATCCATAAATATAATTAAGTAGATCCATATGTTCGGTCAAGGAAAGAAAATAACCATGATATATCACATCAAAAAGTCCATTATGAAACAGAATAGCGTGATCTCCCTTTAAAAATTATGCATGTTAGCATATGTATAGACAAAATCTGAAAGAAGAGACAGTATGTTATTAACAGTTTTTTTCTGGGGGCCGAATGTAGGGGGTACCTATCTATATTTCTTTAGTTTTAATTATTTTACAGAATATGTATTATTAACAAGCAGAAAAATTATTTTATAAAAGAATAAATGCTAAAATATTATTAGTAAATGATAGAAAATTAAACCGGCTTCTGGCTTGATGGCCATGGTTCAGTGTCCTACCTTTTCCCTGAAATGCTGATTTTTGGAGGCGGCTGCCAAGTAAAGCGTCACAGCCTCAGTGACTTCATTGTCCTCTCTGGTTAATAGCAGAGCCAGAGTCCTGAGTACTTCCTGCTGGGCCAAGAGGTTGCTGGGAGCAAGGTCACTCATGGTCTGTAGCAGTTTTTCATCTCTTAGTGACTGCAGAGTCTGAACCATGGAAACTAGAGGGTAAGAAGGAAGGAGATTTCATGTTCTGACATGCTGAAGTAACAAGCTCATTACAAACATAAACAGGACTCAAGTACAAAAGAAAGTATAGTATATAACTCAAATACATAGGAAAAATTAGCATCTGATAAAGGTGGTATTTCAGATTGCTGAGAAAAGGTCAGACTATTCAAATAATTGGATTATAGTGATGGATAAAGCACATGGGAAAAAGTAAAGGTGGGTCTCTATCTCATAATGGCTACAAAAATAACTTGTAGATGAATTAGCCCAATGTAAAAATATACAGAAGAAAATATACATAAACATTTTTATTTATTTTTTTTTATAAGATGGGTTTCACCATGATGGCCAGGCTGGTCTTGAACTCCTGACCTCAGGTGATCCACCCACCTCGGCCTCTCAAAGTGCTAGGATTACAGGCATGAACCACAGCGCCCCACCCTACGTAAACATTTTTTACAATCTTCCTAATGTATGTATGGTAGACTCGATTGCTCCTCTGTCTTTTAGTCAAACCTGGCTGGCAAAACCCCAAACCTGGGTGAACCCAGTGCAGAAACCAAGTCTGCACTGAAGAACTGGGCCCTGATGAAGAAATGTATTTCTTTCTTTCTCTCTCTCCCTTTTTTTTTTTTTTTTTTTTTTTGAGACAGAGTCTCACTTCTGTTGCCCAGGCTGGAGTAGCTGGGATTACAGGCATACACCACCACACCCAGCTAATTGTTCTGTTTTTAGTAGAGATGGGGTTTCTCCATGTTGGCCAGGCTGGTCTCAAACTCCTGGCCTCAGGTGATCTACCCACCTTGGCTTCCCAAAGTGCTGGGATTACAGATGTGAGCCACCATGCCTGACCAGAGCAACCCATTTTGTTGGTTGGAATATGAAGACAATATAGTAAAATATAAGGTCTTGAGTCCCACTTGGACAAGTTAACCATGTTCCATGAATAAGGAGTGTCTTCTACTCCTTAACCAGAAATCTAGCATGATTACCCATTAGTCACAAAAATACTGGAATGAGAATGTGTCTGGTCAGTACAGATGGAAGAATAAAAGCCAAACTCATGCTCCATGCATAAAGCAACATTCTCTACACAGTAGACAGATTTGTGACTTATTTAATTTGTTTTTTGCTTGAATTTCCTGATTTCCTTGCTTTGGATGCTCCATTAATTTCACTGCTTTGTAAATAAACACCCTAGTCAAAAGCCTCAAGGAAGCATTATGTATTATAACATCGAAATAAATCACAGAAATTATCCTATATGTTCAACAACGTAATCAAATACATTAGTATACATTCAAATGCTAAACTATTAATCTAATATCTCATATAATCTAACATAAATGCTTTCAAAGAATATTTAATAACACAGAACATAATATCAAAAAAACAGGATGAATATTAGGCATAATTACAATTTTGAAATCTAAAACCCACATGCATTCAACTGGAAAATACATGCAATTTAAAAAGTAGGAGAAGGAGAGATTGAAGGCTTTTCCCTTTTATGATGAAAGAAAAAAAGACACTTCAAAGGTTAAGGGTTTTTTTTTTATTGTCAGTCCCCATTCCTGTTAGCATATGAGTAGGCCTTTTTGGGGACAATGTAATATAAGAGGCTAGAGATGTACCTCTCCACTGATAAAAACTAACAGTAAGTTTCTCAGAAAATTGATTTAGATCAGGACATATTTAGTACCAAGAAATGAAGACTGTAATAGGGCTGGGCACAGTGGCTCATGCCTGTAATCCCAGCACTTTGGGAGGCCGAGGTGGGCGGATCACGAGGTCAGGAATTCGAGACCAGCCTGACCAACATGGTGAAACCTTGTCGCTACTAAAAATACAGAAATTAGCAGGGCATAGTGGCACCTGCCTGTAATCCCAGCTACTCGGGAGGCTGAGGCAGGGGAATCGCTTGAACCCGGGAGGCAGAGGTTGTAGTGAGCTGACATTCATGTCATTGCACTCCAGCCTGGGCGAAAGAGTTAGATTTCATTCAATAAAAAAATAAATAAGAAGACTATCATATTATAAAATAAGACTTTGTGGTCCTGAAACAAGGTCTTTCTGCACATGCTTTCTCTTCCTGTCCTTTGTGCTGGCGTCTGCCCCGTTGTAAGGGGTCATGCACGGACTGTCTCCCACGCCCCGTGCTGGTACAGTGCTGGGTAGAGGAAGATCTGTCTTCCTTCACGGTGATGCTACCCAGTGCGCTGACTGTGTTGTTGCAGGCTCTGATGTTCTGGAAACAAGGGCTAAGCCTGGGCGTGCGCCAGACACGTTGCTGCTGCCTGGTGCCGTGCCAGACTCACCTCGCTCCAAAGAACACACCTTGTTCTTCCTGTCCCTTTTAACCTGCATTGTCAAGGCTCTGTGGATTGACAGAGCACAAACCTGGGAAGCAGAAAGCAGCCCCTCGCTACCTGGCTGCACTCCCAAAGTGGTTTTCACTTGATTCCGATCATTATTTTATTTCCTGTCTCTGAAGGGCCACGTGGAATGGCGGGAGCCGGCTTCATTGCTGCACGCCTGCTCCGGCAGCCTCTCCCCTTGTTTCCTGCACATGTAGCTCTGGAGCTAGTTTTCCACCTTCTCCTCCTTTCCCTTCCCACAGTGACCTACCTGCTTTCTTTGAAACTCCATTTCTTCCTATTATTAATGAAAGCCTCACCAAACAGGGCAATATAAAATAGTATTACCTGTCGGGTTGATCTGACTAATGGCAAATACATTACTGAAGGAAATAAGTGCAGTGAAAGCTCAAGTCATTTGCCAGCTTTCTGTAAATGGTACCCCTCTGCCAGATGATCGAGTTGCTCCTAGTGAATCCCTGATTCATTAACAAGGGGTTCGCTGGTAGTAAAGGTCCAGAAGTCATTTAAAAGGCAAATTGCACCTCTACTGTGAACTTGAAAAAGCAAAAGCCTATCATTGCCAAAAGCCGTAATTTAAAAGACCAGAGATAACACCCAAATTGAGCCACCACTATAATGTGACAAAAGAATATGTCTCACCTTGCCTGGCCAGCTGGCTCAGGTAACTTTCCAGGTCACTCACGCCGTGGCTGGTGAAGTAACTGTAATACTGGAAAACAGTGACGACTTCCGAGGACAGGCTGGTGGAAAGCAGAGGCTCAGCCCGGTCCAGAATTTGGGACACCAGAGTTCGAAACACTATTTGGAAGGGAAAGACACAGAAGCTTTAAATATATGACCATTCATTCATTCAACTTTTTATTTATTTATTTACGAGTCTCGCTCTGTCACCCACACTGGAGTGCAGAGGTGTGATCTCAGCTCACTGCCAACCTCTGCTTCCCAGGTTCAAGAAATTCTCCTGCCTCAGCCTCCCAAGTAGCTGGGACTACAGGTGCATGCTGCCAGGCCTGGCTAATTTCTTTTGTATTTTGGTAGAGACGGGTTTCACCCAGGCTGGTCTTGAACTGCTGAGCTCAGGCAGTCCACCCACCTCTGCCTCCTCAAGTGCTAGGATTACAGGCGTGAACCACTGTGCACGGCTGTTCTTATTTTTTTTTAGAGATAGGGTCTCACTTTGTTGCCCAGGTTGGTCTCAAACTCCTGGGCTCAAGCGGTCCTCTGCTCAGCCTCCCAAGTAGATGGAATTGCAGGCATGAGCCATCACACCTGGCTCAATAAGCTGTTTATCTTTTCCTGTGGTCGAAGACAGAGTGAAGTCGGTACAGTAAGCAGCTAGATGTGCACACCTGTGTAACTGCCATGTCGATCAAGATACGGAGAGGGCCCGCACTCCACAAGGTTTCCTTGTGCCCCGTCCCAGTCAATAGCTACTCTTCCCTTCCCTTATATATATCATATATAATGAATAAATATTATATATCCATGTGTAGGAGAGAGATAAAAAGGAGGAGTAAGAGAAAAGTCAGAGAGGAAAAGAGAAGAAAGGAAGGAAAGAACGAAGGAAAAATTCAGGGAAGAGAAAGGACAGGAGGGGCACAAATAGGTGACGAGCAACCTGACCTCTATCAACATAAATCGGTTTTGCCTGTTCTTGAACTTCATGTAGATGGAGTTACATAGTATGTACTTTTGGGGCCTTGTTCTTTTATACAGCAAAGCATCTGTGAGATTCCTCCAAATTATTGCTTATAGCTACAATGTATTTTTTTTTTTTTTAATGGCTGGCCCAGGGCGGGTGCAGTAGCTTACACCTGCAATCCCAGCACTTTGGGAGGCCGAGGCAGGTGGATCACCCAAGGTCAGGAGTTTGAGACCAGACTGGCCAACATGGTGAAACCCTGTTTCTACTAAAAGTACAAAAATTAGCTGGCCATGGTGGCGCGTGCCTGTAATCCCAGCTACTTGGGGCTGAGACAAGAGGCTCACTTGAACCTGAAAGGCAAAGGTTGCAGTGAGCTGAAATCATGCCACTGCACTCCAGCCTGGGCAACAGAGTGAGACTCCATCTCAAAAAAAAAAAAAAAAAAAAAATTGCTGGCGCACTGCAGTGGCTCATGCCTATAATCCTGGCACTTTGGGGGGCCAAAGTAGGAGAATTGCTTGAGTCCAGGAGTTCCAAACCAGCCTGGGCAAGTGGGTGAAACCCTCTGAAATCCTGGGCTCAGATTCTACTGCCTCAGCCCCTTTTGTACTGGGACTATAGGTAGATGCCAACACGCCTGGCTAATTTTGTTACTTTTAGTAGAGATGGGGTTTCACTCACTTGCCCAGGCTGGTTTGGAACTCCTGGACTCAAGCAGTTCTCCTACTTTGGCGTCCCAAAGTGCCAGGATTATAGCTTTAAATGTCACTGCTGGTATTCTGAATTAAAACACGTTCAGCATCTTTCTTTTCTTAAATCTGATGTTTTCCCTGGACAGTACAATTCTGTTTTCAGGGCTGGCCTTTTGTGTGCTTCCCATCTGCAGGCAAATGGTAGGAGGACCCCTGCACCCCCACTCCAGCGCCCACTCTCGCTGAAGGACAGGAATTCTCTTTCTACTGCCGCCTCATACCTGGGTCTGCAAGTCCTGGATACTCTCTGTTGACAGTTCTGGCAAAGCTGGTCTCCAGCTGATTAATCACTCTGTCCGCCGAGCTGTGGTACACACCAGTGGGGCTGCAGCACTTGGTCCAGAATGACAGCAGAGACAGCTTTTTGTGAAATTCTGGTATGGCTGGAAGAGAAGAGCAACCATCATCCGATGACACATTTGAAACGAAGCAGAGGGAAACATGTTGGGGAAAGGGTATGTCTGTGTGTTCTTTGGGAACCTTTTTTTCTCCCCATAATACTAAAAATGTAGTAGCTTTATTATTATTATTGAGATGCAGTCACACTCTGTGACCTTCACTGGAGTGGAGTAGCATGATCTCAGCTCACTGCAGTCTCTGCCTCCCAGGTTCAAGCGATTCTCCTGCCTCAGTCTCCCAAGTAGTTGAGATTACAGGCATGTGCTACCATGCCTGGCTAATTTTTGTATTTTTAGTAGAGACACAGTTTCGCCATGTTGGCCAGGCTGGTCTCCAACTCCTGACCTCAGGTAATCCACCTGCCTTGGGCTCCCAAAGTGCTGGGATTACCAATTCCTGTGTGGCTGGCAGATGGCCTGAAGGATAAAGAAGTTATGACAAGAAACTCATCCTGCCTGGGGAGCAAAGAAAAGGGAGCAATGCAAGGCCGTTTGCTGCCAGTGCTGGGAAACACAGGAGCTCTACCCTTGGGAGACATTCCAATCATGGGATTTCCTGTAACTCCACACAGATATCACACAGGATCAGAGACTGAAACTTCAGGAGAGTTTCCTGAAGGGGATGGGAGGTAGCAGTAGGTGGTTGGAGGACATTTTTACCCTGCCCAGGTGTTCTCTGACTGAAATGACTGAACAGCATGGTGCCAGGCGGTGCAGGAACAGTGTTTCACTGGAATGTGTTACCGTCATGAGGAGGGGGCTGGGAGAGGAGAGTACACAAGTCACTGGCGGCCTGACTGTCCTGCCCCTCTTCATGCCCCTCAGAGACCAGCCAAGGTCACCTGCTTCTAGTGGGAATGGATTTGGGAGGCAGAAATGTACAGGGAGAAGATAGAGGACGTTTTAACCTTAATCAGAGATTACCTGGAAGACCCTATTTCTGCTGAGTATCTGATACGAAAAAAGACATAAATTCTGGTCTCTACAGAAGTGCCCCATCACCAGATCACACAAATTCAAAGGCATCTTTCCCGTATCAGTTTCTTCCTTTAAAACTCTTAGAATCGGGAGCTCTCCTGGGGGCGTCTGCATCCATGTATTTGCACCTTTCCCCAGGACGGTCTAGTAGCATCTTCCATTTGACAGTCGCTATAGGAGTTGTCTTAGCCAGCCCCAGGGAGCAAGAACAATCCTAGTCATCTGTCCCTAAAGGGAACCGTACCAGCAGAAAGTCTGTGAAACTCTGCCTATTTTCTGTTTCTGTGTCTGACTTCTGGAGGTGGAGGCCCTCTGGGAGAAACTGTGTCTGCTGCTTTGACTCGGAACGCCGAAATGTGATGCTGATGAGCCCGATCTGTTTGAAGACCTTTCTCAATCCTATGACCTAAGGACGCTTTTCTGTTTTCCCGAGAAAGCAATGAACATGTGTAGGGAGTGGATGGGGCTAGTGGTGGCGTCATTTGCATGAGTAGCGGTGTAACCGGCAGATACTTACCTTCCACAACAGAACTGATATTTCCTATGTTCTCATCACTGACAGCTGCGAGTTTCTCCATCACCTGGATCTGCCTAGAAAGCTTCTCTAAGAGACTTCTGGCCACAAACGGGGTTTTGCTTGAGAAAACAATTTGCTGGTAAAAGAAACAAAACCACTGTTTCAATTACGTTGTTTTCAGTAGAGCTTTCTCTACCCAGCCTCGTCCTTCCTGAATGTGGTGATGATACGAAATAAACTCATGCAATGTTTTTCTTCCAGCTTGATCATGTTTCTCATTCCATGCCAGTCACACATCTGAGGAAATCAAGACATGTTTTTGTTGCTCTGCATATTTTCCTGCCTGCATAAATTCTGGAACTTTCTCAGCAGTAAGGCTACAAGGTTATTATAAAGCTGCTTTCCCTTTTATGTATGGTGAATCTTGATCTTACCTTTTGAAACATGAGGGACAGTTTAGGCTGGTGTGTAAGCAGAATAGATTTGTCTTAACAAATGCAGTAATTTTTCACAGCATGGGTTTATTTGTGTGTGTGTGTTCAAGCTAAAAACTAAGAGCAGGTTAAATAAGAATGATAATTACAGAGTTGTCTCTTGATAACAAATTCGTGCTTACTATGTTTCAGGCTCCAGTCTGAGTCTTGTATAAGTGTAGCTCATGTTATTTCTATTAACTTCCCAATGAGGCAGCTCCTATTGATATCCCCATTTTACTGATGAGAAAATTGAGGCACAGAGAGGTAAAGTAACCCACCAGAGGTCACTTAAGTTGTAAGTGGGTTTGCTTGTGTGTAGTTCACAAGAATGAGGCCTAAGAGAGGAAAGAACGTAAGTCACTTGCTGCCCAATGATTCTACTCCTTTCTGTGTCTCTCAGAGACCTGTCTTGATCACCTGATGGGCATAGATGCAGAATGCAGACTGTGCTACCTTGCTGTATTGTCTAAAGTATTTGGACTCTAATAAAACAAATAGGATTTTCAAATGCAAAAGTCTAGTGCAGCCATTGTGTACTAACACCTTTCCTGTGAGTAAATACAATAGCAATGAACTGCTTTATTTTGAGAATAATCTTAGTGATTATGATTCCTAGAAAATGCACATTTTTGTCTCTCTGTGATTATATACCTAATGAGAAAGGAAGCTCACACATGAGTCAATGCAAGTGAGAAGTTAACTTTCTGATCCTCCCTCCTTCAGCCTACATCTTTATATCCACCTCTTCTGTTTTGGGACCATTGCTCATCCCCACAGAAAGGCTGAACTGTTGGAATCATGGCCCTAGAACAGGCAGAAATGCTGCACTGGCTGCTTGCAGTGAAAGCATGCCAATTAGTCTTTGTGAGAAAACAGTCACTCCTTCATAGACAAGAAATCTCTGATGTTTCACAAAATAGCTATTTTTCTCTGAAAGATAAATAAGTGGTTTGCTTAGTGTCGTATCAGGCTCAACAAGGACAAAGAGCTGTCTTGTTCAAATGGTTAGTGAGTAGAAAACAGTTATATATAAACAAAAATCACTGTTTTAATCAGAAAAAAAAAATTGCACCTTCTACCAGATTGATTGTCAATCTCATGGGTTGTGAAAACTTTCTGGTTTTTGACCTCGAAACTCAACAGAAGAGTTCAACTAAGTGTTGGCTAACCAAGTGGCAGGAGTTGTCATCTCCAGTCAATCTCCCACAGCATACAGTTGTCTGAGGCTGCTCTGGTGCTCTTCGTCTCAGGTGGTGAAGCATATTCTCCTACATCTCAAAACACAAGTGTTACCAAGGAGGCAACACTGCCTCTCTGCTGGGCTCCTGAGGGACCCCTGGCTCCTCACCCTGACTCTTGTCTTCCAATGGGTTCTGTGCTCTTGAGAGTACAATGCCTCCTCTTTCTGCACCCTTCCTGCCTGGTAATCCCCTTGAAACCTTTTTTTTAAGACAGGGTCTTACTCTGTCACTCAGGCTGGAGTGCAGTGGTATCATCACAACTCACTGCAACCTCTGCCTCCCAGGCTCAAGCAGTCCTCCCATCTCAGCCTCCTGAGTAGCTGGGACCACAGGCGGGTGCCATCACTCCTGGCTAATTTTTGTATCTTTTTTGTAGAGATGAGGTTTCACTGTATTGATCAGGCTGGTCTCAAACTCCTGGGCTCAAATGATCCTGCTTTGTTCTCCCAAAGTGCTGGGACTACAAACGTGAGCCACGGCACCTGGTCTGAACCATTATATTTGCTTCTGCATTCTCTTCCTGTTCCACATACATCCAGGCAAGCTGGGAGAAGGACAGTACTAGACAGACAAGTGACCAGGCAAGGAGAAAGTTCTTAAGTAGATGCTTGAGGAGAAACGCTTTAAGACAGTTGAAACCCTTCCTGCAACAAAACAATTTCAGAACATTTGCTCCACTGTGGAAAAACCTCAAGTGGCAAACAGCTTGAGATGAGAAGAAAAAGCAGCTCTGTGCTGTGCCGGAATGAGAGCTAAATGGCGATGTTGATGGCCTCGAGAAATATCTCTTACCATTGCTAATAAGAAGTATTTATTCAAGATGCAGGAGACTGGGGTTAGATTCTTTAACAGTTTCTTTCAGCTATCCAGGTGGTGAAAAACGAATTCATCTGACATTCACATTAATATATATTCAGTATCACTAGCTTTCAAACTCCATTGCAGATGGTGGAATACGAATACCTTCCCAGCCCCCTCGATCGCGTGATTCTCATTTACTACCAAATGAGTCAAAAGTGAGAGCTAACCGTATTCCACTTGCTACTGTTAAGAACTGGAGAGTTAGGTTTGAAGACGAAAACGCAAGTTGTAGAGGTTTTGACTGGGCTCAAACCAGAGCAAGACTGTTCTCTTACTCCTGAATTCTCATTTCCCTGGCAACACTAAAAAATGAAAGCACGCTTCCTGATATGCAAGCCGCCTGACCTCTCACACACAGGTTCGTCGCCGCTCCTACCTGCACGAGCTGGGTGCAGTACTGGAGGTGCCTAACGATGGTGATGTCCAGGCTCTCGTTCCCTGTGGTCAGCGGGAGAGGACTTCCCGCCACACTGGTCCCAACTCCTGTGTCTTCGGTCAGCGCTTCACTGAGATGGCCCCTGGCTTCTGGGTGAACCGACCTGTAACTACTGAAGGTGGGTAAAACGTTAACTTTTTTTTTTTCTGTGCACAAACCACAGGTCATGCCAATATGGTTTGCATCAGACCTCAACAGCACCCACCGAAAACAGTCTTTCACTTGCTTACCTTGAACATAGAGACACCTTTCAGAAATTACTTAATTCAGGCTGGTCATCAATTTGCCTACTGTTAAAAGAGCATGCAAACAAATTGCTTTCCAAGTTCTCTCTCTGCCTCTTAAGCCTAATGAATCACTTATGAAGTAATTTCACCCAGAAGGCTTTGAAACATGCCCTCATTTTGAATGTATTGCACCTTCCTGCTCTGTTGACAGGGTGATCCGCCAAGTTTTCTGGGATTAAACTGTCCTTTATGTTTGTGGTTTCCCAAGGGCAATACCATTAAGAACTAATCTGTCAAGGCTTTTTTTGGCCTCAGATCTGTTGCTACTTGAATAAAAGGAAAAAGGAAAGCTGCCAAGAAGAGAGACATGATGTTCTACTCTGAACAAAAGTTAAAAAGCGTGTTTGAATATTTAGAGGAACAGCTTAGTTCTGCCTCTCATGCTTTGTTTCAACCCCATCGCTGAACCGTCTGAAGTTATGATGGGCACCTAAATTTTAAAAAATCACTTGCATTGATGATCTAATTTTTTTCTTAAAATAAATCTGTGTACTAGGGAGGGTGAGCACAGTGGTCTTGTTTCACATGATTAGCAGGGATGTTAACAAGAGTGTCCTGATTCACACAGCTAGACAGGACAGGGCAGAGTTGGGCTCCAGCCTCACACTGTCTGGTGTCGACAATTTAAAAAGATCACACACCAGAGCTTACAGGCTTTGAATGCTTTATTCTGATTCACATTTGCCTCCAAGGGGAAAACACTCAGCTTGTGTCTGGGCACTCCACACATAGCAGCCAATACATATTTAAAATACACACACACTCTCTCTCTCGCTCTCTCCCCTAATACTTCTGATGACATACAATAAGACTGATCAAATTAGACATATTTAATATCAATGAGGTATAACATTTATAAAATCTGTGATGTTTTTGTTGTTAAAATGTTTCTTATAGCAAGAAGAAAGAAAACTTAGATTGATGCCTGGCTTTGCTATACCCTGTAACTGCTTCCCCCCCACCCCATATTCTTTCTTTTTGGAAAATCTGTAACAGCTTAAAGTAACAAGTATGTAGAAAAATTTTTGGTTAAGAAGCATTTCACAAATTCCATCAAGGTAAAAAATAGGAATGCAGAACAATTTATATATGCATATATATTTTTGAGACAGATTCTTGCACTGTCACCCAGGCTGGAGTGAAGTGGCGTGATCTCGGCTCCCTGCCACCTCCACCTCCCAGGTAAAAGCCATTCTCCTGCCTCAGCCTCCTGGGACTACAGTGCCTGCAACCATGCCCAGCTAATTTTTGTGTCTTTGGTAGAGACAGAGTTTCACCATCTTGGTCAGGCTGGTCTCGAACTTCTGACCTCAAGTGATTCACCCTCTTTGGCTTCCCTAAGTGCTGGGATTACAGGAGTGACCCATCATGTCGGGACTTACTTATTTATTTGAGAGAAGGTCTCACTCTGTTGCTGAGGCTGGTGTGCTGAGGTACAATCTCAGCTCACCTTGACCTCCTGGGCTCAAGTAATCCTCCCATCTCAGCCTCCCACATAGCTGGGACTACAGGTATACACCACCACACCCAGCTAACTTTTGTATTTTTTGTAGAGACGGGATTTTGCCATGTTTCCTGGGTAGTCTCGAGCTCCTGAGCTCAAGTCATCCTTCTACCTTGGCTTCCCAAAGTGTTGGGATTATAGGCATGAGCCACTATGCCTGGCCAAATGTAGAATTTAAGCAGTACATCCATTTAATAAATTTTCTTTGCCATGTCCCGTTTGCTTAAGGGGTAAATTCAAGTTCTCATGGTCTTTTTCCTGGTTTTATTTTGAAAAAGGAAACCCTCTAGGGACAACAGAAACCCAAAAGAGATTTGTGAAGGTTGAAGTCATAGCTTGCTGTAACTTGAAAACCTGTTTATGTTATATTGCGCCAAAGGTAAAGATGAGTGGACAGTCCACCCCTACTTTGGGAAAGTGTGTTTTCTTTCACAGCAATGGATGGAGGTGGGC
This sequence comes from Saimiri boliviensis, assembly GCF_048565385.1. NCBI lineage: Eukaryota > Metazoa > Chordata > Mammalia > Primates > Cebidae > Saimiri > Saimiri boliviensis. The sequence goes on from NC_133452.1 coordinate 162,825,829, forward strand.
ATATTTCAATACTGTGCTTATTTTGTTTTATCTGTAGTTATAAAATTGGACCCCAGGCTCTAGTTCTTAAAATGTGATTAGGCTGCACGAGGACACCTGATGGTGAAGGTGACGGTATTTCACCTTCATCCGCTGCTTCCAGAGAAGGTCACATTCTCCACCTAGAGAGCTGCAGAGCCAGGGCAGTCACAGGACATCCTCTCTCACATTCTAAGACAAATATGCACCATGGGACTTAAAGTTGGCATTGATGAGCTCAATCTCATGCAAAGACTCACGGGGTTGAAGGAAGCATGAAGGGCTGGGAAAGTGAGGCAAAACAAAACAGGCACTGGAAGGAGAGTGCAAGCCAGGGAGAACCGGGCCCAAATCCGTCATCTAGGATGAGTGAGTTCTCCATAACACTGAGCCCTGTCAGACACGTGTGAGGGCTGGGCCCAGTGGCTCACACCTGTAATCCCAGCACTTTGGGAGGCTGAGGTGGGTGGATCACCTGAGGTCCAAAGTTCAAGACCAGCCTGGTCAACATGGTGAAATCCCATCTCTACTAAAAATACAAAAATTTGCTGGGTGTGGTGGTGGGCACCTGTAGTCCCAGCTACTCGGAAGGCTGAGACAGGAGAATCACCTGAACCCGGGAGGCGGAGGTTGTGGTGAGCCGAGATCACACCACTGCACTCCAGTCTGGGTGACAAAGCGAGACTCTGTCTCAAAAAAATAAAAGACGTGTGTACACATGTATGTGAATATAAACACTCTATATAAATAAATTTTCCTCTTTATTTATAAGGAAGTTATTTTTCTTTAAGCAACCCAAAATAGGTGAATAATGTCGACCGTTTTATGGTACTTGACCATAAAAAGGAACTGTAAGCCAACTGGTCACTCATGTGGGGAGTTTGATCTTCCTGGACATGTGTACCAGGTCCCCTCTGACAGTAACAAAGAAGTAGTGTATCAGCTGTGACAGGAGAAAGATCAGGAGATACAGTCTTCAGACTTACCTGTGTTTCTCAGTCTCAGTGTCTGAAAATACTGAGTCAGCGCCTCCGCCGACATTACAAACCTCATCACCATCCTCCTCCTCGTCAAAATCAGAGGTGTTCAGGAAATCAAAGCTTTCTAAAGCACTTTCAACTGTAAGACTTAAACTGGAAGACCTGCTGCGGCTTGCGGCGGGCTTGCACTGTAAAGCAGAAGGCACCAGGAGAGCATCAGCACACCCGGAAGGAGAAGCGGGTTACGGCGCTCGACTGGAGATGCCACACTTTTTATTTTGTTCAGGCTTTTATTTTTTGTTAGCATTTAGAAAATGCATTGAAAAATCTTTACATCCAAAAAAGAGGCACAACCATGGATAAAATGGCACAATATCTGGGACTGGTTAATGGAGAATCCAGAGGGAAGTCAGTAAGTTGAATAGAAAACAGGATTGGCCATGAGCTCATCAGTGGGGAGGCTGGGGGCTGGGCACACTGGGCTCCGTTAGAGGATCTTCTCTACTTCTGTTTGAAATTTTTACAACAAAAGTTAAAAAAAAAAACAAACCCACATGTCAAACACAAAAGTCTTGGGAAACAACTGCTATATCCCTCTGCCTAGTGCTCACCCCCAAATAAAATACAACAAGCAGACAAATTTTAAGTCAGTGAGTGAATGCTGAATACTGACCCATCTCTAATTCCAAGGGGCAATGCCTTCAGTGTTCTGCAACAGGCACTAGTTATCTAAGGCACCTGCTCTAAAGGACCAACAAAACAAAGCCCAGAAACAGGAAGTGGTTCCAATTCACCTAGCCCACGCTCCCTAGGTAAGAAGCCCTGCAATTTTTTTTTTTTTTTTTTTTTTTTTTTTTTTTTTTTTTTTTTTGGGACAAGCTCTTGCTCTGTCACTCAGGCTGGAGTGCAGTGGTGTGATCACAGCTCACTGCAGCCTCAACCTCCTAAGCTTAAGCAGTCATCTCACCTTAGCCTCCCAGGCAGCTGAGACCACGGGTGTGTGCCACCACACCAGGATGATTTTTTTCTTTTCGTAGAGACAGAGTCTCCCTATGTTGACCAGACTGGCCTTGAACTCCTGGGCTCAAGCAGTCCTTGGCCTCCCAAAGTGTTGGGATTACAGGCATGAGCCACCACACCCGCTCACAGCATGTAATTTCTCCTGTGAGCACTGAGGAGAGAATTAATGCCTGGGCATGACAGGCGGCAAAGCCCTGCTTCCTTTGGAGCTCTGCCTCAAAAGGAACAAGTCCCACCACTTCCCTCACCAGGCCCTGGCATCATGGGAGCAATCTCATTCTCTGGCCTGGAGCATTCTATAGTGCTGACCACATGCAGAAACATTACAAGCAAAACAATGCCAGTTGCTGTGGGCACAGAGTTGGAGAGAAGTATTTCCAAATATTCAAGAGGATGCTGGAGTGGGTCGAATGGGACAAATTCTCAAGGGAGAAGCACTAAATGTCCTCCATCCAGTTAGGTGACACTCCTTGCTGATTTCTTAGTGCAAGGTAGGAAGGGCCTTGCAGGGATCTGTCTCTGACACTCAAGATGGCACAAAAGCACATGGGCAATGTCCTTCGGTCTTTTAAATCACAGTTGTCTCATTCACCCTCAGTGATCTCCGTCCAAGAGGCAGCACCATTTAGTTTCTGATCGTCAAGATGTTTAGCATCCTAGGAATGTGAAGGAGGGAAAAAAGAGAAAGCTTTGTCCAGCTGATGCTTAAATTCTGGCCGGACACAAAGCCATTTGCCTCAGACCTAAACACACTCACTAGTGACGTTTTCAGCAGTCTCGGGGGAAAGAGGGAGTCAGTCTGGACTTAACCCACTTCAGGGTCTTTTTTCCTAAGCAAGCTGTCTGCACAATGATCTTTTACAGTACGGATGTGTTTAAACATTGGTCATGACAAAGAAAGGGGCAGTTGAGGATTTTAGTAGCAGGACCATTTTGGAACAGCAGATTGAAATAATGCTCCGGAAAGAAGTCTCTGATCACCAGTTTTTAATAAGACTAATAGATGATGTGTTTAGTGTTTCCTGTGGATTGAGCTACTTATCCTTATCAACACCCCGGATGCCTGGAATGGGAGCCGCTCTCAATACTGGATTTCTCTAAGGAATTCACTTTAGATGGCATCCATCTGTGTCATACCTCTTTGAAATGAATACGTTTTGCCCGCAAAGCAAAGCTGGTCAACTGTGCAGAAAAGATAGGTGTTCAGTGGAATACAAGACAAGCGGCCTGCACATACAAGCCCTGAGCTGATGCTTTTGGATCAAATATTTTACAGAAAGCAGATTCACAGTGCCCTTCTGTTTCTCCGAGGCTATGCCATCAGCTGAACTAATCTGTCATGAATGTTTGAGGACCTGGAGAGTCAGGGCTTGAATTATCCATCTGCCTTGGGGACAAATCTCCTCCAGGCTTAGATCAGCAGGACTGAGTAGAGGATAGCATGGTCAAAAAGCCTTGGAAATGTAGTTTAAGATGCCACTGGGCAGGCCACATATAAAAACAGTCATCATGTTCTTTTTTTTCCTTTGAGATAGGGTCTCACTTTTTTGCCCAGCCTGGAGTGCAGTGCTGTGATCTCGGCTCACTGAAACCTCTGCCTCCTTGGCTCAAGTGATTCTTCAACCTCAGCTTCCCAAATAGCTGGAACTACAGGTGTGTGCCACCATGCCCAGCTAATTTTTGTATTTTGGTAGAGGGGGTTTCGCCATGTTGCCTAATCTGGTCTCCAATTCCTGGGCTTAAGTGATCCTCCTGCCTCAGCCTCCCAACATGCTGGGATTACAGGTGTGAGCCGCCACGCCCAGCCAGGAAAACAGTCTTAGAGAGGGATGCGACAGCCTTCTGTGGGTTGGTTCTCAGGTTGGCCCTGCAACCTGACTTTTAAGACTTTTTACAGACTAGGTCCCTGAAGAACTGCTCTTTTAAGAAAAATGATCCGAGTTCTCTTTTCTTTTATATGACAATATAAATCAGAAGGGCAAAGAATACAAGAAGTGGCATTGAGATTCAGGACAACAATTCAAGTCTGTCTTCTTATACAGTGTTTTTTTTGTTTTTGTTTTTTTTAAATTAATCTGTATTCAGGAGGAGACAGATAAATTCTGCTGCAGCAATAATCATCTCATTATCAGGACCTCCCACCTGGGAGGAAATCCTCCCTCTCATCCTCCCCTTCCACTTCCACCCTGTGCTGTCTGATCCCCGTGGATCGAAGAGGGTATCTCTGGTGAGTCTGGATCCCCATTTCTAGAGTAGAACAGATGATGATTTCTCTGACGATTAATTTGGGATTCTGACTTGGTTATTTGGACCAATTGTGAGAGCAGGCAGACTCCTCCAGCACGCAGTGGCTCCCGGCTCTCATGATGGAACTGGAGAACTCTGACTCCAACCAGGGAAAGGGCTCCCTGCTTTCCTGACACCCTGAGAAGGATCCTGTCTAGGAGTAACAGCTGTGAGACTGTAATCATGAAAGTGCCACTATTTCACATTTGGGATAAGAATGATTAGCTTGAGGACTGGGGTAATTGCAACATTCTCTAGAGCTCTTTGTTTCAATCCTAATCAATTTAGATAAGTTGATCTGTTGTCAAGAAAATAAAAATTCATATGCACAACTGGGCAATTTTAAATGCATGTACATTTAAAATGATGATGAGCTATTAATCCCCTTTTTTTTTTTAAAGGATATATATTTTTTAAAGGATACATCCTCTTAAATAGAATGTTGGCTTAGGACACCTATCTCCAAACCTAATCCAATTTCTCAGAAAAGTTACTTACTTTTAGAATATCATCCAAATGCATGACTTCCTGGTTCAGATCCTGAAACTCTTTATACTGCTCTTTGTGTGGTTCTAATGCAAGAAAAAGCCCATTAAAGGCATCCTCTAAGCTTCCATCCAGGAAGGATCTGCAGCCTTCGGGTTCTCCACCCACAGAGCCCTCAGAGAGCAGCCTGTCTGGGGCCACCGGCACCTCTGCGGATGTGAGCCTCTTGACCAGCTGCTTCGTGATGTTTCCTTCCAACGTGTCTAGTTCCACGGGCTTGAGCTCAGAGGCCTCCTCGGACTCTTGCAGAAGTGCCTCCGCAACGTCATTCTCAAGGAACAGGTGCTCAGCCCCAGCACCTGAGGACTGTCGACGGCAAGCCTCTGACAGGGCCGAGGCAGGTTTCCTGGGCTCCTCTGGGTCTTCCTCCTTCACGTGTGACTTTGGCTCTTGGCCATCTCCCAAGGAGTTCCTGGAAGATGCGGAGCTGGTATCATCCGTACCCTCATTCTGGGAGGACAGGCTGCTGTGATTAAACTCGGCAGGGGTGATGGTAATTTCTGGATTTGTTGAGTTGGAAGGGGAGCCTGTTGAGTGGGAGCTGAGGGCACAGTCCCCATTGGGCAGGTCACTGAAGCTGAGCGACAGTGGCATTTTCTCCTCGACTGCCTTTCCATTCTCAAAGATGTCATCAGGTAGATTCGACTGCAGATAAAAGATACCTCATTATTATTTTCAATACCCATGATGCATTTGGCCTGGCATGGTCTGTTCCCAGGTGAATGTAAGGCAGTTACAATAAAGAAACCCAGAACTTTCATAATAGTAGCATGTTATTAGTTGGGGTGTGTGTGTGTGTGTGTGTGTGTGTGTGTGTGTGTGTCTGGCAAAAGAAAGCAGACCATCAAGAACTGTTTCTATTGTTGAATCTAGGTGAAAGTTCCTGGCAGTGGTGTCAAGGTTGGACATTTTTCAAAAGAAAAGATTGCATAGGAGGGATGGAACTTGCTTTCTGAATTCCAAGAACTCATAATATTTGGCAGCCATAGTACAAATAACATTACCGATGTCTTTTTCTATTTAGGCATGTATCTTAAAAAACTTTCCAACATCCATGCAATTTAGTTCCCAAGATGTGATGTTTTGTTCTGCTTCAATTCTCAAAAATTACTTTTTTGAAAATCTCTACCCACAAATCCCAAGCTCTGGAAAATGTTTTTTTAATTTAGTAAGCATGCCATAAATAATTCACAGCCAGCCATAAATTTGCATAGCTTCTCTAGAAATAAGAGGAAAAGACTGATAAATGCAACATCAGTCTTGCAGAGAGGCAAACCCCGGGGCTCTCGGGGTGCCTAGAAACACCGATTCGTCTGTCAGACAGACCCAGGTGGTGTCATAGGTGTGCCCTGTGCTTCATGAAGCAGAACTCTGAAGAGAGAGGTCAGAAATATCCAGGTAACCAAGATCATTCCTTTATTCAGGCATTTCCATTTCTCAGTCAGCTCTCCTTGTGCTGTGGTCTGTGCATAATGCCTAAATGCCAAATGCCGCTCCGGGAAAAGGGCTTTTTAGTTATTGAGATTAACCCTTCAAAATGGTTCATTTTTTTTCTCCTTTTATTTATTTCTTTTTTTTTTTTTTTTTTGAGGCAGAGTTTCACTCTTTTTGCCCAGGCTGGAGTGCAATGGTGCGATCTCAGCTCACTGCAACTTCCACCTCCTGGTTTCAAGTGATTCTCCTGCCTCAGCCTCCCAGGTAGCTAGTACTACAGGAATGCGCTACCATGCCCAGCTAATTTTTGTATTTTTTCTTTTTCTTTTTTTTTTTTTTTTTTTTTTTTTTAGTAGAGATGGGGTTTCGTCATGTTGGCCAGGCTGGACTTGAACTGCAGACCAGACTTCAGGTGATCTGCCTGCCTTGGCCTCCCAAAGTGCTGGGATTACAGGTGTAAGCCACTGCACCTGGCCCAAAATGATTAATTTTTCTTAGATTCCAGATTTGGTTTTCAAAGTAAATGCTAAGTATCATACTAATACTTTGTTTTGTTGTTTGAGATGGAGTCTTGCTCTGTCACCCAGGCTGGAGTGCAGTGGTGTGATCTTGGCTCACTGCAACCTCTGCCTCCTGGATTCAAGCAATTCTCCTGCCTCAGCTTCCCGAATAGCGGGGACTATAGGTGTGTGCCACCATGCCCAGGTAATTTTTTGTATTTTTAGTAGAGATGGGGTTTGACCATGTTGGCCAGGATAGTTTCGGTCTCCTGACCTCGTGATCTGCCTGCCTCAGCCTCCCAAAGTGTTGGGATTACAGGTATGAGTTACTGCGCCCAGCCCTAATACTTGTTTTAATTATATAGAAAGTGACAGATTCTCACAAGTTGCTGGGAATAAGCCCGGCAAATAAAAATGTTACGGCAAATGCAGTGAGGAGCAGATGGGAAGACAAAGGCTCCGCGTCCTCCTCCAGCTGGGTCCCTGATCCCATTGCTGCTGTCTCTGAGGCCGCTAGATCCTGACACATGCAGTTTGTTCCACCCAAACTCTATTGTAGGATGGATGGAAGGTGATTCGCTTTAACTACAGGACGAGTAAAATAATGCGTCACTGTCCGCTTGATTAATCTCCGCAGGCTCAGTCTTTTTACCTCCAAAGCTGAGGATGCTTTACTCTGTTAGTGATTATTGAACTGTGGTCCGCAATGTTGCTGGGGCGCTGGGCTCTGGTGCTGTTCTTCCTCTCCTCCCAGTTTGTGTGTTTCAGCTTCTTCCCTCCCATATTTGCACCCTCTACCTCACACACACCTTATGCCTCTAGGAAAGATAAAAGGAATCTTTATGGGGAGGGATGAGGGATGCTTGGGGTCTTCTCCCTAGGCCTCATCCATGGGGGTCCCTTAGGCTTCTAGAACCCATGGGCCCTCCATGCGGTCCCACTCTGCCTCATCTGATCTGTGCACACATCTCATGGCAGCACCGAGGGAGGTGGGAGGCCCTGGCTATGGCAGGGAGATTGGGTAGTCAGGATTCTTATTCAAATTCCAAAGTCCTTCCCAGCCATTTCTCTAGAGTCTCCAAGACTCAAGCCCAATTTCCAAGCCTCATTTACACCTACTTAAGTGGCAAATACTGAGTGAGAATACACGGAGATGTCTTGCCCAAGGGTACTTGCAGTCTACCCAGGGGACAGTGCAAGAAAGGAGCACACAGCAGCACAGTGGAGCGCACGCTGTACTGAGTGATGACGTCATGAGGGAGGGGCCCCAGGGAGGGCGTGGCTGCTGCCTGAGAAACAGCCAATCCTGGCGCTCAGCGTGGAGGATAGTGAGGTGTGGGGGCCGGGCACCAGAGGAAGCTTCTAGAAGGAACCACGAGCAAAGACATGACCGCCTGAAAGGAGCTGGTGCATCTGGAGGACACTAAGAAGCTCCAAGGGGCCCCAGCAGAGGATAGGGAGTGGAAAAGTGAGATGGGCTGGTGGTGGGCTGTGGTCTGATGGGAACAGCCACTCTGAGGACCTTTGCGTTTATCTAAAAGGCTTCAGGAAGCCATCCAGTTGTTTCTAACCTTGTTCTTAAATTATGGCATGAAATCTCTGCTAAGTCTCCCCACAATCCTCCACCTGGAGCATATGAGCATGAATGTACACGTTATGTTAATGCTTGTATAGTTGTGTTGCCTCTGTGTTTTGGTTCATGTTTTCATGCATATTTCCCTCATATATGCTTCCCCTTTTCCTTTAAAACTCCACCAGAGCTTAGCCTCGTCCTTTTCACCTGCTTTTTTTTTTTTTTTTTTTTTTTTTTTTTGACAAGGTCTTGCTCTGCTGCCCAGGCTGGACTGCAGTGCAGTGCTGCAACTGTGACTCACTGCAGCCTCAACCTCCTGGGCTTGAGTGATCCTCCTGTCTCAGCCTCCTGGGTAGTTGGGACCACAGGTGTACACCACCACACTAAGCTAATTTTTACATAGAGACGGGGTCTCACTTTGTTGCCCAGGCTGCTCTTGAACGCCTGGGCTTGAGCAGTCCACCTGCCTTGGTCTCAAAGGTGCTGAGATCACAGGTGTGAGCCACCATGCTCAGCCTTCACCTCCATTTTCTCATTCAATGAAAAAGATGCAATTATTATTATTATTAACCCGAAGACTTTTCATCCTTTCCTCTGTTGACACTTACGTCTTCCTTTTATACGTCTGTGAAGAGCAGGATATTCCATGCATGTGTGTGTGTGTGCCTGTGTGTGTGTATCCTCTCGTGACATAATGTGTAATACATGTCATGTAGATTACTTATTGTATTCCTGACTGCGAATTAAGGGCTTCTTGTTGTCAGAGTGTTAGAGAATTAACAAACATTACCCTGAACTAAGACTGAGAATCTTTCAAATAGAAGGAACTCTAGTAAAATTCATTGAAATCCTTCTGAGTTTGTATGCCAGCTTTTTGTTTGTTTTTGAGATGGAGTTTGCTGTCACCAAGGCTGGAGTGCAATGGCTCTGCAACCTCTGTCTCCCGGGTTCAAGCAATCCTCTCCCCTCAGCCTCCCAAGTAGCTGAGACTACAGGTGCATGCCACCATGCATGGCTACTTTTTGTAGTTTTAGTAGAGATGGGGTTTCACCATGTTGGCCAGGCTGCTGTTGAACTCCTGAGTTCAAGTAATTCACCTGTCTTGGCCTCCCAAAGTGCTGGGATTACAGGTGTGGGCCGCTATGCCCAGCTGAATGCCAGTTTTTGAAAGGCTTAAACTTATCTTGTTACCATGGATATCTTTGCCACAATGGAGAAAAATCACAGCACAAAAACAGGGACCGTTAGAAGAGAAGGACAAACTGGCTCTCTACCAAAGTGGCATGCACGACCAGGTTTCCCGCCCCAAGGACAGTACAGCTGTGACCACTACGCAGTAAGAAAGACAGAGAAGATAAAAGGAGACATGCTGAGTCACACATGCCACAAGCCCCCGAAGTCAAGCACTCCACACCCGGGCAGGCCACACTCACATAGAGCTCTAGCACAGCCTTGGGACTCGGCCTGAGGGAGGGCAGGTCACTGAAGGAGCGGCTGCGGTGCAGCTTGGCAAAGAACGTGTCTTGCAAGGCACTCAAGACAGACAGCCGCCTTGGCTTGTCTGGGGAAGGATGCAGCCACCTCTTCAGAAGTGAAAGCAAGATGGGGGCGTTGTTAGTGAGAAGAATCAGGTTACTACGTTTTGTTAGCTTTTCAGCAAGCATTTTTGATGAAAACAAGGAGGCGATTATTTATATCCACTTCTTTCAAAGGCTGACCTTAGAGAATGTTCAGAAAAACCTACGTGTTACCATCACAGCGATAAGAAAGGTGGGCAAGGGGAGAGGAACAACAGAGGGGGCTCACCACCTCCGATAGAGTTACTGAGAACTCCCAGCCCTGTCTCTTAAGCATTTCAAAGGCTGGGTGCGAGCATTGGGTCAGGTGCTTTGATGCTACTCGGGAAATTACACTGAACTTACAAAGAAGGCGTGGTCTTTGAAGGTGGGCGTTTCCGGGGTACCCTGGCTGTACATGGACATTCTCCTCTGAAGGGCTGCTGCCTTGTTCCCAGCGCCTGAGGATGGGGTCGTGTCCTCCACGTCAAATGGACTGCAAAACAACAGGTCCCCAGGTATGCACATTCGGTAAAATCACCTGTCATCCACAGACCGCGGGCCTGGAGAGTACCTCGTTATGTGAAAGTAAACTCAACCAGAGGGAACGGGGCTGGTTTTGGCTAAACTGTTTAGCAGAAAATAAAGCCAGATAAAAGAAAAGTGGAGCAGAAAACAGTCTAGATTCACCCAGATTATGATCACAGCTGTAAGCACAGTTTAGCTATACACGGAGACACACCTGTTCCTCATTAGCACCAGAAACATAAACTTGCTTCGACATAAGATGTTGAAAAAGTCTATAAAAATTATCTGAGCTTTGCAGGGCTAGATACCTTAATGATATATCGACAGACTGTTGTTCAGTTCTAAAGAAAGCAGTCAAAAATAGATTCCCACTCATTTCACTTGACACGGAGCCTCTTGTGTGGGAGGAAAATAACAGTCTGTTCACAGTGATGCCACTTAACATCACGACACCAGATTCATCCAGAAAGGAGAATGATCTTGCGCGTGAGACGTCGGTGAGTGCAGATGACGAGGAGGGAAGGGCTGGGCAAAGCGTCTTTGCTGCTTCCACACCTGACTTTGTATATTGTAAATGAGACGCTGAGCATGAGTACTCAACATGTCATATTTACTCGGCAGTATACCAGGAGCATTATGTTAAACACGAGCTACCAGTGTTAATAATTTATCATGACCTTTCTCACGGGGTGACTTTGGAAAACTATTTCTAAGTTCATTGTTTGACAAAAGATATCTCTTGCCCTTTGGGAATATTCTATTTGAACAAATACAGTGCAGAGGAACTAAGGATGCTTAGAATTTTCCAGAGCAGCGTGAAGTTATGAGATAAAGAGGAATAAGCATTTAAAGCATCATAGTGAGAATTAGGATTTTTCTGAGGTTGAAGTACTGCCTATTAGATATTTTCTTTCAAATTAGTTTACTTGAGAGGACATATTTCTTTATATATTTAAAAGTAGAGAGGGAAGGAAGGTGACAGACAAAATATTTTAAAATAAGTAGAAGAGGAGCATAGTGCTATGACCCAGGCTTCTCCAACTGTAACACGAGTGCACCTCACCTAGGGCATGTGTTAAACAGATTCTGGGGCCTGCGCAATTCTGACGCAGTAGTTCTGGGGTAGGGCCTGAGATTCTGCTTTTTTAACAAGCTCCCCGGTGACGCAGGTGGTCCATGCACCAGCTCTGAATAGCACTAGCTGGTATCAGCTGTTTCTATGTGATGAAATCAAAAAGCTAGAGGCACTTACTACCAGGTGATTTCCAGGTTCAGTTTGATGGTGCCAAGGTCATTGATGTCGACAGCCACCACCTGAGGTCGGGCTGCAAACAGCTCTTTGGTTTCACAGGTCACGCTACCTACCAGGATGTGAGTTGCTAGCCCTTTGAGCTCCGTGACCTGGCAGAGAAAGCGGGAGGAGAAAGGCCTTACATCACAGCAGAGGAGAAAGGTAAAATAATGTGTCATTTTTCTTTTTTACTGAGCTAGGTTGGTCATTTCTTTCAGAATATCTGAAATTGGAGATGGATATTTTGGAGACCAGGGTCTCACTCTGTCACCCAGGCTGTTGTGCAGTAGCGTGATCATGGGTCACTGCAGCCTCTACCTCCCGGGCTCAAGTGATCCTCCCACTTCAGCCTCCCAAGTAGCTGGGACTACAAGCATGTGAATCATGTCTGGCTCATTTTTGTATTTTTGTAGAAATGGGGTTTCGCCATGCTGGCCAGGCTGGTCTCAAACTCCTGGGTTCCAGTGATCCAACCACCTCAGCCTCCGAAAGTGCTGACATGAGAGGCATGAGCCACTGCACCTGGCCAGGGGTGGATATGTCAAAAGCATATATCTTAGATTGACTTTACCCACTGTGATGCGAGAGCGGCTGTCTTTGTAACAGACACGTAGCACAGAGAAGTCTGCAGGATAGAGGGCGACAGGCGGGGGTCACGGGTAAAGGCCCCGCCAACGGATCATCCAGCCGCGGCATCAGGAAAGACAGCAGGCAGTGACAGTACTGTACCTTGATGGAGATGAACCCAACTATCAGGGGCAGAAAAACGGTTTCTTCTCCATCCCAGCTCTGCTTGCCGTTTACTTCTATTTTGCCTTTCAGTTTCCACCGCTGCCGGCCATACTTCATGAAAATCTGGAGGGGAGACATCCAAGGGCCCTCAGTCCTGCCACTCGCCCTTCCCCACCAGAACAGCAAGATCATAAGGAGAAAGACCTAAAGCCACTGCTGCCCTCCCTTCTCCCTCCCTCTGCCTCAGTCCCCTTACTCTTGGGTGTGGATGGAACTGGGGATGAGTGAAGAAGATAACTTTTTTTTTTTTTTGAGATAGAGTCTTGCTCTGTTGCCCAGGATGGAGTGCAGTGGCATGATCTTGGCTTACTGCAACCTCTGCCTCCTGGGTTCAAGCAATTCTCCTGCCTCAGCCTCCTAAGTAGCTGGGACTACAGGCATGTGCCACCACATCTGGCTAATTTTTGTATTTTTAGTAGAGACAAGGTTTCACCATGTTGGCCAGGATGGTCTCGAACTCCTGACCTCAGGTGATCCACCCACCTCGGCCTCCCAGATTACTAAGATTACAGGTGTGAGCCACTGTGCCTGGCCCAAGACTTTTAAAGCACAGTAAGTTCTGCTTCTCTGAGACAGGGGGGTACAGGTTTTCCGTAGTAAAAGGTCATTGCACTGGGTCCTTCTGCTCACTCATGACAAGCAGTTCTCTCTCTTGTTCCACTTCAGTAGGGCAGCCACTGGGATTAATTCTCCACACAACCCAGCTCCTTTAGTGGGACTAGGAAGTATCAGCTAAAACCTACTTAGCAGTCAGAAGCAAGAAATAAAGACATCTTTGCTCTGGATAGGGAGGTGAGGCTGGCAAGGACTTTGAAATCCAGCATTCTCTTGGGGGAAGGTATGCAGTATCTCCTTGGCAAGACTGCTTTAATGTTTATGGCAAGATACAGCCTCTCCCCGGCTAAGAGGTATGAGTGTAGAGGGTTTTGGAGGAGAGGTTAGATGAAATGGTTATGTAAGTTTCCTTTTGAAGAGGAAAAGAACAAAGGCTATTTTTACTTTTCGGAGTACATTTTTACAAAGCTCTAGATGTTATTTTTCTTCAGTCATGGTACTTATGATCAGCCATGATCCTGGATTGGCTCTTGGATCAGGAAAAAAAAAAAAAACAACCCAAAAAACCCTGCTTACCTAGTACAATATTAGGACAACTGGCAAAATAGCAACATAGACTAATTCCAGGTGACGTTAGCTGAAGAGCCAATGTCAGGCTCACTGGTGTTGAGGACTTATGCCTATGTGAGAGAATGCCACTCCATTCTTAGAAGAAGAATTTAGGGGCGAAGAGTCCTGGTGTCTGCATCTTGCCCTAAAATGGTTCAGGGGCTGGGCGCGGTAGCTCACACCGTAATCCTAGCACTTTGGGAGGCCAAGGTGGGAGGATCACTTGAGGTCAGGAGTTCGAGACTAGCCTGGCCAACTTGGTGAAACCCTGTCTCTACTAAAAATACAAAAAAATTAGCCAGGTGGGTGCTGGCGCGTGCCTGCAGTCCCAGCTACTCTGGAGGCTGAGGCAGGAGAATAGCTTGAACCCAGGAGGCAGAGGTTGCAGTGAGCCGAGATCTAGATGGAAGGGTATATGACAAGTCCTGTACCAGTTTCCAGACTTTTTCATTGGCTTATAATTTTCAAAATTTAAAATTTAAAAAAAAAAAAACTTGAGAAGCAAAATAATGACAACTGGCTTCTACCCTTGAGATCTGTAATTCCAGCACCTAGACCAAGACAATACTTACTTCATATTGATCTCCAGGACAGAGGCGTGCGAAGCCAGCCAGACCTGTAACCAAGCAATCAGGAAGTGAGGTGCAGAACGATGTTCCCCCTTTGCAGACACATACTGGGGTGTAAAAGGAGTTCAGATAAAGTGTCACAACTTTGTGCAAACTCACATAACATTTTTGGGGGCCATTCCTGGGGAACAGCTGTTTTTGGGGGAGTTCCTTCTATCATAGGTAAAGAAAGCTGTCCTGGAGGGGGCGATGGAAGAGATGGCCTCCCAGGCAGGGAGGCTGGGCAAGTGAGGGCTAGAGCTCGTATCTTGGGCTGATTTAAGATACAGCCAGATTCCAGAGTCGGAGTATTAGGGCCAGAAAGATAGATTGATTGATTTATCCAACATATTCCCATGAAGATAATCTGATCTCCTATTTTTCTTTCTGTCCTAAAATGTGTGATTTGTAAGTGCCTCCCATTTTAAGTTAAGATTCCATGCAGTTATTTCCCTCGCTGGCCCCCAATCCACTCATTCCTGTGTTTACCCTTTTTATCTGGTGTCATGACACAATCTACTATGTTATGAAATCCCTGAAGATGGATTATTACTTACACAAACTAGTGATTAAGAAAGCAAAATCAATGCAACCAACCCAATGATACAACCCCAAAAGAAAGATGGGACTTTTCTTCTACTGTGACATCCGGCAAGTCCTGTCTACCTGAATCTGCTCGACTTGCAATCTCGCTCTGGTGCAGCAGCAGAAACTAAGCTTGTCAGACTAGATGGCCACCAGCTTAGGCCATCTCAGGAACTCTGAGTTTGTCCAGTCTGTTTGTAGGTATTTACCGAGAGCCCACTGTATGTAAGGGTCTAGGCTAGACATTGGGGTAATAATTTAGAAGTTAAAGATTTTATGGATACCCATGATATAGAAGAAAACACGTTTAAAGACCACAGAAATGAAACAGACAAAGATTTGCAGGCAGTAAGATGAGGTTAAACCTAAGGTGAATCTGTTTGTCTACCGGCTGTCCTACTCCAGAAACTTTGCTTATCCCAAGTCTTTTCACCTTTTGAAAGGATAACAGTGTCCACTTAATAGGATTGTTTGTAAGGACAACAGATGGCATCTAACACAGTAGGTCCTTGATGGATGGTAATGATGACATATCCAAGAGTGGGATAGTACTGTTTATTCAGTACATGGCATCCACTATTTAATGAAAGACGTAATCTATACGAAAAGACACAAAGCTGGCATGGCGGCTCACGCCTGCAGTCCTAGCACTTTGGGAGGCCAAGGCAGGAAGATCACTTGAGCTTAGGAGTTCAAGACCAGCCTGGGCAACATAATGAAACATCTCTACTAAAGAGAAAAGAAAATTTAGCCAGGTGTGGTGGTGCATGCCAGATACTCAGAGGCTGAGGTGGGAGGATCGCTTGAGCCCAGGAGGTCTAGGCTACAGTGAGCCGTGATTACACCACTGCACTCCAGCTTGGGTAACTGAGTTAGACTCTGTCTCAAAAGGAAAAGAAATGAAAACGCACAGTGAATTGATATGCATCAGGGAGGTAAACGGCGTGGGGAGACAGAAGGAGAGCTTTGCTTTTTGTCTGCATTTTTATGAGACTATTATTATATAATTAAAAAAAGAGAGACTATCTTATTTAATGTAGAATAGGTTCATGGAGGAAAATAGCATTTGAATAACAGAATTTCACTGCAGTAAAATGAGGACATGCGTGTACCGATGCTTCCAGGCTGAGTGACACGTGCGCATTCCACGATGTTTCTTCGGTGTCTGCGGTGTCAAGCATGAACAAAGTCGTGGGGAGGAAGGTGTGTGAGTCACATGTGCACAGCCAATGAGGAAACTAAGACCGTCAGCAGAGGCTTGTTAGTGACCCAGCTTTACTTCAATCCGTTGTTTCTGGCTTTAGTCAGTCGTGAGTTGTTTTCGTGCCAATCACAAAGCAAAGCCCTTTACACTCACAGGGACTTAAAGACCAAACGTTTTATTCAAGGAACCAAAAGAATTTAACAAAAATGGGTAAAAATCTTTATCCCTTTAAAATGTTCTGAAGGGAAAAAGATAAAGTTTTATTATAAAAATTCCAGTTAAGAATTCAGTACAGGCCAGGCGTGAGCCATCACGCCTGTAATCCCAGCCCTTTGGGAGGGCAAGGCAGGTGGATTGCTTGAGGTTGGCAGTTCGAGACCAGCCTGGCCAACATGGAGAAACCCTGTCTCTACTAAAAATACAAAAACTAGCCTGGCATGGTGGGGAGCACCTATAATCCCAGCTATCTGGGGGCTGAGGCAGGAGAATCGCTTGAACCTGGGAGGCAGAGGTTGCAGTGAACTGAGATTGTGCCACTGCATTCCAGCTTGGGCAATAGAGCAAGACTCCATCTAAACAAAAAAATAAAAATTCAGTACAAATATTTGGAGTGAACTTTTAAAGGCAAGATTTATAATGTAATATTAAGTATATAAAGAAAAAAGGCAGGACACAAAACCTTACATAAAGTATGACCTCAGCTATGTAGAAATGGATCCCCAGGGAAAAAAAGTGTAGAAAAACATACCAAACTGTTAAAAATTATTATCTCTGGTAGGGAAGAATTAAGGAGAAAGTTAAATTTTTGTCATTAAGTGATTGTTTTTATTCGCTTTTTTAAAAGATCATATATTTATTTTGTAATACAGAAAAAAGATGTAAAAAAGATCCCACGCCTTGGCAGGCAGCATGTGCACACGGAAAAGCTGGTTGGATATTTACAATAATTTTAGCAAAGCTTAGCACTGGGTGGAACAATTATATATGATTTTAATTTTTTTGTTATTTTTCTCAATTTTTTAAAAAAGAAGGTACTACTTTCAAAGTGTTTAAACAGAGATGGAAGAAGACATGAACAGTTCTGCCCTGTTTACCCAGTGACTTTGTAGTCACAGCCAAGAGGAAAAAATTGTGTTGAGCTGGTCCAGAAACAGCTGTCAGCCCTAGGGTCGTTCCCACACAAAGACATCCATATGGCAAATGGGTCCCTTGGTACCTCAGCCTCCTTGAGTTGCTATTTATAACCTTTGTGTTCTGGATTGTTTTTGCGTTTACG
The DNA here is from genome assembly GCF_048565385.1 of Saimiri boliviensis. Classification (NCBI taxonomy): domain Eukaryota; kingdom Metazoa; phylum Chordata; class Mammalia; order Primates; family Cebidae; genus Saimiri; species Saimiri boliviensis. Next base: position 162,843,190 of record NC_133452.1, read on the forward strand.
TGATTTTACCCATATAAAGATGATGTGGAGGTTATCACACAATGTGTTTTGCCTTCTGTGAATAGCCCTGTTAATACGCTGAGACTTTTGGCCAGGCGTGGTGGCTCACATCTGTGATCCCAGCGCTCTAGGAAGCCAAGGCAGGAGGATCCCTTGAGCCCAGAAGTTTGAAATTAACTTGGGCAACATCGTGAGACCCTATCTCTACAAATAATTTAAAAGTTAGCCAGTAACTTGTAATGGCATGCACCTGTGATCCCAGTTACTCAGGAGCTTGAGCTTGAGGCAGGAGGATTGCCTGAGCTTAGGAGTTTGAGGTGTCAATGAGCCACTGAACTCCAGCCTGGGTGACAGAGAGAGAGAGACCCTCGACTCAAAAAAAAAGAAAACAAAGCAGAAAACCCAATAAGTTGAGAGTCTTAAATGAACGCTTCTACTTTCACCTGCCTGATGGACGTTACATGGGTAAGATGACAGCAGAAAAGATCCCCGGATGCTTAAAAAAAAAAAACAAAAAACACTTGCTGTTACCATCACTTGTCAGTAGATGGCAGCAACTCACTAGCTCGGCCATGCCTTTCTGCCCATGGAGGCAGTCCATTTAAGAACAGCTTTCAGGCCGGGCGCGGTGGCTCAAGCCTGTAATCCCAGCACTTTGGGAGGCCGAGGCGGGTGGATCACGAAGTCAAGGGATAGAGACCATCCTGGTCAATATGGTGAAACCCTGTCTACTAAAAATACAAAAAAGTAGCTGGGCATGGTGGCACATGCCTGTAATCCGAGCTACTCAGGAGGCTGAGGCAGGAGCATTGCCTGAACCCAGGAGGCGGAGGTTGCGGTGAGCTGAGATCGTGCCATTGCACTCCAGCCTGGGTAACAAGAGGGAAACTCCGTCTCAAAAAAAAAAAAAAAGTACTTCCGAAAGACAGTACAATAGACTGGCTTTTGTAAATCCTAAACTGGACATGGTAATTCTAATAAAATCCAAAGTGCTCTTTAAAAACGTCTGCAAATTGGCCAGGCGCAGTGGCTCATGACTATAATCCCAGCACTCTGGGAGGCTGAGGTGGGTGGATCGCCTGAGGTCAGGAGTTTGTGATCAACCTTGGCCAACATGGAGAAACCCCCTGTCTACTAAAAATACAAAAATCAGCCGGGTATGATGGTGGGCATCTGTAATCCCAGCTACTCCAGAGGATGAGGCAGGAAAATCGCTTGAATCCAGGAGGCAGAGGTTGCAGTGAGCAGAGAAAATGCCACACTTCTGTCCAGCCTGGGTGACAGAGCGAGACTCTGTCTCAAAAACAAAACAAACCTCCGTAAGTTGGTTCAGGATTAATCCATTGCCTATTTATCTGTGTAATTACAGTGGAAGACTGGTTGAAGAGAAACTGATCTTGTCTTGTTTCTAGATAAAGGTGGATAAAGGGGAGATCCTCTGAAGGTGTTTTTCCCCCTTTTACAATTACCAGAAATTTTCTACCTGAAGAAAACTGAATGTGAGAAAGGTGCTTGGCAGTGATTTTTTTTTAGCTTCTGAGTCCATGTTATTAAGCAAAATGTCTTGGCACTGCTGTAGTGGCATCACTGATCCTCTGATGATAGCAATAGCGTCTTCCCGTGGCACTGTCCAGGCTGATGATAGTGATAGCGTCGTGCCGTGGCACTGTCCAGGCTGATGATAGCAATAGTGTCATGCTGTGGCACTGTCCAGGCACAGACAGCTTTAGTGCTGTGCTCCTTCACGTTGGATCTGCTGTGTAAGCCACTGGCGGTGCTGGCCACGGAATTAGCACTAACAGTCGGGCAATGACAGTTACAATCTGTCCTTGAGGCCTGGCCAGGTTTCTTTCAGGCTCTTGTCTGGGGGCCTGCTGGCATTTTCACAGTTGGAGAAAGCTGCAGATTTTCTCAACAGTTTGTGATTACAATTGCATCATCCAGAAAAACTTAATGAAAGCTTTCTAGCTTTCACTCAAAAAACCCATGATGGGGGTTACCTCTGAGGATGAGCATGGGGGGCTTGCAGGAGTCATACCTCTGGATATGTCACGGTGCTCACACATCACTGATCTAACACCTCCTCCACAGTCTTGTCCGGAAGGTCTAGGTGTGACAGCAGCTGCCTCCTCTTACCTGCATTCGTTTCCTAAGACACCATTCTGCCAGAAGAATACTCTCCATCATTTTTCCCAGTTCTGTGATTATCTTCCCTTCCAAGACTCACACTTCCTTCTTAAAGACGAACAGCCAAGTAGCTAGACAGTCGGGGGCTCCTGTTACAGGCCTTACTGGTTTATTGACCAGGCATAAATAATGCAAGTTTACTAGCTCAGTGGTGGTTCTTCCTTCTCAGGAATGCTGCCCTGCCCTGGAAACTGTAAGGACCAGCACAGGCTTCCGGATATGTACACTGCCCAGAACAAAGAAGTAATCTGGAGAACTAGTTTGCTCGAAGGAACGGCATCTCTTCACCTCCATCCTGTTTGATAGTTTGCAGATTAAGTGCTCTCCGTTCAGCCTGGCATTCATGGCTCTTCAGAATCGGAACCCAACGAGTTCTCCACAGCTCTTCTCCCGACAAGTACACCAGCCACACGGTCTACCTGTCACTCTGAACACGCCTTCCTCTGTCTGGTGAATGCTCTTCTGGTGCTGTTCACCATACACGACACTGGGAAGCCTTCCTCTTTCCGGCCCCCCTCCCCACCTAGAGAGAGGAGTAGCAACCTTTTCCTCCTCTCCCCTGCTGCTTCTGCAGCAACCGGGGTCACGCTCTTGGTTCACGTGGTCATTCATTGCATTGGATTAGAATGCACAGCCTCATATATCCATTTTCTCCGGCAGAACATGTGGAACTCAAGGCCAGGGAGCAGTCATCAGGACGCAGCCCCGTGCCTGCGCGGTAGCGGGCACCCGGTAAGTACCTGCTCTGTTCTCTCTAACATCACCACTCCAAAAGGTTGTTGTCTAGTGTGGGGGCTGGGGCCAAAAGGGAAGTGAGGAAGGGTGTCGTGGGAGGAAGCTGGGGGTTGCCAGGTCTAAGAGCAGTATGAAATAGTCTCAGTTTGTCAATATGTATGTTGGAAGTCGTTTTTACCAGAATGAGTAACAGATGAGAAAGCAGCTAATTGTGAAGACATAGGATTTCTTGGCAGCATGAGAAGGTTTCCCTTTCTCTTTATGGAGGAAGAGAAAGATTTCCATGGGGGCGTTTACCCTCGAAAGCCTTCACAGATGTAGTTTCTGAGTTTGCGTGTTAGATGAGGAAAGTGGAGGAGAATGAGGAAGGAGGTTCCGTTTCAGGCCTGAAAACCCCATGGAACCGAGTGTTCAGGTAGACTCTCGGGAAGTAGATCAGGCAGGCAAGCAAGAGCAGCAGCGAGAGGCGGAGCCGGGGAGCAGAAGCAGCGTCAATCCGTCAGTCCGTCAGGGCTGGGATGCAGCGGGGCGGCCAGGACCCCCAGGAGGTGGCAGGGACTCCAGCACCAGCCCCTCACTGACCACCAAGCCTGAAGCTGCAGATGGGGTGCAGGGGTGGTCCCTTTCCTGCCATCCCACTCCCAGGGTGCCTCTGGGCTGCACTGAAGGAGATCCTCCATAAAGAGGCCACTCTTTGAGCAATGGCTTACAGTGTCTACTCGGCTCTGAGTTTCCCTCATAACATGCAGTTAGAGGTGAGAAGGCATTAGGAACAAGGAGCCCAGGAATTCAGTTTCCTGTCTGACCCCCATTTACGTGTGACTCCTGGGACAAGTCATTTAGCCTCACTAGGCCCCTATTTCCCGTCTGTAAAATCGGGAAGTCACCACCCCACCAAAAATAGACGCATTTGATGATACCGAGCATCAGAAACAGAGGAAATAAGTACTTTTTATATTAGCAGTGCTAGGGCCTGTGCATGATCTGAATTACGTTAGGCTGTGAAACTCTGCAACTGTGCTAGTCTGTGTGGGTGGTGTCTGACTGTGGGGGAAGGAGAGGGAAGTGTTTTCTGCTAAACACTGATTCAGGGCTGTTGTTTTCCAGAATCAGTCAGGCTGCTGATAGAATCATCCCGAAAGTGAAAACGAAAATTCCAGGGCCCATCGTGGGACTGGACCTGCATGATTTTGGCAACACTGACTCCAGTGAGGACCCAAAACTGGAGAGAATGGACCTAAAAAATGGAAAAAGCACAGATGCCAGACTCAGTAGCAAAGTAAGTGTTGAAATTTAACACTGAATACTAAACTGATTCCCTACCAGATCTTCCGGAAGAGAAGCGTGCAGCCATTTGGGAAGCCGAGGGTCAAGGTCATTATTATTCCAGGTATCCTGAGAGAGGCTCTCACATGTCAGTTCCTAGTGCTCGACAGAATAATTTCCCTCCTGAGTTAGATGATTCATTGGAAAATGAAGCCCTCCTGTCGAGCCCTTGCAAAAAAAGCTCTCCTTTCTTTACTCCCTTAATTGCAGAAAGTAGAAAGAGGGTGATTCAACCCCCATTAGCAACCCATGGATCAGGCTGCTCAGAAACCTCAGAAATGCATAAGCACCAGCCCTCTTTGTTGCAGTCAAATGGGTCAAAACTTGGAAGAGGAACTGACTTGCTGTGATGGCTGCCCGTTTGACAGCCATGCCTGGCCACTGAGCCATAAATCTGGCAACACCTGAGCAATGCTCTGTTTTCTAAAACCAGACTTCAGTTTTGTTCTGAAGATGCCATGGTATAAATCAATAATGTGTCTACTTTGTAACTTTCTGGAATAAATACCAGAAAGGTACCGGAAGGGGAAGAATTCTCTGTGGTTTTAACGCCAAGGTGTATAAAATTTTGTAGGTAGTTTGCTAGAAACATGAGGCGTTAAAGGAAGAACTTAAACATCCCCACAAAGACGCTAACAGACAAGCTAGGACATTCTGTACAACAGTGGTTTCGACAGCAAGTCAAGGGTAGAAAAAAAGCAGGGAGGAGTTTCTTTTAGATTAAAGGAAATCTGAAAGATATACCTAACAACCACTTGTAATGCATGGGCCTTGTTTGCATCCTAATTTGAGCTAATCAAATGTGCAAGGCATTTTTGAGACAGCGGGGGAGACTTGATAATGGAATGGGTTAATAACAAAGGCTTTTTATTTTCACGAGACGTGAAATATGACAGTATTTGGCACGTGGATATGTGAGATGACAGCCCCATGCTTTAGGAGATGCACACTCAAGTGTGAAACAACAGCCTGACATATCTGGGTTTTATTTCATCAAAGGACTTCTCTTTTATCGAAGGAAAAACAAAATCAAAGAGTTGGAGCAAATGTGGCAAAATCTTGCTAATTATGATATCTAGGTGATGGTGACAGGTTTAGGGTGTTCATTATAATGTTCTCTCCACTGCTATGTATGTTTGAGATGCTGTCATAATATTTGTGTGTGTGTAGGTTAGCCTAAGGATGAGAAGCATCAGTCAGCTATCACACGTGGGGAGGGTTGAGAGTGGGGGGCACTGTGGCTGTGCAAGGAAAATAAAAATAGCATGGGCTCTCAAACTTCAAGGAGCGCTGCAGAGATGGCTCCTTACTCTGTCAACAGGGAAAAGAGTACCTTTCATTTTGATGGAGAATTCCCCCAGCAGACTCTCCAGCTCCGCTTCAATGGTGCACATATTCTGCAGAGGGGACAAGAGACAGGTGTGAGAGCTGGCCTTTCACCCAGCAGCTCCGAGCACATGACGCTTCAACAGCAGCGCAGCCACTGCGTGAACAACACGAAGCCTTTACCTGTTTGCTGCACACAGCACAGCCCATGAAACATTCTTGACAAAATGTTCGATCTGAGTCTAAGCCCACCTTTTAGTGTACAGGAAATTTAGGGCATAGATGAGCAAATCAGATTACGTCAAAAACAGACAAATTCAGAATGTGGGATAGTCTACAGGAATTGGCATGAATTCTACAAAAAGGCTGTGTCACAGGTGCAAAAGATTTCTAGATAAAGAGACTAGACAAACATTAATAACCAAATGCAACTTTTTTTTTTTTTTTTTGGAGACGGAGTCTCGCTCTGTCACTCAGGATGGAGTGTAGTGGTATGATCTCGGCTCATTGCAACCTCTGCCTACTGGGTTCAAGCAATTCTTCTGCCTCAGCCCCCTGAGTAGCTGGGATTACAGGCTCCCACCACCATGCCCAGCTAATTTTTATATTTTTAGTAGAGACAGGGTTTCGCCGTGCTGGCCAGGCTGGTCTCGAACTCCTGACCTCAGGTAACCTGCCCGCCTCGGTCTCTCAGAGTGCTGGGATTACAGATGTGAGCCATGGTGCCCGGTCTCCAAATGCAACATGTTAACCTTGATTATGTCCTGATTTGAAAGTAAATAAAACAGTTGTAAAAGACATTGATCCAAATAGGGAAAACTTAAAAATGGACAATATGTAATATAATTCTATAGGATGATTGTCAACTTTCTTGCTTGTGGTAATGGCATGTGGTTATGTAGGAACTGCAGATGTTCTCTAGGTTACTATTAAGAGATCCATGGCTTGATTTAGCCATTATATTACATATTTCAGTATACATAAACTTCAAAACATGTTGTACACCATAAATATATGCAGCTTTTACTTGCCAATTACAAATAAATCTTAAAAAGAGATCCAGGTTGAAATATTGATAGAGTGAAATGTCATAATGTTTATCACTTACTGTCAAATGACTTGAGGGGGATGGAGGGGAGATTTGAGCGTATCAGAGAGAGGGAAAGCAAATATGGCCAACTGTTACTGATTGGCAGATCTAGATAAAGGCATATGGTGTTCAATGTACCAGTCGTTCCATTTTTCTATAGGTTTCAAATATTTCTTAATAAAAATTTGGGCCAAAAGAGCAGAAGAGCTGAATTCTGCTCAAGTAAGTAAGGCGGACTTCCTGCTGCAATGCCACAGCACCCCCAAAGTAATTTTTGGGTCTGATAAGCGTCCTCTCTGTGTGGTTGAAGGAACAGGATAGAGAGAAGGAGTAACCCCATCTGTACGTGTGGTTAGAGACGTAACTACCCTGAGCCTACTTCCTCAATAGCAAGGACCTAAATAGAACAATTGCAGTTAGAAGGTGCTGCAGTTAAAAGGGAAGGTGCTACGGCCAGGAGCCAGCCCCGGGGGCCCTGCTGCTGCTGGACCAGCTCCCAGTCTGGAGGGTGCCTCTGCTATGCTCAGCAGCAGTCTCCACTGGAGCTTGACGCAGGGTGCTACCTGCAAGCTTGTGGCTCAGTAGGCCATGTCCCACAAGGCTAGGGGCTGGAGGGTGGTCTCACGGACAGAAGCATGGCCAGCTTGGTTAGTGCAGGCTGGTACTGCTGTCATTGGAATCCTGTATGCTGAGGAGCTCAGCCTAGAGGTTCTGATTCTTCTGTGTTTCTTTGTTCTGCTCCAAATGAGCGCTCTCACGGGACGCCAAGAGAATGCATTGCTTTCTCCCTTATAAGGTTTCAGTACCTGAACTACCTAACAAGGCTGGGGAAAACTTCCTGAAGTCTGAGTTCTGTATAGCTTGAAAGCTTTGAAAAATGAAGCCTCAGTATTATAAACCAATTTACTTCCTCGGAGTATTGGGCACCTCTGTGAAGAAATGCACTTTGGTTTCCAGAAATAGCAACTATGCTGTCATGCGTGCCAGGATTGCTACCAGTCTCTCTGAAAAACTCAAGAGCAGCTAGGTTAAGACTTGAGGGGACATCCGTGGTCAGAATTTTCTCCTGCCCATACCTCCCTCCTGCAGCCACTGATGAAGACTGCTGCATATGCAAAAGCACCTGAGCCACCTTGATCTCACTGTTAAATCCTCATTTCAGACCCTCATCATAATAAAATCCTGGCTTTTATGGTTATATGGTTATGTGAGGATATATTTCTTTTCTGTGTTTTTGCTTTTTTTTTTTTTTTTTGAAATACAGTCTTGATCTGTCGCCAGGCCGGAGTGCAGTGGCACCATCTTGGCTACTGCAACCTCTGTCTCCCAGGTTCAAGTGATTCTCCTGCCTCAGCCTCCTGAGTAGCTGGGATTACAGGCGCCCGCCACCACACCTGGCTAATTTTTGTGTTTTTAGTAGAGATGGGGTTTCACCATGTTGGCCAGGCTGGTCTGACCTCAAGTTATCATCCCACCTCGACCTCCCAAAGTGCTGGGATTACAGGCGTGAGCCACTGCACCTGGCCGTGAGGATGTAAAACTGTCTGATGCCAAGTGAGATGAGGTACCGAGCTACGGAGGTCCTGGACTTCTTTCTTCTCTAAGGCAGTTTAAATTGCACTCTATGTCTTTGAATTTGTGAGCAAGGTCATGATGCCATACCCTGGCACTTGACCGAGGTGGCTCTGTCTGAAGTGACCTGCAGATATACCAGCACCGGCAGCCCCTGCATGCTGCTGGCCCGTTATCTGCATTTGTACTATAAACATCCTCTGTAACTGGAAACGGCTCTTCTGATTTCAGAGATCTGTAGACTTGGGGTCTCATGAACTACGGTTGCTTCAATGTGCAGGTCTGTAAAGTAGGAGAGGGGAGGGGAGGAAGAGTCGGATCCTTACTTCACTGACCTGTAACTGAAATCAAACGTGTTTAGGTATGATGAGGGTAGAAAACGAGCCACAGCAGTATCAGTCATAGCCGAGACTTCGACGGTGAGAGAAATCACATATAGGTTCCTGGCACATCATTTATTGCAGATAACTTTTTAAAAAATCATTCATAGTTTTCATTACTTTGACATTTCAGCAGTTGTTAGAGCCACGGCTAGAGCTTTTAATTTGCTGTGTTAATAAAGCAGCAGCATAGAACTATGTCACACATTTGACTTTTGAAATATTTTAAAAACTGTATTCATGATACTGAACTGTATTTCAATATATTTTCTTCTTTTCAATTCCTATGTATTTTATTTTATGCATTTAAAAAACACTATTCTAGGCCGGGTTTGGTGGCTCATGCCGGTAATCCCAGCACTTTGGGAGGCCGAGATGGGCGGATAACCTGAGGTCAGCAGTTCCAGACCAGCCTGGCCAACATATAGTGAAACCCCGTCTCTACTAAAAATGCAAAAATTAGCTGGGCATGGTGGCGCATGCCTGTAGTCCCAGCTACTTGGGAAGCGGAGGCAGGAGAATCACTTGAACCCGGGTGGCAGAGGTTGCAGTGAGCCAAGATCACACCACTGCACTCCAGCCTGGGTGACAGAGCAAGATTCATCTCTCAAAAAATAAAAAGATAATAATAAAAAATTATTCTAAAGGAGGAACTTAGGTAAAGAAGTCCTGCTTTAAGTCATATAAAGAGACAAACTTGGTTCAGATGAGAGACAACATGGGGGCGTACACACAAAGGGATCCTACTGACAGTCATCCAAGATGTCCCTCTGGTCCCAGGCTGAGACAGATGCTCAGCTCTGGGAATTGTCCAACAGACCCTCTTCAGGCTGATGACTTCATTCATGAAATCTGATCTCTGAACAAAGACTCATGCAATAGTGAGGAGTACTGCTTTAATAATTTAGTCATTTCATCAAGACATTGGTATTAGGTGACCCCAGGAGGAGTGAAGACCTCTCTACATCAGATGCTTGGGCCCCAGAGAGTTGGAAACCAGGAGAGCACACTTCTGTTCATACTTCTTAATCTTGGCTCCTTTATGATAAAAATCTCTCACAATAAAAAAAGAAATGGTAGGCAGAGGGTTGCTGATACCCATCACTGACATCCAGTGCAGCTATCTGAACCACAGGGTCTGTACCGCTTCATCGGTTAAGCTAGATTTAACTGTACACTAGAATATTTAGAAGTGTATTTAAATGACAACAATCAGGGCAGTGCGGCTCATGCATTCATTTTATTTTATTTTAGAAATGCATCCGTGCACTGTCACCCAGGCTGGAGTGCAGTGGCACGATCATAGCTCACTGCGGCCTCAAACTCCTGGGCTCAAGCAATCCTCTTGCCTCAGCCTCCTGAGTACTAGGACTACAGGTATGTGCCACCACTCCCAGTTTATTCCTTCATTTTAAGCCATTCCACACATTGCCTTTGTTGCATAGTTTTAAGGCTAATGGTAAAGACTATCTTTAGAGAGGGGAGAATGAGGTTGTGGGTTGCTGTTTGCCTCATTCTTGGCAATTACCAACAATTCACACTAGGCCAGGCAGGGTTCAGCAACTGAAGCAGGTTAGTGAGTTATACCTCTGTGTACTCCTTGTAGCTCCGATTGATCTCTGACAGACTCTCCCGGGCAGCTTTGCTGGCAGGGGATGTTGCAAAGGCTTGCTTCATTTTGCTGGCACCATCCTGGAGGCGTCGCTGGATACAATAGGCTTCATAGAGTTCATCCACCTGCCAGAATCAAACCAGGAAACAGAAATAAATGTCAGGCTTGAAAAAAATTACATAGATCATTGTTATGTGCTTAAGGTACTTTATATTTCTGACCTCTGCAAAGAGAATTCTGTAGAAATATTATCCTTTTAGATACAGACCAATCATTTTTATTTTAGCCACTGTGATACATTTTGTCTCAAAACAGATTTTGCACTAATCCTGTTTTCAAATTACGCAGAAGGGAAATGGCTCTCTTGCACTGTTCGAGGCTATCATTGGAATTGTTTACAATGACTCCTAGGTGACTTTGTGTGTCCATGGGTGGACTGTGTGAGTTCAGAAGTAAGGAAGGTGAGAGCCTTCTGCGTATAGAACAAACACTGAAAGAGTTTATGCAATTTCATACCAAAGCGACAACTATGTAGTATCCTAAGCTAGTATCACTTTAAGACATAGTGTCACAGTATTGGGATATGTAATCCTGATATTCACATATCCGGATTTAGCATTTCATAAAATAACTTGGGGATATTTACTGAAAATAACTTTTGTAAAGCGTTGGCTCAACTGTAAGAAGAAAAAGTTATTCTTAAAATTAGAGTAAAACATAATTGTCAAAATGTATCAAACTGAACACTTAAGAACTGTGATCTCTTTTGCTTATAAATTATATGACATTACAAAAAAATAGATTGAAAGCAATATAAATGAACTTTTGTTACATATGTACAGTTATGCTTCTAAATAATAATAACATACCTTTTTCAAATGACTATTGATTTTATACCCTGTAAGCCTGATAATCAGCTAATTCTTCTAAGGCAGTGATTCTCACTCAACCCAAGGCAATTTTGACCCCCAGGGGTCTACTGGCATCCAGTGGGTAGAGGCAGGGGTTGGTGTTAAACATCCTATAATGCAGAGGACAGCTTTCTGCAACAGAGAATTATTCCCAAATACCAATAGTGCCGGGCTTGAAAAAAAAATCTGTCTTTTTTTTTTTTTTTTTTTTTTTTTTTAAAAGGTGGGGTCTTGCTATGTTGCTCAGGCTGGTTTCCAACTCCTGGGCTCAGGTTGTCTTCCTGCCTTAGCCTCCCAAGTAGCTGAGACTACAGGTGCACATCACTGTGCTTAGCTGAAAAGAACCTGTTCTAAAGTTATTCCTAATGATATTTGTCTCTATAAGTCTTGTACTGTCTTTAACTGACTGCAGTGAACTGCAAGAATTTTCAGGCAGATAACAAACAACAATACCATCAGGCATTGTGAAAAGCAGATAAAAGCTGTTGCTTTGGGGAGACTTACTTACCTAGCACTATTTCAATTTTCATTTCGGTATGAACTTTGTTCCTTCAAAAAGGAAGCTTAATTATAGATCCAGAAGAAGGCGGAGATACACATACTGGATTTCAGAGTTTACGAGTCTCCTTTTGTTCTGAAGGTAGACTTGGCTGCTCACTGAAAAGCATTCCTATAACCTGGTAGAGGAGGACGCTTTTCCATAGTTGCTTTCTATACACAGATGTCAATGACACTTAGCTTAGAATGCAAACATTAAAAGACTCAAAATTATTCTCTTGACTAAAGGATTCTTTGTTGCTATTTACTTCAACAATGCACTCAACTCTGCCAAGAAGAATGCCCAAACTGAAAAGAATCATGTTTAATCTTCAGGGTGAATGGATTTATGTCTGATTAGGAGGGAGATGTAAGACTCAAGGTGTGTCATATCTGCTGATGACATCCTGTGGTTGATGACAGGCATAGAGGGTGGTTTCCATGCTTTAAAGCTAAGCCTCATCTGGTGAGCTTGTTAAAATGCTGATGCCCAGGCCCCACTCTGAGGTGTTGATTCAGTAGGTTAGGGCTGGGCCAGGAATCTGAAATTTTAAATAACCATTGCAGGTTGTTCTAATATGGGAGATCCCCACAAAACTTTTGGAAACTCAAGTGCTAATATCTCTTCCAGTGCAGGTCAGGCTATGTGCTAGTATCTCTTCCAGTGCAAGTCAGGCTGTTTCACCCATGTGGTCTTCTGGGAAAATATCCCTGCAACCCTTTCCCCTACGAGCAGGTACACTAAAGTTTCTGAGCTTGTAATCCTTTCAGTGCTCATGGGACCATCAGTATAGCCATAATGACTTCATCTATTACTTTGTGTAGCAAGAAAACTTATTCTTTGGTTTGCTTAAATATCAACCTATCCTAGCCAAATGGAATTAAACTTTAGCTTAAAGCATACCCATGTAGTCACCTTAGCAGAAACTCATTTGTAGGCAAAACCATTTGCTTACTTATCAGTCAGCAGTGGCTCATTAAATAAAATAATGAATGGAATCACTCAGTTACATACAATTTGTTAGGCATCTGGATATAAGGTACTGCAAATAGAGTGTCACCGACCTTTAAAACCCATTAGGATTGTTGTATCTAACAACCATGGGTACAAGACTGATAGATATACCATTACCTAATACTGATTATTTTCTTGCTCTTGTTTTTATATGTCAAAACTTGCCTGTCACATAAATACCTTCTCACAGATGTCATTGTTTTATTTATTGAGTTTAGCAGAAATAGGAGCAATTTCAGATTTGCCTAGGTAGAACATACCTTTCAAAGCAAGAATGAACCAAGGCAGTAGCATATACGTGTGTATCCATACACACAAACCATCCTAGAATTTTTAAACGGGAAAGCATTCTTAGGATCATCTAGATCAATCTGTGCACCTCCTCAGCTCCTCTTCACAGAGTGGGGAGCCAAGGTGCACACAGACGACACAGCCAGTGAGTATGTGGCAGAGCTGGGAATACAACCTAGGGCTTCTGACTCTTGGGGAGATCTGCCCAAACCCCCAGGATCCCCACTTGGAATAGAGGCTGATGGGTATAGACGAACAGGAATTGATAATGGTGTGACTTAGTTGCCTCTCAACGTAAATATTTTCCAGCTGGCACTAATAACGTCTGATAGTTCCCAGAACGAGGGGGTGATGCCAGCCTCATTGGACCACCAGTGAGGTACAGGGTTCAGGGCTGATGTCAGGGACACTGACAAACGAGTGCACATCTTTGGGAGAGGGGATTAAATGGCACCTGAAAACCATGCCATACGACCCAGACCGGAAAGAACCGCGGGCTTGAGAGAGATTGAGGGAGGCTTGTCGACGGTGGTGTTTTGGTAGTTACAAGGCCTTCATGAAGAAGTTGATGGGGCGCCAAGTGTTATGTGGAACCCGAGTGTTAAGTGAGGACAGCATGGAGTCTTTGGCAGGGCTAGTTTGATTGACAGTTTATCTCCAACCACACTACACTGAGGCTGTATGTCCACATGTCCTCCACTGGGTACTGTGCCTGTTACTTAGCACTTAATACACGTTTGTGGAACTGAGGTCGAGCCACAACTGTGCGGGGCCATCAGGTCTTCCATTCTTACTGCTCCTCCATCTTTAGTGCCGCTTGAGGACTTAACTGCTAGCTGAGGAGTCAATTGGATAAGAAACTCTCCATGCCCTCGATACTATGGTCAGGCCAAAGGTGTATTGGTTAGCAGCACAACTGAAAAACAGACTACCAGAACAGGAACTTCAATTACCTTACTAATGTGAAACTCCAGGCGTCTCATGTATCTTTCAATCGTTTTAATTTGCTGGAATTAAAAGAAGTTTGAAAAAGTATAGTCATTTACAGTTGAACTGATTTAGGCTTGTGAGAATAACTTTATTATATCATACTCAAAAGTACTAGGAAATCCAATATATTTCCATTTTCCTCCTGTCTTTGATGCTATTTTAGTCTCTAATAACAATTTGGAAAGTTTTTTTTTTAAATATTCAATACATATTCTGAGATGTGAACTTGAGTTAGTTATCAGAATCCCTGTGTTTAATATCAAGAAAGGCCAATCCAATGGAAGTCATTAGATTCTGACAGAACAGTACCATATTGGAGTATATTTCAATTTCTTCATAATAATGTATTTCATCTTCTAAGATTGGATTTTTTTTGCCCATTCACACTTTAGTGTCTCTGAAATTGGGGTGCATTTTACAATTGCTACCAGCAGACAGCTGCCTGTACAAGCTCAAAGATAATCATAGTTGTTCATCTCTTTCAGTTGTAATTATTATTATATGCATTTAATTGCCCTTTAAAATGTCTTCAGAAAGAATATACTATGATTCAGCATTGAAATAAAATTATTGTACGCATAGAAAGGCATGGAGCAGCATCATATATAAATTTTTTCAAAAAGAAAGAAAATCTGCATCTAAATAGACCTAACAGAGTTTTCCTGATAACTCTAAAATACGGATTTTAGATGAAAAGAAAGGACTGTCAGAATTTAACTGGAATCCTTTTTTTCTCTTCATGGCACATGAAATCATAGTGCATTTTCTAATCAACAGTGACTTAGATTTGATGAAGTAATTTATATTCAGAGACAACACAGGTAAAGGCCTCCAAATGCTTGGGAAGTTCTTAAACTTACCAAAACACTACTACCTAGTGGCATTTTTATGGAAGTGACCTTAAACACTTTCATCTGTAGATCACAGTACCTATTCATTATCCTCGTTAGACAAAAGTACGCAGTTTTCCAGGGTTAAAAAAACTATCAGTTCTCTAGGATTTTACTGTCCCTAAGAGGGCCTCCCATTGACTTCTCAAGGATGCAGAGTTTTATTTTTCGAGACAGGGTTTTGTTCTGTCATCCAGGTGGGAGTGCGGTGGGCGCAATCACAGCTCACTGCAGCCTCGACCTCCTGGCCTCAGGTGACTCTCCCACCTCAGACCCTTGGGTGGCTGCGACCACAGGCACACACCACCAGGCCTGGATAACGTTTGTATTTTCTTTTTTGGCAGAGATGGGATTTTGCCCCATTGTCCAGGCAGATCTCGAACTCCCAGGCTCAGGCGATCCACTCACCTCGGCCTCCCAAAGTGCTGAGATTATAGGCATAAGCCACTGCGCCCACCAAGGGTACCAAGTTCTTTTCCTTATTAGCACCCCAACACAGAATGGTAACTTACCTTGTCTAGGTCATACAGCACACCCTACAATTAAAAAAAAAAAAAAAAAAAAAAGGAATATCTTGAATTAAACATCATCCTCCAAAAGGCTACCCATCTTAATAGAATGATTTAGCCCATATTTTCATATTATCTGTGGAAATAATAATCAGCCCTACAAAATTCTGCTGGTTATTTTACATTTGCTTTAAAAGAAAAAACGGTGGGCTGTTTTAAATACCAGTAAGAGTACCTTTACGAGCCACCATTTATTCACACTCTGTTACTAGCATTGCGCACAGCCCTCTCTGCCCCTTGGAAGCTTTTAAGTTTTCACTTGCTTTGAGCTCTCCCGTCCTACATGTTGAGGGGCATGTAAATTCACAGTAACTAAAAAAATCTTTTTAATAAATAGTATGAATATAAAACACAGCAATGGCATATGTGCTAAAAAATACTTCCCTCACTGTCTAAACAAATAAAATTGATATTTAAGAAGAGTTCTTGAGGCCGTGATATGCTTTTCGCAAGTTGTTTTTAAAGTCAGCCCATTTCCTGTGTGCTCACAATATAATAGTATGATCAGTGCACTATTCTCGTACCCTCCAATTGAGAGAGTTGTATGAAACACAAGGTTTCGGCAGAAGCCCCTTCATTTGTTCACCAGTGTTTTCCAGGAGGGACATTTGCAGCCACTGAGGATGCTTAAGGGCATTCAGCAGCTCTGAAGGCCCTAAAACGAGGGATTCCACATAGATGCAGGCAATTTATACCCTAACATCAGCATAACATAAACACTTTCAACACTGAGAAAGCCTTGAATCTCTAAGCCTTTGAAAAGGACAAAGTATACATCTGAGCACATTTTCTGCAAAAAACCCACATAGCAGCTATGAATGGCTAGCTGTACCTCACCTCTTAGGTATATGCAGAGTTTTCTTGGGCTTTTTGATTCCTTGAAACAGTAAGGTATAATACATAGAACTGAACAAAATCATTTAAAATAGTGTAGACAGAACCACCTCTTCAATTACACGAGTTCTCACAAAATCATTAAAAGAGAAGAAATTTGCAACGTAACATATACTTGATGTGGTCTAAGAACTAACTTCTCATGGTGGTTACATCTAAAGCCTCTTTTCCCTCCCTGATTTTACTGGTTATATTTTTGAAAAGTTGGAGACAAAAGTTCTAGATTCCAAATTCTTTATATTTTTTAAAAACAGAGACGGGTCTCACTTTCTTGCCCAGGCTGGTCTTGAACTCCTGAGCTCAAGCATTCCCCCAGCCTTAGCTTCCCAAAGTGTTTGATAACAGGCATGAGCTGCCGTGCCTGGAACCAACTTCTGTATGTGGGAACAGTATGCTAGGGAAACTTCACCTGTTCATTTCCTTTATATTAAATTATTTGAGGGTGGTAGAGGACAATAAATTTTTTTTCCTGATCATCAAAGTTTCATGAAGATAGACATTTAAAAAATGATCTCATAAACATGCTTGGAAAATACTGAAAAGTATTAAGAAGAACGCATGAAGTAGAAAAAATAGTCTTCTTTTTCCTCCTGAGACATACTGGGGGATGTAGATAGCACTTTGCCCCTTGGATTTGCTTTTCGTCAACATTCCTCCCCAGCCCCATCCAGTAAAAGAAGCTGTTTGGCCAAAAAGAACAGTGTTAACATCCTAATGACTGGATGGTACCTACCAGGCGAGAGTTTCTTTTCATATCTTTTAACTGAGCTGTCAACTTGTCTAGCTCCGTCTGGTGAACCTCCAGATACTCACTGCAAAGATAAGACAAGATGTAATCTCTGTGCCTCTTAAGTGGGACCCGGTGCTGTCTCTGACCTTTCCTTCTCAAACGGGATTAAGAATCGAACCTTGCTCTGTAATTGGGGAGGAGGCTTTGTATTTTCCCAATATTTCAACATTTTGAAAGCTCTGGCAGTGGCACTGGATACTATCCAGCTGCATCAAAAAGGAGAAAAAGGCTCAAAATCCAGAAAAGAAAACCAGTGGGGAGGCAAGGGGCAAGATGTCTGTAGAGTGAGCGCTGGGGCTGGCCTCACAGAATTCTGTCTAGCCAAACAGAACAAACAGTGAATGTCCCACTGCACACTAGGAAGATCTTATTCTGGGCTCACAATCTCTGTAAGATGTGAGGGAGGTTTCAGAACCCTCTTCAGCAATCTCCAGAATGGATGTGTATGTCTGTCCATCATTGCTTAAGTGAAACTCAGTTCTGCACAGGGTCCAACGTCTCCCTCAATGTTATGAATGTGATGTGGAATACCAACGTATTTCCCGCCTTTGGGACTTATTTCAGGCCTCCCTAATGATGGTGCAAGAATATTTCCTATAGAAATAGACATTTAAAAAATGATCTGATAAGACCAGCTTTTCTCTGACCCCTTGGGTCTTTCCTTAGGTATATTGTCAGGTTCGAGTTCTTACTCAAGTCCATTTTTCAAGGCCCGGTAGACTTCTTCCACCCTTTTAGGCTGAGGCTCTTTTGGGGGATTGTTGTTTTTGTGGCCTAAATTGTGCATTTTCTTCAGTTTGGCCTGAGGCTTCTTGAGAGCGGAGGGATTTTCAATGAAGGAGTTACACCTATGGAAAGAAAAAAAGAACAGAAGAAATTGTGAGGACTGGGCATCCAAAAGGATTTAGCCAAAGAACAATGTCTTTTATTGTTTATTTATTTGTCTTAGAGACAAAGTCTTCCTCTGTCATCCAAGCTGGAGCGTGGTGGTGTGATCATAGCTCACTGTGACCTTGAACTCCTGGGCTCATGAGCTCAAGTGATCCTCAGCCTCCCAAGTGGCATGCACCACCACACCTAGCTAAATAGTTTGTTGTTGTTGTTGTTGTTTTTAAGAAGAGGGGGTCTCACTTTGGTGCACAGGGTGAAATGCAGTGGTGTGATCATAGCTCACTGCAGCCTTGACCTCCTGGGCTCAAGTGATCCTCCTGCCTCAGTCTCCCAAGGAATTGGGACCACAGGCATGCACCACCACACCTGGCTAATTTTTTTTCTTTGTAGATACAGGGTCTGGCTTCAAGCAGTCCTCCTGCTGTGACCTCTCAAAGTTCTGGAATAATTCTTCTAAACTTTGTAGAGATGGGGTCTTGCTATGTTACCCAAGCTAGTCTTGACCTTTTGGCTTCAAGCAATCCTCCAGCCTAAGACTCTCAAAGTGCTGGGATTACAGGCATGAGCCACTGCGCCTGACCAAGAAATGTCTTTGTAATCATCTTGTGTTCTCATGAGTGTTCTTTGCAGAAGGTAATATTCCCAGATAGGAGCCATCCTGCATTTCGTTTCTTGGTATTAGATTTGTTAACCGCTGAAACGTGAAAGCTTCGTTGGGCAGAGGCTACCTAGAGTCAAAGTCTGGCTTCAGGGAACCGTATTCCAAGTCAAAATACATTGCGTCTCTAAAACCTCACAGGAAGCTAAGGGCAAAGAGTTCCCGGTCGACATAATGAACAGGCAGAAGGATATCATCCAACTAAAAACGTACATGCACTGTGCAATTTTAGGTATGAGTGTCTATGAAATTCAACTGGGAGGTGAATAAATCCTTTTCGATAAGGGACCATAAGCATGACAAATAGCTAATTCTAAATGACATTAAAATACATGTAGCTTCTTTTTAGCTTGATTTTTATGACATAAATTACTAATTAGGTTTAACTTAGAAAAATTCATCTCTAGTAGTGCCAGGAATACAGCTTGCAGCAGTAAGGTGAATATCTGAGAACTGAAAACCAGAATACTCATCTGATTAGGAGCTGCAGAGGCTAGGGCACTCACACACCCAGCTATCAGCAGGACAGTCACGACCTCTGAGGCTGCAGGTACCACTGCACCCATCCCAGGTTAGTTATGAGTTACAGTCTCTGCCATCACCATGTGCCTGAGGGGGACAGTACAGATCAAAGCACACAGCACCCCTCCGAGGGCAGAGACCTTTATGATAACAGAAACCCTGAAGATAGACCTGATCACACGTTGCTTCTTCACTCTCTGTTCTTTCTTCCTGGAGTTCCCCCTAAGTCCAGTTTCAGATGAGAGGAGACTGAGGAAACTAGAAAGACTAACTTTGGCAACTCCTGTCTGAATGCTCTCCTCCCCAGTCAGTCTGCAGAGGCATAGTCATTATCCAGTGCGTGACTTCATGGCAGATGGTGTCTCCAGAGTGCGAATGCAATGGGAAATGTGCTTCAAAAAGGGTGGAAGTAGGGGTAGTGAGAGGTCGGTGCACGTATCATTAGTTTCTCCTAAATCCTCAGCCGTCATCCTTGCAGGAGGAATTCTAAGTGAGAGAAAATAATCCGTGGCACTTAACTTTTGGTACATCCTTTCTATGCAAAAGAGATTAAAATTGTGTGTGTGTGTGTGTGTGTGTGTGTGTGTGTGTGTCTGTGTGTGTGTGTCTGTGTGTGTGTGTGTTGTGATGAGGCCGAAAGTACGCAGACCCTCTTCACAACGTCAAAGTTCTCTTCCTTGGCGAGCTGCATCCGGGAGCAGAACCACACAGTACTTGCCTGGATCGCCTTTCCTGAAGGCCGCTGAAACCCGCGAAGGACTGGCTTCTAATGATCCCATTGGGCCCTCCAGGCGAAAAAGACTGGGATCCTACCAACATGATTTCCGGGAGTCTGGTCGGTAGTCCTGGAAGACAGTGGAAAGATCACGACAACTTACAGGCAGGTTCAGATAGAAGGTGCACTGAGCTCGTCAGTGATGATAAAGGCTGTAAAGTGAGCCATGAAACCGTTAGGTGCTTATGAGGTTCTTTAAGATGGAGCATCCTGAAGACCAAGGGTTCAACTCCCAAATGAATAATAATGACACCCATCTGCCTAGACGAAAATGAATACAAATTACACCATCACTTTAGGTTTTCTTCAAGAGTTGTTTTTTTTTTTTAAACAAGGTTCAACCACACCCTCAAAAACATGAAAACTGTTGCAACATTTACTGCCATTCAACAATAAAAACACACAAATAGGCCAAGTCAAAGCCTCAGGTAAGTCCTGCATCAAACTGAAAACACAGTGAAGTCTTCAAGCAGAATTCTACACCTCAGAGTCATAAGGCTAAGATACTAGGTTTCTTTAGAGATGAAGTTACTTACACTAATTCTCCCTTTCTATCCTTAAGAATATTCTGAAAGCTAAGATTGTGCCACTACTGTGACAGTGCACAGTAAGAATGGTAAAGGGAACACTCACCAAAGAAGTGATAATCTAGGTTAGATAAGAACACCGGGTTGGGGTGGAAGGTAAGAGGAGAATACAGCAGAAAGCGCACAACCTGTATTTCAGTCATTCGCTTGGCTTTTGTGAGGACTTAACCACAGCAGACCAAGGAGCACTGTCAAAACACAGCTTTAGCTGAACAGAAGCTGAGGGCTGGTTCCCCTAATGATGGCCCTGGAACTGTTAGGTAATTCTATTCCTTTTAGATCAGGAGTCAAAGCACATACCATTGTCTTGGCAAGTGACTTCAGTCCAGAGAGGGCGACAGGCTAGCAGGATAAAGGGAAATAGTTCCTGCCCAGATTGAAGACTCCAGAGAGGGCAGACGCCAAATTGGTATGCTTGCAGAGCATCAACAATTGCCCTTTAAAAACTTAATGAAAAAGAAAGAAAAGCTAAAAACTACAGCAGCAGAACTCTCTGGCAGAACATCCAGATGTAATGGAAAGACCAGTTTCACTAGACCTCCTCAAAGCTACGTGAAGCGGTTCAGCAAGAAAGGCAGTTTGAGCGAGTTACTTCCCAGAGAGAGAAGGGCAAACAGCCACCTCCCCCATGCTGCTACTGGATTTTAAGTCTCCCCCACTCCCTCCAGAAGAGAGCAGCCCTGGGGTTTGTATGCATTCTTGCAAGGTACAGGTGCTGACTCACTTGGCCATAGGTCTGGCAATCAGCTTGCTCTTTATCTGGATGAGATGCAAATCCCACACTAGCTGGGGAGGAGAAGCTTTTGTTTTAGGGCATTCTCCAGAATTTATAAGTAATGAAGAAGTACGTCTGAGCAGTAGAAGTAATATGTAGGGCACAAATGGTTAGACAAAATGCAGGTGCAGGTAAGGTGCTTGCTGGTTTCTCCCCAACCTCAGGCTCAAAAAACTCCTAATTACTTTAAATCCTTAATGAGGTTCTCGGTGTTCTCTTCTGGTCACTAAGAAATCTGTCTACATTTCTTTTTTTTTTTTTTTGAGACGGAGTTTTGCTCTTGTTACCCAGGCTGGAGTGCAATGGCGCGGTCTCGGCTCACCGCAACCTCCACCTCCTGGGTTCAGGCAATTCTCCTGCCTCAGCCTCCTGAGTAGCTGGGATTACAGGCACGTGCCACCATGCCCAGCTAATTTTTTGTATTTTTCGTAGAGACGGGGTTTCACCATGTTGACCAGGATGGTCTCGGTCTCTTGACCTCGTGATCCACCCGCCTCGGCCTCCCAAAGTGCTGGGATTACAGGCTTGAGCCACCGCGCCCGGCCTGTCTACATTTCTTTAAGGGGACCTTTCTTAGGTTCATAAAGCATGCCTGTGGTATCAGTGTGTGCCATGCAAGCTTCTAGTAAACTACTGTGCTTTCTTGATACTTATGTTCTTTCTCTACTCAGTTTGACAACCAAGCAAACACCCACCTTAAAGTCTCCATGGGCAAATTTTACTAGCATTCTATCTTGTTTTATAAATTATTGTTCAATAGATCTATTGGATCACAGACACTCTTTGATCAAAGGAAAAAACTTAGGGTATTTGCAATATTTAACTATCATTTCTCATATCTGCTAGAAATTATATTTTTCAAGCCAATTTTCCCCTTAGCCATTGCATCACTGCAGTTTCAACTACTGACGCCTGCCTCCTATCCCCAGGCACTGTGTAATTAATGTGGGTATCACCTGGGTCTGGGGAGGTGTTTAAAGTCCCCAGGTGATTCTGATGGTCATCAATTTGGGACACCACTGATTTAGGAGAAGTTTGGATTGAACAATCAGTTGCACTAGTGATAGGCAGAAAAAAAGGGAAAGAAAAAAAAAGACACAAACTTTATTGCAAATGTAAGACTTCTGTTAAAATAATCTGCTACAATTAATCAACTCCAACGCTTTCATTAAATGAATTAAACGCTGCAGAGTCAATCACATGTACCAGATTGTAAAATAATTTTCCTTCTTCCTCCTTTTCTGTAACAGGTAAGCAAGGTTCTCACAACCAGAACAAATGTCTGTCCAGGATCCTAAGATTGTCAGATACTTTGGGAGGGGGACTAATGCTCAGAAACTTTTCATTAAATTTATGGCCAGGCGCGGTGGCTCAGGCCTGTAATCCCAGCACTTTGGGAGGCCAAGGTGGGTGGGTCACCTGGGGTCAGCAGTTCAAGACCAGCCTAACCAACACAGTGAAACCGGTCTCTACTAAAAATACAAAAATTAGCTGGGCTTGGTCCTGGCGCCTGTAATCCCAGCTACTTGGGAGGCTGAGGCAGGAGAATCACTTGAACCTGGGAGGCAGAGATTGTAGTGAGCTGAGATCGAGCTACTGCACTCCAGCCTGGGCAAAAGAGTGAGACTCTGTTTCAAAAAAAAAAAAAAAAAAAAAAAAAAATTTGAGAAACTTTTCATTAAATGTGCATATGGAACTGATGTCCACTAGGAATGTGCCTGGGTGAGCAGTTTTGTTTTGTTTTGGCTTTGTAGTCTTAGAAATGATCATTATCTCTCAAGAAAGAATTTGGCCCAGAGCTGGTTTAGGCTGGTATCTCTCTATCCCGCCATCAATTCCCTTAGGTGACACATGGCCTAAGGAAAGTCATAAAACAAGCATGCACACACACAAGTCTGGCTCTGGAAGAAATACAGGAGGAGGTTGGGGCAGGGTAGAGTAGAGGTGTCAGGGAGGAAAGTACATAAACACCCCCATCCTCATTCCTCCCAAGTCTGTGTACATGCTTGTTTTATGACTTTCCTTAGGCCATGTTTATATCAGTTCGTATTTTCCCATTCCTATTAACATTGTCTGTAGTGAACATCTCTACATATGCCTCTTCATGCATTTGGGTATTTCCCTAGAGGAGCTATCAAAGAAGTGCCCTGTTAAGGGATTAGTATGTTTTTTGCATTTTAAACAGATACTGCCAAATTGTCCTCCGAAGTTTTAGTTCAACTTTACATCCCTACCAGCAGTGATGCTGCAATTCTGCTGTAGCCTTCTCTTTAGGTTAAGGCTTTTGGTTCATAAATGCAGATTACTATGGCAGGGGCAATTAATTCCTTAAAACTTGAACATTTTCGAGGTAGCTTTGCTGAAAGCTGGGAAGAGACCAGGTTTTTGGAACTTCTAGGAAGCCAGGAACAACCGGAAGATATAAGGCGCTAAGAGGTAGGAGTGGGGTGGTCACAAGAATGACAGATGATAACGAAGAGGTGTAGGACCAGTTGCAATGGAGAAGAGCTGGGGAAGTGGGAAGAATAGTAGCTCTTCGCCAGTCCCTTAATAGGGCACTTCTTTGATAGCTCCTCTAGGGAAATACCCAAATGCATGAAGAGGCATATATAGAGATGATATAAATGATCATCACAAGACCGGTTAACACTCAAAACTATAGAACATTATGTAGCAGTTATAAACAACACAGCCACATAGACCCTCAGGATAAATTGCAGAATGAAACAGAGTATGATAACAAGAATGGTAAAAACAAAACTCTATGAAACCATGAACACAAATTGAAAAGTTCTGAAAGTATATATACACAGTCTGTAGAGAGGTGGGATTTGGTGGTAGTTGGAAACATTTTAATTTTTTCTGAATTGTATTTTTATACAGAAAAATATTTCCAGTCTCTAAGTTACTGACCTCTCACCCGTTTTTTTTTGGAAAATTCCACCATAACTTTCATTTTTGTGCGGTAAATCCCAGAAAAGATTCAGATCCTAGACAATGAGGCTGCTGTGGTGTGCTCCTCGCTTGGCTTTGTTGCAGGAGGCCCTGGCTGTCATACCAGGTGGCCAACCCCGTGCCCTGCCATTCCTATAACCAATGGGAACAACACAACAGGGTCTTTCTGGAAGGAATCCCAAGCACCTTGACTAAGAATGGAACAAATCCTACCATCCTGAGCTGAGCCTCTAGGCACAGAACCCTGAAAGCCACAGCTGTTTCTCTTCCTGATTTCTTCATACAATGAAATGCCAGATATAGGTGAACGGGAGGAAGGCAGCAAATCACAGTACCACGTGTGAACCTATGCAACAATCTTGCATGTTCTTCACATGTACCCCAAAACCTAAAATGCAATAATAAATAAATAAACTCCCATTAAAAAAAAAAAAGAAAATCACTGCCTTCTCTCTGAGTATGCAGTGCTAAGTTCCAGTTAAACACATATTAGGGTCTTTTGAAATAATAATAAGATTTTACGTGCTCTTGTATGAATGCTGTCACACAGGTGTGCTGGGCTTTAGTGGATGCTATGCACACCTTGTGTCTGTTTAAATTAGAAGGTAGCTCATCAAATCGGCAGGTGGTTTTTGGACAAGAACACTGACTCTGAAGATAGAAAGGGGCTGAGGCAGATAAAAAGAGACCAAGGGATTTCCCGTCACCCATCAGGTCTCAGGTTCTGATTGGACCAGAAATAAAGGGTGGAATATGATTGCAATGCAGAGGGGAAAATGTGCAGCTCCTTGGAGAACTTGGAGATAGCCTGACTCTTAAGAATAAAGGACAGGAATCAGTCTTGGAGGGCTGCTTGGAGGATGTGTGATGAAGGACATCTGTCATGTAGCAGGCATATGCAGCAGGCCCTAAAACGCAGCTTACAGTGGTGCCACCGGTCAAAGTAGTAAAAGTGATAGGAAGATGTTGGGAACATCCAGTGTAGGTGATGGTTTTACTTCTTCCTATACTTTTATGAACTGGCATTCTGGCTTATGTTTTCATGTGAGTTTGATTAGCTTCAGTTAGCAAGCCTCTCCCTTCAAATTTCAACAAGTTCGCTAGGAGATGGGTAAGGCTAGGTATGCTAAAGTAAGAATCCTGATCACCTGGCCACTGGCCGACCTCCTTTCAACACCTGTCAGGTGTGAACCTCCATGCTCACTAGTTCAGAGTAGGAGTGCTGGAGGCACTGGTTAACCTGTACGGCAGCTGGGCAAATTGACTAGACAGCTAGAAGGAATGCTCCTATTAATTGTTAGAGGTAAGAATACTGAGACGCATTAAAGGAAACGTGGCCGGGCGCGGTGGCTCAAGCCTGTAATCCCAGCACTTTGGGAGGCCGAGGCGGGTGGATCACGAGGTCAAGAGATCGAGACCATCCTGGTCAACATGGTGAAACCCCGTCTCTACTAAAAATACAAAAATTAGCTGGGCATGGTGGCGCGTGCCTGTAATCCCAGCTACTCAGGAGGCTGAGGCAGGAGAATTGCCTGAACCCAGGAGGCGGGGGTTGCGGTGAGCCGAGATCGCGCCATTGCACTCCAGCCTGGGTAACAAGAGCGAAACTCCGTCTCAAAAAAAAAAAAAAAAAAAAGGAAACATGATTCAGCAGGTTATTTTTAGTTTTTACAAGCACAAAAGTACTCTCCTGTGTTAGGAAAATACAGAAAGGTAGAAAGAAGGCAGTGCAGGGAGGAGAGAAGAACCATACTGTTGATACCATCCAAAGACAACCACCAGGGGAATTTTCTCTAGCTCGTCCCGTCTTGTACAAAGCATAATGATTTGAGCATACTGCATGCAAAATTTTGTATCCTGCTTTTTCTATTGGGTTCTTTTTTTAGAGCTATGCCGAGGGGGCTATAAATTAGCTTTTTAACAAATCTATCTTTAAAAGGATACTCAAGTCTACCCCATATTCCATGTGCTCCTTTGAATACTAAGAGGAAAACTAACCAGTCCACATGATATGTGCCTTTTATTTCTGATTTTTCAGATGTGGTAGTTTGGCTAGAGGCAAAAGAAAACTCCTGCAACGATGAGATGGCTAGAGGCAAAAGAAAACTCCTGCAACGATGAGACCAGGGCTTTTCTGTGGGAAACACGGGGTCATTTGTGCATGCTTGAGCTGTAGGACATCCAGTATCATGAAATTAAAACAAAATACAATAGCTAGATGCTACTGCCTTAACCCTTGCGGTGTTTTCCTTTTAAAAAAATCTCACCGGCCAGGTGCGGTGACTCAAGCCTGTAATCCCCGCACTTTGGGAGGCCAAGGCGGGCGGATCACGAGGTCAAGAGATCGAGACCATCCTGGTGAACATGGTGAAACCCCTTCTCTACTAAAAATACAAAAAATTAGCTGGGCATGGTGGCGTGTGCCTGTAATCCCAGCTACTCAGGAGGCTGAGGCAGGAGAATTGCCTGAACCCAGGAGCCGAGATCGCGCCATTGCACTCCAGCCTGGGTAACAAGAGCAAAACTCTGTCTCAAAAAAATAAATAAATAAAATAAAAAAACAAATAAAAAAATCTCACCAAATCTTCTATCCAATTAAGAGTACAAAGAGGCAATTCTGAGAGATCCTTACTGATGATAGAAAATATGAGAGAAATCTGTGATTTCTGAATGACATGCGTAAGGACATCTCAGTTCTCACCACGGCATTTCTCATGGGGGCCAAACGTTAACTTGGAAACCAGTAGTTGTCACAGTTACAAAACTATGCCATATGCACAAGCTAGGCTGAGATCAGCCCCTCTAAGACAAGACAATCGGCCCACAGATCAGTTGGTGGTAGCTGGAGTGACATGCTGGCAAAAGTAAAACATTCCACAATTCAAGTGTTTGCCTGAGGCCAGGGATGGGAGCCGGCAAGGAAGCAGAGAGAACTTTTGGGGGTGGTGGAAGCATTCTAAAACCAAATGACGGTGATGGCGGCGCAAATGTATACATTGACTAAAACGCAAACTGTCCACTTCAGATGAGTAACTTTTATGGTATGTGAATTGCACATCAATAAAGCTGTTTAAAAAATCACTACCAATTTCTAGGAAAAGTCATTCCTTCTGCAAGAGGAAGTGCCAAGAAATCAGGACTTGGAAAAGTTGAATCAGTCAGCAACCAGCTGAGAGTTGCTTTGGTGATCTGATCCTGTCAAAGCGAGGCTTCATCAGACGTTAACACCTGGCCCCACAGCACGTTCTGAGCCATTTCTTCATGCCTGACTTGGGTTCTTCCTTTCTTTTTCCCCTAATAATGCCATCGTGTTTATGCTCCCCCTCGTCTTGGTCAAGACCAGATGTGTAATTGAGTTGTCTGAAAGAGGCATGCGGGCCAGATGTAAATAGCCTGCCACGCGAAATGATTATTTAAGATGAATCCTAAAAATAGGTGTCTGCTTGTTATATGGTTACAAGGTACCTATTACAGAGCAGTTGACTAATCTTTTTTAAAAAGTAAATATATTTATGTCCTTGGCCTTTAAAAATTATGGCTGCTTTAAAATAAATCAAGGCATGCTAATATTTGCATCTCAGTTGTCCACGTTGTTTGCTAACCCAGTGATGAGTACAGGCCTGATACTCCGCTTAACCAAGACAGGTGACGCTGACGGACGAAAAGAAAGTACAGAACAGCTCAACACAGCCTCACTCCTCAGCAAGGGGATGGAAGAGCCAAGCATTGTCAGGTTCAATTGAGATCAAAGTTTGATCCAGTCTAACAATCATGAGACTACCTGGACATCCAGACTGACTTTCCACCATCTCTGTAGATCGCTGGATTTCTGCTTTAAACACAGAGAAAATGAGAAAGTGCTCTACAATAGGCAAAGTGCTTGAGAAACCACAAAGACTACTATAATGAATACTTATTTTTAACTCACTTGAAAGAAACTTAATTTTCAGAATCTCTGGAAAGCGATAGGATTTTCTTTCCATGTTTTCTAAGACTCCATCAGTCGACACATAATTATTAAGTACCTATTACATGCTCAGCACTGGCAGGATGCTATTTGTTGTCCAGGATCCAAAGACAACCTAAAACTGAGCTCTGCTTTTAAAAATTTTTAACAATTTAATTGAAGAAGATAACATGACTATACATAAAGCAGATTGGAGACAATTTTTGATGTAAGAAATAACAGAGTAAAAATTTAAATGGTACTTATTTCTGTTTTGTTTTGTGTTTTTTGAGACACAGTTTTGCTGTCGCCTAGGCTGCAGGGCTGGAGTGCAGTGACTCAGATGTTCTAACTGGCCTCTTGGACAAGTCCTAACCTCAGTGAACCTCAGAATGTATCTGTAAAGAAGTAATTCCTCCCCATTTGAACAGGCAAGCATTGTCAGGTTCAATTGAGATCAAAGTTTCATCCAATCTAACAATCATAGTGCATAGCCTGAACCTCAGACTGCAGCCTCAATCTCCTGGGCTCAAGTGATCCTCCTGCCTCTGCTGTCCAAGTAGCTGGGACTACCGGCATGTGCCTCCACACCCAGCTAATCTTTTCGATTTTTAGTGAAGACGAGGTGTCGCTATGCTGGCCAGGCTGGTCTCAAACTCTTGGGCTCAAGCGCTTCTCCTGCCTCTGCCTCCCAAAGTGCTGGAATTACAGGTGTGAGCCACTATGCTCGGCCAAAGTCGTACCTATTTCTTACTCTTCCAAGGAAAGCAACACAGCAGGGATAATAAGAATGTGGAATCCAGAGTCAGACAAATCTGGGCTCACTTTGGGTTCTTTGAACCCAAAGTGAGCCCAGATTTGTCTTTTTGAACTTTTACACATTATTGAACTTCTCTGAATCCCAGTTTTCTCATTTATATAAAAGGATTAACATTTCAGAGAATTTTTGTGAGGTGCAAATGAGATAATAGACCTAAGGCCTGGTATGTAGTGGGTGTTTAATAAGCCTAGCTGTTAAGAATAATCGAAAATAACAAGGAGTTTTCTCAAAGGAGAGGGAGATATATAAGACAGGGAACAGCCAGGCAAGTTTTGGTAGTTCTAAGGAAGCTAGAAAGTAGCATGTTTTTGAAGATAGCAATTTTTAGGTAATTAAAAAGCATGGATTGATAAGGATTATAAATATGGGTACTTTGTGTAGTTCAGAAGTCAATTTTATAAAAAAGAGTTTGATTTTGAAATAATTTGAAGCTTATAGAAAAGTTGCAGGAAAAGTACAGAAAGTTCTCATCTACCTTTTGCCCAGATTCATGCGTTGACATCTGCCACAATTCATTTTGCCATTCCTCCTCCAAACACACACACACACACACACACACACACCCCATTTTTCCCTAAATCCTATGAGAGTAATTTGCACATATGTATTTATATACATTTCCTCCCCCACACTGAGTAATTTGCAGATGTGATGCAAATTTACTCCTAAATACTTCAATGCATATTTCCTAAAACCACAGACATTCGCAGACATTTGCTGACATTCACTGACTATCATAGTCTACTTATCAATATCAGGAAATTTAACATCAATACAATACTATGATCTAATGTACAAACTTTATTCCAGTTTTACCAATTGTCTGAATAATGTTCCATATATTGCCCCACCTCCGCGCATTCCAGGAGCCAGACCAGGATCAGATGCTCCTTGTTTTATCATGAGTCTGTCCATTAATCCGGGACAGTTTCTTGGCGATCCGTTGTCTTTGACGTTGACATTTTAATGGAGCGGAGGCCAGTTGTTTTGTACGCTGGCCCTTACTCTGGGTTTGTCTGCTGTTTTCTTGTGGTAGAGAGTCAGACCGTGCATTTTTAGCAGTGATAGCGCATAAGTGATACTGTCCTCCTCACGGCAGTCCATCAAAGGTGCAAGGAGTTGCTTGGTGCCATTACTGGTGATGTTAACTTTGATCAGTTGCTTAAAGCGTTGTTGGCCATTTCTCCTATGGAAAGTTACTATCTTTGCCTTTGAAATCGATATGTAATTGGTAAGGAGGTACTTTGAGGTTATGCAAATATCTTGATTCTTTAACCTTGGAGTTTTAGTATCCATTGATGACTCTTACCCATGTCAATTACTTCTATAATATTGGTAAAATGGTACTCTTTAAACTCTATCTTTTCTTCTACTGTATAGAAAGAGCTTTTTCTGATCTTTTATTCATTTGTTGTCACTTTATGACATATGTAAAAGACTTCGTGTGGAGTGATGGTCTTTCCTACTAACTAGGATTTGCAATTTGAGAGATATCTGACTTTCTTCAAACAGAATGTGCTAATTATAAACCCATACACATTTTACAGGTGAAGAAATACATAGAGATGAAGTAATTTGACATTACTGCTCTCCTCTTTCCCTCTCCTTTATTCCTCTTCAAAGCAATGACAGCAGAGTACGTTGAAGCTATTTTAAGGGTCTGGCTAAGTCATTTGAAGAGTAAAC
Source organism: Saimiri boliviensis (assembly GCF_048565385.1). Lineage (NCBI taxonomy): Eukaryota > Metazoa > Chordata > Mammalia > Primates > Cebidae > Saimiri > Saimiri boliviensis. The sequence continues at coordinate 162,873,920 of NC_133452.1, forward strand.
AAGAAATGTTAATAGCATCTCTGTTCATTGGGACAGTCAATTGTAGGAACTTCTAGATAATTGACACAGTTTCAGCCCTGGGGAAAAATGAAAACGATTTCTTCTCCTTTTCTGGTGGATTAAATAAATGCAGGGAGTAGCAGCTGGCCTCACGATAATTAGAAGAGAAATGATTCAGGGCGTAAAACTCACTTAAATCTAATGAGGGGTCGGGTTGATTTTGACTAACGTTGTCATAACTCATTTTAAAATGCAAAATCTAGAACACTGTAGACCATGTCAAACCAGCTCAACTGTTTTCTTATTAGAAGGAACAGCATTTTGCACTTAAATGAAGGCTAAGGCTGTTTGTAATAATATTTACCCATTTTAAAACCCCCCCAGCAAAACCCGTGTATATCAAAAAAGGAACATCTCTTGGGAACATGATCTTTGGAGACAGCTTGGCTGATCCTGCTGAGAGAAAAATATACCCACCAGGGGATCCTCATTTTTTGATCCCCAGTTTAAAAAAACACTACCATATAGAAGAAAATGGCCCCATTCCTGGTATTATCAGCTCCTTCAGGCATGTTTGCATGCAGCCTCTTTTCCCTAGAGCCTGGCAACTCACTTCCAGCTGAGAGTGATTATTGCTTCTTCAGAACAGCATCAAAATGATACTGACATCTTTGCTTCTATTAGTATTTGACTTTACTGAAATTTCCATTTTTGTAAGCTAATTATTTTGTTCTCATGACCACAAGCTACATCTTTGGAAATCCTAAACGGAAATGGCCACTAGGTTCTAGGGGAATGTCCCGGCAATGTGCAGGGAGGTAGAATTACACACTGTGTGCTTGTTTCCTTTGTCCAACATGCGCAGTTAATGCTGGTGTTTATTAATGGCCCTGAGAGTCAAGTAGGAAATTAAATCAAGCCTTGTAAATAAAGCTACATGCTGTATTTCATCTCACAGAAAGGATAAGAAATTATCTTAAATGAAAGCTTTTCAGATACGACCTACATAATCACACTAATAGATTTTTCATATGGCTAATTAATTTCTTTCTGTCCATCCCAACAAGTAAATTGAATTGATGGAGAATTGACTTGGCAATTATGTGATGGTAAAAATAGCTGACAACATTACTCCAATATGGTAATGTTCTATGATCCTGGCCTTTGTTTGAGCTAGGTTAGAGTTAAACCCTTGCAACATGAAGGTAAAAGTAAAGCAGCGGACTTAAGTCAGCCCTTTCAAACTCCAGTTACATTCGTCATTTTATTCCTGTTGTTATGACAACACTTTAAAAAGCAGCACTCAAATGCTTAGCATTTAGGCATCTTATTATAGCCTGGAAAATAATACATGAGGCTATAAAGTGTTGTTCCTAGGGGCTTAAAAGGGGGCCTGGTGATCATCAAGAGGTGCAGTTGGAACACCTGGACTCCCTTCTCTGCCGTGGCCTCTAGAGCTCAGTAACTTTCCTTTTTTCTACCCTCAAGGGAGTAAGAGCTCATCCAAGGGAGGGAAGCTTAAAGATTTTATGTGGGAAGATACGTATTATTCAGTCTCTATTCTGTGGCTGCATTTGTGAATACGAAATTCATCCATGACCTTACATATTTTATTTTCTTGATTATAGCCTGTGTCATGGAGTTTTAAAAAGTCTGTAAGTGATGATGTGTTCCAATTGATTTTAGTTGCTTATATTAGCTATTGGAATGACCTGTTTATGTAAATATAACTTTATAAAAGGAAATTCATAACAATTATTATGAAAATTATTGATAAAGAGATCATGGCTTTGGAGTGAACCTCTTACATGGATAGTGAGCTATTGTGTTTGTACTATAGTCTGATAAAAGCATAGGAATGTTTGTTAAATTTAAAATGTTAATTTTTTAAAGCAACTATGTTGCTTTAAAACAATGTATGTCCCTATACATAGGGAGATGTTTTCATTAAGGAGACAAGCTAGTTGAATGTTGGCACTTTCCAGTTATTACGTATCAGTAGGTTGAAAATTATCTGTCATGTTTAATTCTCTCTGCCTTGAAATAAATTTCTCTGATAATTTTACCTTGGTAGAAAAGGAAATAATTGCATCAAAAGGATGCCTGCACCTGTATGTTTAATGTAGCACTATTGACAATAGCAAAACTATGGGATCAACCTAAGTTTCCATCAAGGGTTGATTTGATAAAGAAAATGTGGTATATATACACAATGCAATGCTATTCAACCATAAAAAAGCAGAACATCATCTTTTGGACATGATTTTCTTCTTTTTTGTGGTTGCATAGTATGAGCAATATAGATGTAACTGTAGGCCATTATCTTAAGTGAAACAAGTCAGACACAGAAAGACAAATACTGCATGTTCTTACTCATAAGTGGAAACTAATGTGTACAAATGGACATAGAGTGTGGAATGATAAACAATGGAGGCCTGGGGCAGAGGGGAGAGGAGTGGATACAAAATTATTTAATGGATACCATGTATGTTATTTGGGTGACATATAGACTAAAAGCCTGGACTTCACTACTATGCAATCTATGCATGTAACAAATACACACTGGGACCTGTGTACATAATATATTTTTTCTTTTCTTTTTTCTTTCTTCTTCTTCTTCTTCTTTTTTTTTTTTTTTTTTTTTAAGAAACAAGGTCTGTAATCCCAGCACTTTGGGAGGCCGAGGCGGGTGGATCACGAGGTCGAGAGATCGAGACCATCCTGGTCAACATGGTGAAACCCCGTCTCTACTAAAAATACAAAAAATTAGCTGGGCATGGTGGCACGTGCCTGTAATCCCAGCTACTCGGGAGGCTGAGGCAGGAGAATTGCTTGAACCCAGGAGGCGGAGGTTGCGGTGAGCCGAGATCGCGCCATTGCACTCCAGCCTGGGTGACAAGAGCGAAACTCCGTCTCAAAAAAAAAAAAAAAAAAAAAGAAAAGAAACAAGGTCTTACTATTGCCCAGGCTGGAGTACAGTGGTGCAATCATAGCTCACTAAAGCCTGGACCTCCTGGGCTCAAGTGATTCTGTGTCTTTGGCCTCCTGAGTAGCTAGGACTACAGGCACACACCACCACTCCCAGCTAATTTTTAAATTTGTTTGTAGAAATAGGGTCTTGCTATTTTGCCCAGGCTGGTCTCAATCTCCTGGGCTCAAAAGACCCTACTGCCTCAGCCCAGCATTACTGGTGTGGGCCACTGCACCTGGCTCCCATAAATTTATGCTCCCCCCAAAAAAATAACCTTGGTCATTCTAAATCTATGCTGTTTTGTATGAAGTCATGTGAATTATTACTGAAAAACGTATAGCTGGCCAAAAAAACTAGAGGAAGAAAATTATAACAAACTGACCCACTGCAGAACAACCCAGTGTCAAAGAGTTATTCCAGGATCTTAACAAAGTAAGGCAGTGCTGTGTACGTGTGTGCCTTAATATGCCAGCAGTTGCAAAGTTGAGTGGCTTCCCAGAGGCCTGTACACATGTCCTCTGCATGGTAATTTTAGCAAATTAAACGGCCATAAAAGGAATAGCGGTTTCATTGCTGGTCCTAGCTGCTGCATACCAAAAGGTAGCCACATGTATAACATCTGCTGAGTTATTTTTGGCTGCCAAAGACAAATAACTTGTCATCAGAATGCAAGGCAGTTAGGTACAGCTACGTGCAAATATCTAGATTATTAACAAAGCAGAATTATGTTCCTTTTTATTGTACACCAAGAGTTTAGTAATTTCTTACTATGCTTTGTCTAAAAATTTGAAGCTGTAATGACAGTAATGAGATTAAAAAGGCCATCTACCAGGCACGGTGGCTCACACCTGTAATCCCAGCACTTTGGGAGGCCAAGGCAGGTGGATCACCTGAGGTCAGGAGTTTGAGACCAGCCTGGCCAACATGGTGAAACCCCGTCTCTAATAGATATACAAAAAAATTTAGCCAGGTGTCGTGGCTCATGCCTGTAATCCCAGGTACTTGGGAGGCTGAGGCAGGAAAATTGCTTGAACTCGAGAGGTGGAGGTTGCAGTGAGCGGAGACCAAACCATTGCACTCCAGCCTAGGCAACAAGAACCAAACTCCATCTCAAAAACCAAACAGACAACAAACAAAAGAGGCCATCTAATTCTTAGCTTTAAGTACAATATAGCATAAAGAAGGAACGAATGTTTATCTATCCAACACTGGATCCATCAACATATGGTAAATTCCCAACACCAAAGACAAAAGAATACATCAGAGGCATATTTGTATATGTGTGAAATGCCGTATTACTTGTATTCTGAGCCCAAAAGATACTATCACATTGTTTCCCCCGATACGCCCCTGTTAACTCTTAGAATCACACCAAACTTTCACGTAGGGTAGTAAGTTAGCTGCCACAATCCTCTTGCCTGTTTATGGTCCTTAGTCAATTTACCTAGATTCGAGTCACAACCATTCTTATTTATTTGTTTGTTTTGAGACAGGGTCTTGCTCTGTTGTCCAGGCTGAAGTGCAGTGGTGTGATCTTGGCTCACTGCAACTTCCACCTCCCAGGTTCAAGTGATTCTCGTGTCTCAGCCTCCCAGATAGCTGGGACTACAAGTGCTTGCCACCACCCCTGGCTAATTTTTGTATTTTTAGTAGAGATGGTGTTTCACTCTATTGGCCAGGCTGGTCTCGAACTCCTGACCTCAAGCGATCCACTTGTCTCAGCCTCGCAAAGTGCTAAGTGCTGGGATTACAGGCTTGAGCACATCTATTCTTATAGAGCAAGAAAAGGAGGGTTGGAGACATTTCCCAAGACTCCCATCTGCCCTAATGCACGACTCCATCACCTCACACTCACCAGTTTGAAACCCTGTTTCTCCTACATCATTCGCTATGCTCACTCCCAGAACATACTCTGTCCTCTGGGTCACATAAGAATTGTCTGAAGGCCACTTTTTCTTTTCCGGGACTGAAATCTCACTCTACTTCCTGGCCTTCTTTTGGCCCTTGTCTTTCCCACTTTTTCTGGTTCACTGGGGAGAAAGTCGTTCTTAGTCATTTTCCTGTGTCCTTACCTCATCAGCCTGGCTGAAGTTGCAGAGTAAGAGGTGCTGGTACTTTGCACAGCCTGGGAGAAATAAAGCCGGGAAGAGATCTTCTCTGGAAAGCTTTTCACAGGGCCTCAGACTTCTTACTGATCAAAGAATTTATTCATGGGAAAAAGGGGTGGGAGAAGGATATGCAGAGATGCAGGAGGCATAGCAACAGAGGCAGTGTGTGGATTCTGTTTGGATCATGATGGCAAACCAACTGAAAAGTCATTTTTTGAGATGCTTGGGATGTTTTAATATGTCCTAGATGTTAGATTATATTAAGGAAGTATTTACTCATTTTGTCAGGTGTGAAATGGCCCTAGGGTTATGCAAGAAAGTGTCCGCACTTAGTCTGAGGCTACAGTGAGTTATGATCTCACCACTGACTCCAGCATAGGCAGCAGAGTCAGACCCTATCTCTAAACAAAACAAAACGAAACAAAAATGTGCATATTCTTGAGATGCAGTGGACATGGGTAGAAGCGAAATCCAGACATGAGGTCTGAATGTGCTTTAAGATGCTTCAACAAGAACAATCACCAAAGGGAAAATCTTGCTAATATATGCTTCTGGGTGATGGATGTTCAGGTATTTGTTATCTCATTTAATGTATTCCTATGTATGTTTGAACAGCTTATTTATTGGGTGTCTACCAGCCGACTGTTGATATAAGACGATCCCAATAGCTTAAGAGTGTCAGGGCACTCATGTAGCATCAGGTAGGTGACAGTAGTCTCCGAGACAGTGGTGGTTAACCTTTACCCCCTTTACGGAGCACTTTAGGACACAGTGAATGTAAGAATGGGGGACATAGAATGTAGGCAATATATGAAAACCCTTGTCCTCCTCAGGTCTCTGAGTAGATAAAGATGAGGCCATGGAGAAGGGAAGTTTGTTTATTTTCTCTAGAAGATGATTTGGTTTGGTTTGGCCTTTTAGCCTTGTGCATTTACCCTATCCCACTTCAAAGCCACCAAGAACCCTATAATCTGACCACACTGGTGCTCAAATTAACTGGCTTAAATAAATTCCAGATCTACCTAATTTTCCACTCCACTCAGGCCAACATCTGTGTAAATACAGAAGCCCCAACCAAACTGGGGAGCATCCTTCTTGGATGTGGCCCAGATCAACAGGGGAAGAGAATCGTGTTGTCTGGGAACTTTAGATTTTGCCTGTATCCTGTGGTTTACAGGGAGAAGCTGGTGGGAATATTCTAGGACTTTCACCATAAACAAGAGGACAGAGAGCTCCTAGGCTGTCAGGACCCAAAGAAACTAGTGCACAGTCTGAGCCAACTGGAAGCGTTGAACTGGGGCACGTCAGCCATGCACAAATGAAAAGATGACTCTCCATGTAGGGAAGTTGGGTGTTCAAGCCAACTGCCAGCCGCCTTGTCCACCGTACCTAGCTACCAAAGAATGTAGTAGTACCAGGTGCTGTGAGGAGCAGGTGACCCGTTTGAGATCAAAATCAACAGAAAGAGAGGTTCATCTTTTGGTGGCTACACAGCTGTTTGTATCTCAAATATTACTTGGAGCTTCAAAGAAAAGCCTTGATTGATGAGGGGGGTTCATGACAATATTTCAGTTTGCAGACTGCACTTTTCCAAATGCTACCTACTCTATATGCTAACAGCAGCCCTCTGAGTTAGGTAGGACGGTGGCGATCATGCCTGTTTTACAGGAAAAGGAAGAGGCTGTGTAGAAGGGGATTTCATCTGTATTCTGGAACTGACCTGTAGCAACTGCTCCAGCAAGATTGTTAGCAGAACTGCAGCTGGAATCAGGGTTTCTACTGCCTAGATGGGGTGTTGTTGCTACTTACCTCCATTCTCCTTGAGCTAAGAGTGCAGAATCCCTTACTATTAATACTTTCCTTTTCCCATTTCTTATTTTTCTGTCAACCTGGAGGGGAGGATCATCAGTACTCAGAATGCCCTGTGGCCCCACGAACATCATCCATCAGTACAAATCCAATTCGCTGCTCATGTGGTTTAGGAGCCTAACTGGTATCTCACTATGACCTCCTGTTCCCACCCCCGGGGGTTTCCCTTTCATATCCCATAGCCGTTTCCCACCACTGGTTGCACATTGAGGGCCAACAGCACAGTATAACAATAATCACAGCATTTCAGTATCAACAAAGATAAATGGATAAATGGGTCATCTTTGCTATTCAGAGTATAATGCCCTGTACCTCTACTCTTAGGGTTGAATCCACAGCCATGTCGACTGTTAGAAATGGATTTAATGGGTTTATTTGAAGACATCTGCTACGTTAAAATATTTATCCTTGTTCCAACCTCTGCATCCTCCTATTGATGTAACTATCAGTAGCCTCTAGACAGAGCCTAATATAATGCAGTGTCTAAGTTAGAGACTCTCAAACCTGGCCGCATCTTAGTATTACCTGGGGAGCTTTTCAAAATGTCATTGCCCAAGCCTCATTCCCAGAGATTCTGACTTAGTTGATCTGGGGTAGGGGCTGGGCATAAGAACTTAATAAAATTCTTCCTAGGATTTAATTTTTCTCTATACACACAGCATGCAGTAATCATGTCACATTTGCCTCCTATCCTTTTAGTATGGAAAGAAAAACAAAGTCATTCATGTTCTTTAGTTGCTTGACTCCAACTTCACTAAAAAAATATATTTGAAAAAGGTATTACAGATATTTACTAGAAAGACAGAATAAAGTTGTATCACTTGTTCAGAGGCATACAAGGAATGGTTCTGGGAATCTTAGGACTTAAAAGAACTCCATTGCATTGTTGTGAAGACTTAAAAGGGGCCCCGTGTCAGGACTGGACCTTGCGGTCATGTGTCCCTGTGTTTTCCAGTGTTCCGCTAGCAAAACAAATGCCTTCTACTTTAGCAGTGCTGAGATGGAAGAATCCAGCCTGCTTGGGTTTGCAGCATGGCAACACTACTTTACACTGGGTGGTTTCACAGGTTGCCTAACCTTTCCAGACCTATCTGTATCATAGGGATGAAAAAAGATCCAAACTCATAGGCTGCTATGAAAATTATATAGGTCAATTAATGGAAAGTGCTTAAACAGTGAAAGCGTTCATTGATGTTCTTGTTATAATGACTAGGATATATTGTCAAGTCAATTCCAGTTTACTAAAGTCTAGACTGAGACTTTTTGTACATCTCCTAGATGAAAAAAGCTTCAAAGGAAGTTGATTTCATGAATTTTATAATGTACCTGGGCTGTCATTTTTAACTACTGTGCATTCTCAACTCTCTTGAAAGTTGAATTAATAAGGTGAGATTCAATTATAGAGGCTATATAATATCAGGAGGTCAAAAATAGTTGGTTCTTGTTATTACAAAATGGATGGGGCTTGGTGGCTCATGCCTTTAATCTCAGCACTTTGGGAGGCTGAGGTGGCAGCTCAGGAGATCGAGACCATCCTGACCAACATGGTGAAATGCCATCTCTACTAAAAATACAAAAATTAGCTAGGTGTGGTGGCACTTGCCTATAATCCCAGTTACTCAGGAGGCTGAGGCACAAGAATCGCTTGAACCCAGGAGGCGGAGAGGTTGCAGTGAGCTGAGATCGTGCTAATGCACTCCAGCCTGGTGACAGAGTGAGACTCTGTCTCAAAAAAATAAAAAAGTGAAAAATAGTTGGTATTAAATGTGGCACAGGATCCCAGGGCGTTTTACCACCAAGAAGGAGGCATTTTTTAAGAGTCAGTTTTCTATGACACGATTGTGAGCTTTTCAGTGACACCCTCCAGACAATCAGCTGCTCCAAACATTGTCTTTTTGAAGAATGCCATTCACATTGTTTATTTCTTAAACCTCATCCCAAGACATTGGAAGTGAAAATACAGGGAGCAATGAATGTGGGTATTGAGTGTCATCAAATGGGACAAGCGGAGTTCAGAATGTGAACTAGGCAGTGTCTTTCACAAATGGCATGCATTCATTTAAGAATGTATTTCCATCCCTAGGAGGGCCAGAATTTTTTTCTATACCAAAAATACATCATTTGGCAGGATGGGTCTATTGTTTGAGTCAGCAGTGCGGGTGTTCCAGCCCCAGGAGCAGATGCCCTCCAACTGTTCAGACTGGGGTATTCAGGGTGAAGAGAGAAGGGGCCACAGCGTGGACAGGTGGCTGCACACAGCCAGTCATGGCACCTCTCCCCCTCTGCCACCCTCCAGATTTGGATTCCGGATTACACCGTGCGCCATAATTAATATTCGCAGCAGGAAATGGCACGTATCAAATTTACCAGTTATGTTTCTGTTAGCACTTCCAGAGTGAAGGAAAATTGTTTAGTAAGGGCATTTGTCTTAGTAAATGAAAGTTCGTCTAAACTTTACATGTGTAGTATATATGACATATTTCCTGAGAGTTGGCTCCAAGACCATTTCATGCCATTGTACATCTCATTAACAGAGGGCCTTAAGTTACAGAGCATCTTAAAGATGGTCACCGTTAAGTGTTTTTATTTTTATTTACTTGTTTGTTTATTTTTTGAGATGATGTCTGGCTCTATTGCCCAGGCTGGAGTACAGTGGCGAGATCTTGGCTCACTGCAGCCTCCGCCTCCAAAGTTCAAGGGATTCTCCACCTCCTGAGTAGCTGGGACTACAGGTGTGCACCACTATGCCAAGCTAATTTTTTTTCTTTTTGTATTTTTAGTAGAGACAGGGTTTTGCTGTGTTGGCTAGGCTGGTCTGGAATTCCTGGCCTCAAGTGATTCTCCCTCCTTGGCCTCCCAAAGTACTGGGATTACAGATGTGAGCCCCTAAGCCTAGCCCCCAGCCAGTGTTTTTAATAAGGGGTGGAGAGAAGTAGCAAGTAAGAGCTAGGAAGTAGCAGGATTCAGAAGCTTACACACACACACACACACACACACACACACACGCCACACACGTGTGCACATGTATAATACGCGTATCCAGTTGTATGGTATGTGGTTAGATAATCAGTTTGCAGTCATACAAAGAGTGTGAATCTTCTCTTTGGAACAAAGACCTCTGCTTAGTTTCCTCTCCTGTAAGGTGGGGGGATCATAACATTTGCATCCTAATATTGTGAGGATTAAGAAACATCAAGCTGGCCAGGTGCGGTGGCTCACGCCTGTAATCTCAACACTTAGGGAGGCCAAGGCGGGTAGATCACTTGAGGTCAGGAGTTTGAGAGCAGCCTGACCAACGTGATGAAACTCCCATCTCTACTAAAAATACACAATTAGCTGAGCATGGTGGCGCATGCCTGTAATCCCAGCTACTCGGGAGACTGAAGCAGAAGAATCGCTTGAACCCGGGAGGCAGAGGTTGCAGTGAGCAGAGATCATGACATTGCACTCCAGCCTGGGTGACAGAGTGGGACCCTGTCTCAAGAAAGGCAAAACAAAACAAAAAAATGAAAGAAACGTCAAGCCAAAGGGAAATGCTAGTCACAAAGTATGCCCTCAGTTAAACCGATACCTGTTATTATCCTCATCATCACGAAGGTCAAGGGTAAAAAGACAAAGGGCCTTACCTAAACAAAGTTTTGGGGTTTTATGCTTTGCTGTATTTTCCTAATTAAGGTGGCCTCACTTGAACCTAAAATCTGAAGTGATAAGTTCTGGCACAGTAACAAGATTCTTACGAAGTTGTAACTCCGTTGTCTAAGCTGGGCTCCTCTGTGAGGGGGTGTGGTGCCAGGGGTGAGTCATCTTCAACTCACCCTGCTAACATATTCTGCAGACAAAATCTGATAATGGCAATTAAAGTTGCCTTAGATAAGTTGTATCACTTTTTCTTCAAAAAGGGCAACTGAGGGCCAAATATAGGTCTTCCTTTTTCTCTCAAGGACATTCCCTTTGGTTGGCTTTTTTGGATCTTTAGGGAGCTTGATGGAGGGATGAGAAAATAAGAGTGAAGATCAACATGCAAGGTGTTACCTCTTGAACTTCACTGCAAAGAACTAAATGTCAACTCCTGTGTATACATTCCCATATAAGACATTACTTTATGACTCATCACTAAGGGAATGTGTCCTCTAAGGAACTGCTGTATTTTGTATGCCCGTCTTTCTGCTAGCAGTAACTTAGGTGATAACTTCCTGTGTTCTCTGTTCTGCCTGGCTACAAGGGAGCTCAGAGTAAAATTTACTGCTCCATCATAACAAGAACATTGATTCTTCAAAGTTAGTATATTTTCTAACTTGCTCTGGCTCCTCTTTTTTGATACTGGTATTGTTTTGAAAATTGTTCATTATTGTAACCTGTCTCAGCTGATCATCAGGGAGTGCTTTTTTCCCCAGTAAACCTGAACCACCTCTTAGTCTGTCAACTACTAGGTGTGAATTCAAAGAGGTCTTAGCAGCTATCTATTGCTTGACAGAAGCCACAAGGAAATGTCCATTGATGTCCATTCATTGCCCCATAATTTGTTCCAGCTGTTTATTTTAGTTTTAGCTTTTGGAAGCCACTGGATCATGGAGGTTCAGAGACAATGTGGGAACAAGTAATGCGATCATTACTGTAAATCTCCCACAAATCTTGATAAAGGAAATAATCATCATTCCCATTGAATTATACACAGGCTAACACGGGGCCCATGAAGGTAACTTCTCGTGCACCGATTTGAAAAATGGGCATTTCTGGAAGAGATAAAATATGAGTGAAGTCGGTGAATCACAGCTATTGTTCTGGAAATTATATTCAAATCTAGTCAGTCCAAATCTGAGAACTCTATTTGTGATGCAAATCAAAGAAAAAAAAATACTTCTGCTAAGCAAACCAATGCAATTTTGCATATCATTCAGCTTGGTTACCACTTTAAATCTGTTCTGATCAAGAGATAGAAGAGTAAACCATGCGTGAATTAACCACATCTGACGCTATTCATTTTCCTTCAACTGCAGGTAATTATCCTGCATAATTCTCCTATGCATAAATTAAAACTGCATGAATTAACAATGAGCTTGTTTTCCTACATTCAGTAATTAAGACAAAATTGATCAAGGGATACTTTACATGTGGGCAGGGATCAGACAAAAGTCCTCACAAAAGAAAAGGAATGATTCCTTTTTTCTCTCAAGTTTGTTTTTCTCCATTTCCCTCCCCTTTTATGGGGTTGTTCAGATCTCAGAGGCATCAATCGCTTGTAAGAGGAAGGAGAGGGTACGCCGCTGACTTGGTGTTATTTATCGGGAAGCATTGCTTATTTGGAGAAAAAGTGCCCATTTCATTTCCCGATGATAGGGCGTCTTTGCAGACGCACTGCTTACCCAGCTGGAATAATAAACCTTTCAAAGATGGATGATGTGAAAAAGCTGCTTCTTGACTATAATAGAAGCCCGAAGATTCTCATTAACGCCTTGATAGCAACTGAGAACCTCAGCCTGCGTGGATAGTCTCTGTTTCGAGTTGCTAAGCCAAAAGATCTGGCAGTCACAACTCAGCTAAGTTATGTGGGAGAACTCAGGCTTTTTGAACATGCTACAAACTGGCAGTTGCTGTGGGAACTGTGGCTCGGAATTTGGAGTCTGTGTATTTACATCCACAGCCGCAGCACGGCCCAGACTCCGATGCAGACGGCCTACGTTTAAAAAAACCAAGCTCTGCCTCTTAGTAATGTTTTGGAGCCTCCATTCTCTCATCTATAAAATGGAGTAATTAACTCAGGGTGTTGTGAGCACTCAGTGAATTAGTATATGTGCCTGGCATGTTAGAAATGCTACTTACTGATATTTAGTGATAACTGTTACTTTTATAATAATACAAAACCTGTTTGTGTAGATTGGGCATTTCACTGTATGAGAAGTTTGGCCAGGCGTGGTGGCTTCCACCTGTAATCCCAGCACTTTGAGCGGCCGAAGCAGGAAGTTGCTTGAGCCCAGGAGTTTGAGACCAGCCTGGCCAACATGGTGAAACCCCATGTCTACAAACAGTACAAAGATTAGCTGGGCGAGGTGGTGTGAGGCCGTGGCCTCCGCTACTCAGGAGGCTGAAGTGGGAGGATCACTTGGGCCCAGGAGACTGAGGCTGCACTGAGCTGTGATCTGGCCACCGCACTCCCGTCTGGGTGACAGAGACTGTAGCTTTCTGTCAATATGCAGTAAGAGATATGTGTACATGTATCTGCAATTCAGAATTTGCATTTACTTGTTTTTTGTCATGTTTTTGTTGTTGTATAAGAGATGGGTTAGTCAAACTGCACGGAAACTCCTGGGCTCAGATGATTTTCCCACCTCAGCCTCTGGAGTAGCTGGGACTACAGGCACAGGCTACCACACCTGGCTGAGACTTCGTATTTGTGTTTTGAAAATTTCAGGGGCTGCAAACTCCTCTTGTGCCCAGGAAGGCCTTGCCTCTGTACCTACACTCAGGATCCTATGATTCACCCGAAGGGAGATGTTAGAGGGAAGATCATTTTTACCATATGTAGACTCTCATGTGCCAGGCTTCGCCAGGCTTATACTCCCCCAGCTGGATTATAAAGGAGTGAAACCAGTCCCCTACATAAAAACTCTGCATCCTTTCAGTGGGGCGTTTTTTAGTCCTTTAGCCTGATTACTATATATTCACATTGATGGAAACATCTTGAGTTAATGTAGCCCCTCAGCCCCTTCCTGCTTTGGCTGTTTTCTTCCATCAGTGGGGGAAAGAGCTATTTGGTGATGACCAAAGAACAACACTAAAACAAAGCAAACATTACATCTGGAAAACATCCTAATGTCAAGAAATACACACTGAGGATCTGGAAAAAAAATGACACTTAAAAAAGAAACACCACGTGCCTTTTCTATCCTATTTTAGGCCAAAGACCATTATGACAAATTTCAAAGGGCAAACTTTTTTTGGAATGTCATGGGAGCCTGAAAAAGGGAACAATTCCTGACCTTTCTTATGTCATTATAGGGGCACGTTTCCATTTGCAAAACCGAGCGTCCGACTGAGGGCATCAGTTACTTTGGAAGAGAACATGGTCTTACTTCAAAGAGGCCATGGTTTGGTGATTGAAGGGGGAAGGCAGGCAGAACAAATCATCCTCACACCAGAGAAACACTGTTTTTGCTGCCTCCAGGTTGGCTGGGTGCACCTCCTGGGGCACAGAGCCCGCGGTGAGGAGTCAGAACATCTCAGCGCTAAGCAGTTAACCCCTTCGTTTGGGTTCCTGGTTTGTGAAATTAGAGACATTGATGTTTTATCACAGGGTTGTTCTGTGGTTTAAATGAGACCATGGTTGTAAACGTCATTGAAAATTGCAAAAATCTACAGAGATATAAGGCAGTACCACTTGGACTAAAGTATCAAAATGAACTATTCTCTACTGGACCTTGAACTTGAACTTGAGGATCAGCAGACTCTAGGTATCAAAGAAGGGGGCGTGTACAGATGAGGAGCGGTAGGAAAGGAAAAACCAGCAGTCAGCCGGCTAGAGGAAGTAAGGGATCACCAGATGTGGCAGAATGTACTGCAGGTGCCAGAGCATCGTGCTTAATCCAATTACTTTTGTTTTCTTTTTTTTTTTTTTTTTTTTTTTTTTTTTTTTTTTTTTTGAGATGGAATTTTGCTCTTGTTGACCAGGATGGAGTGCAGTGGCGTGATCTTGGCTCACTGCAACCTCTGCCTCCTGGGTTCAAGTGATTCTCCTGCCTCAGCCTCCTGAGCAGCTGGGATTACAGGTACCTGCCACTACACCTGGCTAATTTGTTTGTACTTTTAGTAGAGCCGGGGTTTTACCATGTTGGCCAGGCTGGTCTCGAACTCCTGAGCTCAGGTGATCCACCTGCCTCGGCCTCCCAAAATGCTGGGATCACAGGCACAAGCCACCGTGCCCGGCACTTTTTCTTCTCTTTTTCTCTATCTCCTAAGTGGGCCCCTGAGTTGAGGACATTTCCCGAAGTAAGGTTTGCGCTACCTATACTTGCTACACTGAGACAGTTCTGCTTTGAAAAGAAGTGATTTGGATTCCTGTTTGTTCACGTTAGATTAGCTAGTTTGAAACGAAACTCCTTCTCACTGCTACCAACTCCACTTTCCCAAATCCCTTCCCAAGAAACACACGAAAATGTACAACAGTTTGTTTCTGAGACACAATTAAGAATGGGTTTCTTAGACCAATATTCTGCAGGAAGAGAAGGTGGGCTTTAGAGTTAGCTGTTCTGTGACTGATACTGTCATGTTGTTTACCTCACAGGGAAGAAATTTGATAGGAATAACACAAGACTGTGGTCATATTTGACCTTTTTCTGTGTCTGACCGTATAAACCAATCTAGTTATTTGCTGCTGTGTGACAAATCATTTCAAAATGTAGTGGCCTGAAACAACAGCAGTGAGTCAGGAATTGGGAAGGCCTCTGCCAGGTACTTCTGGGTCTCTCTTCAGCCAGATGGTGGCTGGACATGGAACAGTAGGGTTTGGAGGAGCTGGAGGCTGGCCAGGCATCCTTCCCTTTCTCACAGTCTCGTCTATCTATGTGATCAGGTACCTTGGGCTTCCTCCTAGCATGGTAGTCTCAGGATAGTCAGACTGCTTGCATGGCGGCTGATAGCTTCAAGAGTTAGCATTCCAGCCAATAACATAGAAGTTGAATGATCTTTTATGATCTAGCCTTTAACATTCTCTGTTGGCTGAGAAAGCCACAGTTTTGAGGAAAGAGAACATAAATCCTTGTCTCTCAATGTATCGGAGTATCAGAGTCACTTTACTGAAAGCTCATATAGGGGTGGGAGTTATTACTGAAGGCATCTTTGGAAAATACAATCTGCCAATCTGCCATATGGATGGAGTGTAAATAGTTAAAGGTTAAATTGCAGAAAGTCAATATTTATCCCTGATACTGATACTTACATAAAATCTCTCCTTAATCTCCAGATAGCAACTTCTTTTTTGCTTTAAAAAATTTTTTTTAAACTTATCTATTTATTTTTTATTTTTTTGAGACAGAGTCTCGCTCTGTCACCCAGGCTGGAGTGCAGTGGTGCGATACCAGCTCACTGCAACCTCTACCTCCCGAGTTCAAGAGATTCTGCCTCAGCCTCCTCAGTAGCTGGGGTTATAGGCAGGCACCACCACACCCAGCTAATTTTTGTATTTTTAGTGCAGACGGGGTTTCACCATGTTGGTCAGGCTGGTTGCGAACTCCTGACCTCGTGATTCACCTGCCTTGGCCTCCTAAAGTGCTGGGATTACAGGCGTGAGCCACCACATCCAGCCTATTTTTTAATTTTTATGGGTGTATAGTAGGTGTGTATACTTAGGGGATATATGAGATATTTTGATACAGGTACACAATGAATAGTAATTATATCAAGGTAAATGGGGTATCCTCCCGAGAGTGCCTTCTAATGTAGTAAAGCAGGCAACTATTCTGATGCCTCTCCTCTAAGTCCTCTTTCTGTCTTAATGACTTAACACTTGTTAAACTTCCTAAAAATCTCAGGCATCCACTTGTGTTCTGCCACATGCCACTGTCCCTCAGAGAAGGACAGTGCCATGCACATACACCTGCAGCTCCCTGAGTTCCTCCTGACTTCCGTGGCAGCTGCAGTGGCTGCAGTGATCAGCATTCAGCATTGTCCCAACCCCTTCTTGCTGCCTTCCTTACTGGAGTTGGGAAGCTGAAAACAGCACTGCCCCGAATCCCCTGCAGCTAGGATTCCACGCATGAGTTGGTTTCTCCGTCAAATGCACTTGTACGGGATTGAAGGTAGAAGTGAGGGCAGGGCTGTGTGTATGAGCTGCAGATGGCTGCTGTAACAAATCACCACAGTTGTACTGGCTTAAAGTGAAAATGACACATATTACGGTTCTGGAGGACAGAGCCTAACATGGGTCTCACTGGACTAAAATCAAGGTGTTGACAGGGCTGCGTTCCCTTCTGGTGGCTCAAAAGGAAAATCTATTTCCTTGCCTTTTCTAGCTTCTAGAGGCCACCCCCATTCCTTCCCTTGTGGCTCCTTCCTCCATCTTCAAAGGCAGCAATGTTCCACTCCCCTGACCTTTTTCCCACAGTGCCCTTCCCTCTGACACAGCCGGGAAAGGTTCTCTGTTTTAAGGACAAATATAATTAGATTGGGCCCAACCGGGTAGTCCAGGATACTGTCAAGTCCTTGACTTAACCACGTCTGCTAAGTCCGTTTTGCCATGGAGGGTGACGTAGTCACAGGCTCCAGGCATTAGGACGTGGACATCTTTGGGGGTGGATGGGCATTATGTTGCCTACCATAGCAGACTTCCACTTCTTCTGTCATCACTGCTGGCAGCCACCTTCATAGAGTGTCTGCTTTTTCTGTAGTGGCTTCCTGGATGGCTGTTTCCTGAACATGCCAGTGGTAGCTTCTTTCTGGAGCTGGTAGCTTCTGAAATCAGTGCACAGCTGCTTTTTTTTTTTTTTTTTAAACGGAGTCTCACTCTGTTGCCCAGGCTGGAGTGCAGTGGTGTGATCTCTGCTCACTGCAACCTCTATCTCCCAGATTCAAATGATTCTCCAGCCTCAGCGTCCTGAGTAGCAGGGATAATATGTGTGCACCACTGCACCCAGCTAATTTTTGTGTTTTTTGTAGAGATGAGGTTTCACCTTGTTGGCCAGGCTGGTCTCAAACTCCTGACCTCCAGCGATCCACCGGCCTCGGCCTCCCACAGTGCTGGGATTACAGGTGTGAGCCACTGTGCCCGGCCAGTGCACAGCTTCTTGAGTATAGGTTAGGCAGTGGCTCCAGTAGCCCTGTTTTACAATGTACCTTTCTTAGTTGTTCCAAAGAGCTCAACCTAGAGTGTGTTTAGCCTTTAACTTAGAGTGTGTTTCCTTGGCTTTCCTTACCCAACAATCCTGTAACCTTCTTTATTTTATATCCTTTCTGCTGAGTGGATTCTCTTCTCTGCAACTGAACCCTGATGAATGCTGGGTCACCTGTGTGTGCCATCACCTCAGCTTCCTCTCTCATTTCTAAGCTCCACTTATTCGGAGGATGAAGCATCAGAGACAACTCTAAATTATAGGAGAACTTGGGAGGTTATAGATCAAAATGACTAAAATGCTGTGAATAACCTTGTAAACTACAAGTACGGCACTGCAGTTCAAGGGTTACAGCTGGCAGTTATCCTGGAATCTTCACACGGGGCAGGCTAACCTTGGTTAACCTTGAATCTCTGCATATCAGCAGGGCACCTAGTGTGCGTATCCATTAATTGGAAGGTATTCCGTCACAGCTAAGACCAAGGCCAAGTCATTCCAGGACTTCATACGTAGCAAAAAGTGGAGACATCAAATGTCACACTGGGATTGACCTCCTGGGAGTTGCACCAGCTCCAGGAAACTGTCACTTTGAATTTATTTCTCCTGGTAGTAGGAGGAAAATCACGTGTGCTTTTGGTATTTATCTGCCTTGCTTTCGTGTTTCTCAGTTTCTTTCTCCTGCCTTTTCCTGCCCTTGCCTCCCTCCCAAGAGCTCTTCTGAAGGCCAAGGTCAGAAAGACACAAGCCTGAAGAGAATGGAGTTATTGTTTCTTCATTTAACTTCCAAAACAATTTGAGAAGGAAGAGATCATTTCCAGGGGTAGAGGTGGAGGCCAATAACACTGAACTCAAAAGTTAAGAGGCAAATACAAGAAAGAGTTAAAAGACGCTGTTGCTTTTCTCTACGTAAGGCTGGTTTTCGGTGTGGTCACTGACCTCCTTGTTCTGGCATCATCGTCATCCACAGTAGCCTTGTTTCACAGTTATTCTTGACTGACCGTCTTTGCAAGGCACGCCTTTCAACTGTCCCACACTTTCCTACCTTCAGTCTTCATCTTAAATCTAGGTTCATGGGCAGTTGGCTAATAGTTGAGACCTACCATCCGGTCGGCAGCGTGCAAGCCCCAGCGATATAGGAACAAACAAAACTGACCCTCTGTGCCTTCAGGGAGCTCACAGTCTTCCTAGTCTTTTTGTCTGGTAAATAGTTCCTTCTCCTTTCTGTTTGTCTGTAATCTTAGAAGAGGCACCTGAATGAAATCTTCAGTGACTACTCCAGTCACAGCCTTCTTCCTTTGACCTCTCATAGTCCTTCTTTCTAGGGTGACTGTGTGATTGCAACACTTCTGAGTGAAAGGCGGTGTTATTGATCATTATGCTGCAACAACAGGTGTCTATGGGGCGAACCAAGACATCTGGTCACCCACAGCACACTGTCCAACTCAGTGTGCTCCTCCTACTTCTCCACCAGGCTGTGCTCCCTAGAAGGTATGATCCATATCTGACACTTTTTCTTTTCTTGAGAATCTCGCTCTGTCACCTAGACTGGAATATAGTGGCATGATCTGAACTCTCTGCAGCCTCCATCTTCCAGGTTCAAGGGGTCCTCCCGCTGCAGCTTCTGGAGTAGCTGAGACTACAGGCACGCATCACCATCACCATGTCTGCATAATTTTTTTTTCTTTTCTTTCTTTCTTTCTTTTTTTTTTTTTTTTTTTTTTTTTTTTTTTTTTTTTTTTTGTAGAGATGGGGTTTCACCGTGTTGCCCAGGCTGGTCTCAAACTCCTGGGTTCAAGCGGTCCTCCCGCCTTAGCCTCCCAAAGTGCTAGGATTACAGGCATGAAGCCACCGTGCTGCCTGGTCAATATGTTATGCTTTTATATTGAATGAGATGTCCAGCTTGGTCCTGACCTTAGATTAGCTGCCCAGTAAACACATGCTTAAGTTGAAACCAAAGTGAGATTCTCCTAAATTATATAACGTTAAAGACTTAAATCCACCTCAGAATTAGAAATGATTGTGAATCAGTTTTCGAATGCTAAATGCTGTAAAAAAAAAAAAAAAAATACTTCCTTTGAGACTCCTCTCTCCTTGGTCTGGTAGAGAACTCATTTTGATCTAATGGAACACAACACAGAAATATTGCACCTCATTTGCTTTCACAGTGGCAAAAATCTAATTTCCTTTTTAATTAATGTAATGAACTTGTGAAAACATTCATCTCCTCCACACAGCACTCACCAGTGTCATGTAAACAATGCACAAGAAAATAAATTGGAGCAGCTTCTTTTCTTGATAGTGTTTCGGGTTTCCTTTGAGGAAATCAAATCCAGCACAGGGCCAAGTATGAATGATCTTTTTTTCTAGGTAGCCTGCTGCACTCAAGAAAACATCTATTACTTTTTGGGAACGTTTCCAACCTAAGTGACATGAGTTTACTATGACCAAAAAAAAACAAAACAAGACAAAAACCTGGACCATGAACCTAGAGAAGTTGGTGGCTACAGAGAGCAGACGCGGAGGAGAGAAGAGGACACGTGGGTGTTTGATGCTTAATTCATTCGAGATACATGATGCATTGAGTGGTGTTGCTCCATTGAATCAACTTGAACGCTTTCATATGCATAACAGTGAGGCTCTCGTTTTCGGGGGAAAATGTTGTTTCAAGAAACTGCCTATAAGGATATGAAATGAAGAAACGAAGCCAAAAGTAGGGCTCCTTCCAGATGAAAAGGCGTATACTCATGATCGTTCTTTTCTGAACAGATCTTTCTCATAATCATCTTGCGGGGTGTTGACATGACAACTGCTTTATGACACCGTTCTACACCTAGGTTTGCCTTTGGGGAGCCAATTATGAACAACTGGGCTATCTGTACCTCCTCTCCCCACCCCCACCCCAATTCCCTTGCTCCATTGTCTGTTTTCAGCTGGTATTCTTTTCTGGTTGAATGGCCACAAACACAAGCTGTCTATCTCCCCCAACTCATGGAGCTCAGCTTGGCAGATGAAAATAACCCTGGTAAAGGAGCTGTTCGCAAGCACGAGGCCCTGCTCACAGGACCACCGGTGCAGGAAGCCCCAGTAGAAAGTCAAATCTGCCATTGCCCCGAGGAGCGCCCATTGTGTAAATAAAATTGGACTTTCACTTCTATCAGCACTTCCTCCCAAGAAACGCAAGGAACTGTTTTTAGACTTCTGACTTCTTTCCAGAATGAAAACAGATAATCCATTGAACACAGTAAACGATTAAATAAAACTCTGGTTTGCAAACTCTTCAGCCCAAGGGACTGTTGTATATATAACTCAGCCATTTAATATAAAATCTGAAAGCTATGCTATTCACCCTGCACAGCTGCCTTTGTCTATATTATAGTCTCTTGACAGAGGCGTGAATCAGTAATCTGTGAATTAACACAAAATGCAACAGAGAAGTGGCTTGGCTATACTTAGAAGTGGGCATGTGGTTGGTATAACAGTTGCACAGTTGGGCCGTGGGGTTTTATCATAGGGCTGTTTCCACTTTAGTGACCACAGATTTAGGGAAGGACACTTGGCAGTCATCAGCAGGTCCCCAGGTCAATGGGCATCAATATTAAAGCATAGAATTTTTATGTGGTTTAGCTCAGATATAAATATGTCTTCCTCCCCGCGCTCCCCCCCGCCCCACCGCCTCCTTGGCTTCTCCAGGTTACCCTTGGGTGGGTCCCTTCTCTGCTGGAAATAACTTTACTTTGCAGTTAACAAAAGGAAGGAGAGCCATTTCTGGAACTGTATTTGGGTAATCAGAATTCTGTGCAAGTCCCTAGTGCGTGCTTTTAGTTTTCCTTCTCTCTAGCTTGGTATTCTTTATATTTATACTGAGGATAAAATATTCAAAGCAAAATCTCATATTAGAGTGTCAGAGGAAAAGAGAAGCAACAGCAGTTGGGGGGTCTTTTGGAAAAGCAACATATGCAGTGTGTTTTTACTACACAGATTCTCCGGTGTTTAAGTTTTCAGATGTTCGGATGCAGGAAATTTTTGGACAGGCAAGTGCATTACCTTCCCGGGGAAAAGACACGATTTGACGCTATGGCAACTGAAGCGGAAACTGAGCACGGAAGGCTAGTCCTGAGGGCTGGGAGACGGGGGCTTCACGTGGGGGAGTTCCTCAAGCTGCTGTTACCCTAAGTTGGCACATCCCTGCAGTTTGTTCCTACAGAAGGGTAGCTACTGATGCTTCCTAACTGACCACTGGAGAACAGCCATGATGATGCTGGTTCTTGGAGAGGTCACGGCTGACATCCCCTGCTTGTGACAGAAGCGGAATACGATTTGATGGAGTTAGATGGTGTGAGTGGGAAGCTCAGAGGCTGGTCCAAAATGGCTGGAGAAGCAAGGGGAAGAGGGGAATTGAGTGAGTAGAAATACCTCAGGAGGGGAAGGAAGGAGGCAGGTACAATCTCAGAGCAAGACAGACCTGATAAAAAACCAAAGGGCAGAAAGGAATGCATGTCAGGTAACAGTCGGGCAGACGCTCACACAAGACCCGCAGAGATGGCCAAGTACAATTTCTTCAGGATGGGGTTCGTGATCAGTCACAGCCCTAGACCTTCTACCAAGTGTGTGGTCATGAGAGGGTAGGAAATGGGGAGCAGGAAGGAAAGAACTCCGACGTCTGTTTTAAGACAATCACAACTGTTTTCCCAGATCAAAAGCCTGAGCGTTTTTCCTCAGTCACTGAAGCAACATGTAGGTACCTCCACGACCAGGATCTAGGAGGCCTCAGATCTCACTCTGAGCCACCCCACCCCCCACTCCCTGCAGAATCAGCCGGATTCTCTTGCTTTTCCACTTGTTCTCTTGTTCCCCGGGGAGCTGTCACTTCTCACAACACCGCTGCCGCCTTAGCACCTGATGGCTTCTGCTTATCTAATTTCAAAATGCACCTACTCCCTTCGAACGTGAGGGGTCTCTGTGTGCTGCCCACTGCCCTGGGAGAGGGAGCTAGAGGGTTATCGTCTTGGGGAGGGGGAGAGTGCCACGGACGCTCCGCTTGGCCAGCCCCCTCCCAGGCCACGGCTCCTGCTAGGGCGCCCCAGTCCTCAGGTGCATCCCCTCCCCCCATCTTTCCAGACACAGGTCGGCATCAAAGCAACACATCTTTCCTTTCTCGCCCCTCTTCCCAATTTTCATCCTCCTACTCCACCCGGCCAATTTGGAATTCAGACACAGTGGGGAAGGGGCTGGTTCATAGTCCAGCTCAATCGGGCAGCCCCGGGGGCAGGTGAAGACCCTTGAGACTGATACCCCAGCCCTGAGCTGGATTCCCCACAGGCTCTGCGCGCCGAAGTCGTTCCGGGCCAGGGGGCCACCCAGGACTCCCATCTGGGGGCGCTCGCGCACACACCCCTCCCAAACTCCCAGGGCCCGGAGAAATGTCCCCACCCCGGGCGGTGCCGCGGGCCCTCGAACGTTGCCCGTTCTCCCACTGTCCAGGACATCTTTCAGTTCTGCTCGCAAAAAGCGCGCATGCCCCTTTCGCTCAGCAACTCCCGACCGTACCCTGTGGGCATCCGATGCCGGAACCCCCCAGGGTGGTGGAAGCCGAGGACGCTCCAGTCAGTCTCCACGGCAGCTTCGCAGGCAACGCTCATGCAAGTCGAGGACACCCTCCCCACGCAGACCGCACCGGGTTGTCAGCAAAAGCAACATCGGAAGCAAGAAATGCAAGGTGGACCCACCTAACGACGACGGCTTCGTGTCATGTCAGGGGCACACTCGGGCTCTCGGGCATGGACAAGCCTCCGCAGCGAAGCGATGCCCGGGCTGCCCGCGCCCCCGGCTCTGCAGACTGCCTGAGCTCGGTCGCTTGGGTGCGGGGGCCCGCGAGGCGGTCGGTGGACGCTCTCGGTCCCAGCGCCGCCTGCCCCGCAGGTCCAGGTCCGCTCGCAGCAGCTGCTGCGCGGGGCGAAGGTGCCGGGCTGGCGCGCGCGAGGGCGGCGGAGCGCGGGGCTCGAGGGCGGCGCGGCGGAGCGCGCGGAGGGCGGGAGCCGTGGGGAGGGGAGGCGCGGCGCGGGGGCCGGCGCGTCACGGGTGCTGGGAGGGAGGGCCGGTGGGGACAGCTGCTTGACAGCTACTTCAGCGCAACTCCAGCTGATCGCCGGCATGCCGGGCTCCTTTGCCAGAGCTGGCGCGGCAGCTTTGGCGCGATCCCCGGAATCGCGCGGGGGAGCGGTCCCGGCGGATCCAGCGCGAGGGAGGCAGAGGGCGGAGAGGGGCCGAGGCAAGGAAAGGCCCTTTCAGCTAATCGTTTGGTACCTTTCATACAGGCTGGGCTGTGCATTGAAAAAAACGAGGTGGTGGTGTATGGGGTGGGGGTGGCGTGGGGGTGAGGGTGGTTGCCCACGGCAAGGGTTGTGCTGGAAAGCCCCGCTGGGGAGGGCGGCCTTTCAGGGCACTCTGCCTACTAGGGCTTCTTTGGACATAGCTCTCATAAAGATAGGAGACACTGAATTGTTTTTTATTTTGTTCTGGTGGATTTGAATTATAAAGGTCTGCCTGATAGACACACATTCCCCAAAAAGGGCCTTTTGGAGTGGAAATTTTGGAGTGGAACTGGGAGTCCACAAGGACCCAGGGACAAGGTCCTGACTCAGTCTCCATCCCTACATAAGGATTCCCTGCTATGTCTCATTTCCTCATCTGTTAAGTGATCATACTGAATAAAGTGTGTATTTAGAATATGTTAACTAGAATAGTACCACAAGACACATCCACTCCCACCCACACCAACTTGAGGTTCAGTCACCTTGTGAAAGGATCAGTAAGAATCACTGAGCTTAGACGTTAAGGGAAAGGGAACATCCCAGGAGACGTGTTAACATGGGAAACACCCACATCCAGTCGTGGTCAGGGCACTGTATCCTCGGGCTGCAGCACGAGCAGCCAGAAACGTTGCCTGATAAACTGTGTCATAACCCACCTAGGGATACAATAGAAAGGGCAAAATCGGCTTGATGCCCAGAAAGAACATCCAAGAGCCTGCCTTGGTCACCACATGTCTCCCTTAGACCACGAAGAGTGGCCTGAGCAGTGCCTTGATGATCTGAGCCCTCGTTACAGCTGAAGTTTTCCAGAGATCCACCTCCTTCTTCCCTTCTTCCAACTTACAAGACAGTTTCTGACAGCACTTAGTCTCATCACGTAAGCATTCCTTTGGAGGAGAAGATGTGTTCAGCACATGGCATGGATATGTCAGGCAGCCTGGCAAGTTATTCCTTAGGTGTTGTTAATACTGGGACTCTGGTCAGTAAGTGAGTCTCTGTTGAGTCTGGTTGACTTGAGTCTGCGCTTACACTGCTGAACACCACGGTTGATCCACTCTCTTATATTGTAGGCTCCAGAGCAGACATTTTACGAGAATTTTATCACTTATTCCTGATTATAATCCTACAGTAGGTGTTATGCCCATTTTATAGATGGGGAACCCACGATTCGGGAGACTTCACATGACTCGTCCAAGATGACACAGGTTAACCAACCTTATTTTTATTTATATATTTGTTTTTTATTTTTTCGAAATTGAGTTTCACTCTCGTTGCCCAGGCTGGAGTGTGACGGCACGTTCTTGGCTCACCACAACCTCTGCCTCCTGGGTTCAAGCGATTCTCCTGCCTCAGCCTCCCGAGTACCTGGGACTATAGACGTGCACCACCACGCCTGGCTAATTTTTGTAGTTTTAGTAGAGATGGGTTTCATCATGTTGGCCAGGCTGATCTCGAACTCCTGACCTCATGATCTACCCGCCTCGGCCTCCCAAAGTGCTGGGATTACAGGCATGAGCTACCCTGCCCAGCCTTAGGCTAATCAACTTTAGATACACATGTGAAACTTGGGTTTGGACACCCACAAACATGGGACATGGGGTGATACTGTCTTGTCCCAGGTCCTCACTCTTCAGAGGACACAACTTAGCCGTGCCTGGACTCCTGAGCTGCAGAAACTGTGGGATCATCAGCATGTGTTGTTTTAAACGGCCGTTTGTGGCAATGGGTTATGCAGCAGAGATAATGAAAATATCTACACCACAGAAAGAATCATCTTCAAAAGTATGATTATGCCGTGGTCACTCTGCTGCTTGAAACCCTGCGTTGTTTCCTCCCCCACTGGGAGTACAGCGCAAAAGCCAAACTCCACACCAGTGCTTACCACATGCCTCCCAGTCCCACAGCCTCACTCATGCCTCCCTCTTCTGCCTCCTCTCAATTCCTTGTATACTCCAAGCCACTTCTCAGAGAGCCTCCTCTGACCACATCTTCAAGAACACCCTTCCCCCACCAGTCATTCTCTTAATGCCGTGTGTGTGTATGTGTGTGTGTGTGTGTGTGTTTAATAGCACTAACTGTAAATTGTAAAGAGTTTATTGGCCTCTTTGCTTATTTCTTGTCTCTTACTGGGCTGTGGGATCATAGGGCAGGGACCATCTCTGTCTGATACACGGTGTCTCCAGCACAGAGCAGAAACTCCATTGCTATATACTGAATAAAAGATGGATCACCCAGCCATTCTGAAGCACTCCTTCACTCTTACATTGATCCTTTTATTCCCTTGCCAACCCCACCCTGCAACCTATCTGCAACCACATAGCCTTTTCCAATTTCCGAATAGCCACATCTCTTCACTAAGATCGAGTTTAAATATCTTAATCTGCGTCATTTTTCCGAGGTCCCTTGACCTCTTTTTGTTCCCTTTCCTTTCAGAGCGTTTATAGCACCTTAGTTTGCTCTCAAGATGTCTAGCGCCTTCCACCTTGTGTCATGCCTATTTGTATAGAGGTAGATGGTTCCAAACCTTCTTCTACTTACGGCAGCCTGGAGAAAGAGACCTGGAAAGAAATACAAGTATGCAGTAGAAGTCTGGGGAGACATAGGTAAAGAGCTACTGCAGATGAGCACAGCCCTAACAGGCTCATAGGACGAATCTGGAGGGAGAAGGGCCAGAGAGAAGCCAACTCCATTTCCCCACCTTCCCACTCCCACCACCTTCCTGACTCAGGCTTGGGACTGTTGTAAATGACATGTAACGTTTTATGGGAGGGCAGGGGAAGAAGATGAAATGAGAGACTAGGCAGACGATGCTAGGTACTTTACAGACATTATCCCACCAAAGCCTGTGATCTCTTTCCCGTAAGTGCCCCACTTAAATATTGATACTCTGAGAAGATGAACGAGGGACTTCCTTATGATCGCAAAAAGGAAGCTACTGTTGAAAGTCAGATGCGATTGCAAATCAAGTGCTCTTTTTACTACAGCACATTCCGCTCCCACCCCTGGCTTTCTCTGTTGGGCTGAGGGGTACCTTGCTGAGGCTTGGGCATGACTGTAGGCATGACATGAGTGTATGTGTGTGTGTGTGTGTGTGTGTGCGCGCGCATGTGTGTGTGTGCGTGCGTGTGTGTGTGTGCATGCGCACGCACATATAGAGCAGACAGCAGAAAGCACAGAGTGGCTCCCTGAGCTGCTGCCCTTAGAGATTCCTTGAGGTCGCCCCACTCAGTGTTGTGGATTTGGGACTGAAGCTCTGAACAGGAATGAAGAGGGCACAGTAAGCTGGGTCACTCCTTGAAGGAGCTTCCTTAGGCAGGGGGCAGAGTGTGTGCAGTATGGAAGGTGAAGGGCCACCGCAGGCCGGACTGACAGCGTTAGACTGGAAGCTCTGGGAATTGGGATGTGTCCTGGGTGACTTTGCAGACCCCACAGTTCCTCCTACAGAGTACCTCCAGAGAGCAGGTACCTGTGTGAGTGAGGGGTCAGGCAGCACAGATCTAAACAACCGCAACCAACTGTGTGTTGGATTGTCTGGTCCTGATTCCAGAGATGAAGGTCATATCACCAAATAAAAGGCCCACACCAGGTCTCCTGGTGCTTAGTTCCAAGGTCTTCACACTGCCTCTCCAATCACGGCTCCTGCTGTGGTCACCCGCGTCTTCCTTCAGGGGTGGCTAATTTCTGCTTGTGCCCATTCTCTTACAATGCTGTTTACTTTCTTCTAGCTTCCTACTACCCCTTAGGCAGAATTCTTTATCCCCAAAACTTCACAGAGCAGAGCACTCAGATTTTGTGGCTGTGTCCTTTTAACCTTATTCAGGGAAATAGTGAAGACCAGAGCCTGACAGGCATTGGGGGTGTGGGGATAGTATAGAAACCTCCTCACCCCCACCCATGAGACACTTGCATTGTCCTTTCAGTCCAGTGAAAAGGAATAGTTCTTTCCCAAGAAATAGCTTGTATTTTCCCTTCTCATACATCAATGTTAATTGAAAAACACCCTTAAGGACCAGGCGTGGTGGCTCACGCCTATAATCTCAGCACTTTGGGAGGCTGTGGTGGGTGGATCACTTGAGGTCAGGAGTTTAAGACCACCCTGGCCAACATGGTGAAACCCCGTCTCTACTAAAAATACAAAAAATTAGGCCGGGCGCGGTGGCTCAAGCCTGTAATCCCAGCACTTTGGGAGGCCGAGGCGGGTGGATCACGAGGTCAAGAGATCGAGACCATCCCGGTCAACACGGTGAAACCCCGTCTCTACTAAAAATACAAAAAATTAGCTGGGCATGGTGGCACATGCCTGTAATCCCAGCTACTCAGGAGGCTGAGGCAGGAGAATTGCCTGAACCCAGGAGGCAGAGGTTGCGGTGAGCCGAGATTGCGCCATTGCACTCCAGCCTGGGTAACAAGAGCGAAACTCCGACTCAAAAAAAAAAAAAAAAAAAAAAACAAAAAATTATCCAGGTGTGGTGGCAGGCACCTGTAATCTCAGCTACTCCAGAGGCTGAGTTGGGAGGATCACTTGAACCCAAGAAGCAGAGGTTGCAGTGAGCCGAGATTGTGCCACTGCACTCCAGCCCGGGTGACTGAGCAAGACGTCATCTCAAAAACAAATAACAAAAAACCCTAAGTGCCAATAATAGCTATTATTTCAGAAAATAACTGAATGCAACCCAGGTGTCAGGCACTCTGCTAAGGGCTGGAGACAGAGGTACGCCCAGTAGTGGTGAGAAGTGCCTTGTAGAGTCTGGTGATGAGGACAGCTGTACATGAGGAGGATGTGTGTTATGAAGGAGGTGGCACTGTGGGTGCTATGGGAACTGTGATTATTTTTTGTACCACCGTAAAACAAGGTGTTTGAACTTAGCAGCACTGAAAATGGGACAGTCTTACCCTGTTGCCCAGGATGGAGTGCAGTGGCGCCATCTCAGCTCACTGTAATCTCCACCTCCCAGGTTCAAGCGATTCTTCTGCCTCAGCCTCCCGAGGAGCTGGGATTACAGACACATGACACCATGCCCAACTGATTTTTGTATTTTTAGTAGAGATGGGGTTTCACCATGTTGGCCAGGCTGGTCTCAAACTTCTGTCCTTGTAATCTGCCTGCTTCGGCCTCCCAAAGTGCTGGAATTACAGGCGTGAGCCACCGCGCCCGGGACGTCTCTTTTAATAACTCAACTGTATCCCATTCTCCTCTCAGGAGCACTTTCTAAGCCAATGTGTGGTGAAGAACAGAATTGGCCCAACAAACCTGATTGTTCTTACAGCCATCATTCGATCCTAGCAAATACACCATTCATCAGAAGAAAGCAGAACAGCAACCAAATGCAACCAATTTAGTTCCCTGATTTAGAGCTTCACATATGTCATAAAGAACTGAGAACGTGCATAAAGAACCACTCCTGTTATGAAGTGAAGTCAGTGTCCAGGTCTGATCAGAAGGTCCCTTAAAGATTTGGCTCTATCTACCAACTGTTTATCTATCTATCTATCTATCTATCTATCTATCTATCTATCTATCTTATCTGTCTATTATCTATGTATTATCTATCTACCTGCATTTTTTTTTTTTTTTTTTTTTTTTTTTTGCATTCCCTGCAGAAATAAGAAGCTGTAATTCTGTGTCTACCTGTGTCTAGTGTTCTGCTGAATTTTGGCTTCTGCTCTTGCACTAACTGACTAGTCCTAGAAAGAAGTGGCCAGGTACAACGGAGGTTAAATCTCCCTTTACAACTCTGGTGCTTCACATGCATGTGAACAGCAGATCTGACAGCCTTGAAAGTCTTTTCTCTACTCTTATGACCTTTCTCTATAGGCACTTGGCCACCCAGATACAAGGCCAAAGTACAGCTCGGAATGTGCCAGTTCTAAGATTTTTGCCCTCCTTTGTAACAGGATAACCTTTTGGCCTCCACGTTGCTCATGTCTGTTGAATTCTTCGTTTTCTGCTCTGACCAATCTTTCTTCCTCTCTCTGTATTTTTGATTTCCCAGCTGATGAAGTGTGTAAGGATCACCCTGGGAAGAAATTTGACGTGCAGATTTTTAGGTCACCCTCCCTTCCTCATGTCGTTTAACAAGCACACTGATGGTTCTGGCAGTCATCTCAGAACGCACTTCAGGAAACAAACACTGGTCTGAGCCAAGTCCAAAAAGGCGTCCGGCCCCCTCGCACTGCAGGGCGCTTCCAGAAGCCTCTCCAGCTGCATGCCCGCCACTCTGCCATGCAGGCTCTCAGCTCTGGGTCTTCTCAGCCTGCACTGAGGGAACAGCCCTGGAAACAGTCCTGCACTCAGGGTCAGCGCCCGGGTTCTATTTCCGTGTCGCCAATACAGAACTCAGGGCCTTTATGGGCCTATATCCTCATCTGTCAAACGACGTGTTTGGACAACCTGATCGCCAAGCGCTAACGTTTGACAATGCCTGCTTCCACCTTTTTCCTCAGGCCATTCCTACTGCCTGGAAATTCTCTGATGAGCCTTGCCTATCACGTTCTCGCCTACCTCTAATGCATGTCTCTCAAAATCCTGCCTGGCCCACAAAGCCTGTTCAGACATGACCTCTTTCATGACACCTTCCTTGGCCATCTGTGCTCTCCCTGAGTCCTCCTGTAAGTCATCTGTCCCCTGAGTGCAGACTCAGTCACACATCTTCCTTTTGTTGTAGATTTTTTTTTTTTTTTTTTTTTTTTTGAGACAGAGTTTTCATTTTTGTTGCCCAGGCTGGAGTGCAATGGTGTGATCTCGGCTCACTGTAACCTCTGCCTCCCGAGTTCAAGCGATTCTCCTGCCTCAGACTCCTGAGTAGCTGGGACTATAGGCATATGCCACCATGGCCGGCTAATTTTGTATTTTTAGTAGAGATGGGTTTTCTCAATGTTGATCAGGCTGGTCTCAAACTCCCAACCTCAGGTGATCCTCCCGCCTCGGCCTCCCAAAGTGCTGGGATTACAGGGACGAGCCACCGCGCCCGGCCCTGTTGTAGATATTTAATACACTCTTCCTCATTGGTGTATAAGCTCCGCGATGTCAGGAACTACGTTTCGTGCTGCATATAGGCTAGTAACCTCTATATTAATGAGCGTCGAGGGTAGCCAGTAAATACTAAATGAGGAATGAGGGCGTACGCTGCCCCTGCTGGCTTCTGCCACCTTTTCCCCTGGAAAAGGAACATAACAAGCCTGCATTTATTGGCATCCGAATTGCACCTATAGAAGCATATTTCAACCTGACAGGTGACAGCTGGATCTTCCCACTTCCTGAACTGCTGAGAGCAAGACCCCGTTATCCTCTGCCCGTGTGTGGCACTGATGAGAAGGTTCTCAGGCTCTTGGCTCGCCATTGTCACACGTATCTGGTTGCACAGTGAGAAACCTGTTTGGCCAACACCCTTAGCATCTTAGTATGTCCCAAGAATCAATGTCGCGGAGGTTCTGAAATCAGTCCTCTGTACTTGGGCAAATTATCCCGAATCTAAGCCTCCTCTCCGCCCCCACTTCTAGCTTTCACACCAAGTGACCTGTAAGGCTGGATGGGTAGGCCGTCATCAGTGAAATGTTCCAAGCCGATGGGTGATAAAGTGTTCTCTAAATACAGCAAACAGTCTCCTTCTCTCCAGAAACTGGGCTGGATTTCTCATAATTATGTCGCTACACATAGAGGTCATTTTCGGCAACAATGTAATCTAGACCAGCAGTTCCCTCCAGCCTTCTTTTGGTTTCAAGACCCATTTACACAAGACTATAATCTAGAATTGGCTCTTTGAATTTTTGGTGCCAAGACCATTTTGTGATTTAAAAAAATATGGAGGATCTTGGGGGCCCTGAAAGGGTCGTGGGAAACCTCGTGAGTCTGGAGATCACATTTTTGAGAACCAGTGATCTAGACTGATAAAAATGTGGGCAACATGTTAATTTACAAATTCGTATAGTTCTAAACCCCATAGGCTGAAAGTAAATGGCATACACTTAATCAACATGCATTATTGTAGAAAGATATTAAAGTAAGTATAGCATGATTCAAAGCAGCTGCAGAAGTGATTGCAAACTATCAATATCTATGTGTAAGCACAATGCTAAGTACTTGATATGTAGCAGGCGTTTTTTTTTTTTCTCGAGATGAAGTCTTGCTCTGTCACCCAGGCTGGAGTGCAGTGGCACGACCTCCACTCATTCAACCTCCATCTCCTGGGTTCAAGCAATTCTCCTGCCTCAGCCTCCCGAGTAGCTGGGATTACAGGTGCACACCACCACGCCCGGCTAATTTTTTGTATTTTTAGTAGAGACAGGGTTTCATCATGCTGACCAGGCTGGTCTCGATCTCCTGACCTCATGATCCACGCACCTCAGCCTCCCACAGTGCTGGGATTACCAGCGTGAGCCGCTGCACCCGGCTGTAATAGGCTTTTTTAAAGGTTCTAAGTTGACTTTCACTTCACAACATCTTTCCTTTTTCTCTTGTGAGCAGGGGAAACATCGGCTGGAGAGATGTGTCCGTAAGCTCCTCCAGGCTGATTTATTTATTCTGTGTCCCTGGGCCTCATGCAGTCCTGGCTTGCAGCGAATCTCATGTTGTCCCTTCCTGTCCATCTCTAGCTTTCTCTGTCCTGGAGGGCTCACCCGCAGGGACCACGTCGTTGGCCACTCTGTGATGTCCTGGTGTGTCTGCCCAGTGGTGTGCCCCAACAGAAAATGAGAGTGAGGTGAGGGTATGCATTCCCTGGCTCCTCCCTGTGAGGTCATCTTGGGCAGGCTGTGTCCCTTCATAAAAGGCGACCGCTTCCCTCCAGCCAGGCCTCTCTCCACAGCTCTCTCTCTCCTTGCAGCTTATGGCAACTTCCTCTCCCATCCTTTGGGCCAGCAGAGGTTCTGTTCCTGCTGCAGCCAGCCCACCGTCCCCTGCTTCCCCATCCTCCGGGTAACTCCTCTCATTTGTAAATAAGGCTTCCTTGAATTGTTCTAACTTGAGGGAGCCGCCAGTTTCCTGACGTTGGCTGATTGATAGCCATTAATCATTAACTATCATTGAAAAATTTAAAATATCTGTTTTTATGCAGTCATTCCTATGTTAAAAATATTTCTTCTTCAGGAGCTCCTTTAATGTAATTTTTGCTTCTCTTTCCATTGGAGGCCAGGGCCGTTCTCGCATGTAATCCTGTTTCATTCTTTTCCCTCTCCCTGCTCCCAGATGTGCAAAGACCTTCCCAAAGGTTAGTTCCTCCCAAATTCGGAAAGCTGGGACCATTAATTTCGGGAGGTAATTTCAGGAGGAATTACAGGCCCGAGAAGCCCCATTGCTTAAAACCTTGTCACTGTTAATCTTCGAAATCTTCATGGAGATTATTTTGGAGGCTGATTGACATCTGGAATTGAGGTCTCCGGTTAAATGAGCTCTCACTACCACTCAGATAAAGCTATAGAAAGCTCTGGAGAGTCTCAAGATAGCTGAAAACACGAGGGAGCACATCCTGAAGCCCAAACAGGGGCTTCTCTGGCTGTGCTCTGTTCCTCTCTCTGGTCCTCCTGCCCCTGGGCTCGGAATCCAGCTGCATGCTAAAAAGGCCTGTGCCTCCTCCGTAAGCCTGGAAACATGAGATATCCTAGCTAGCTTCAGGGTCTAACGCCTCTTTCCTTCCTAAGTCACTCTTCCACAGCCTGCACCTCCTCCAACTAACACACATTTTATGCAAAATCAGGATACTGGATACAAGATTCATCCCCATGGGCCCAGCGCGGTTTCACTTGGCAGAGGTGAGAGTGGAAACCTAACTCCTACAGCACCGCCTGCTCGACCCACAAAGCCTTCTTTGGTAGCAGGAACCTGGCCCCATATCCCCCCTTTCCTTCTCTGCTCACGTAGAACCCACATCCCTGGCAGCTTTGGAGAGGAGCTGGGACAACAGGATAGAGCGCTGTCATCCTCCATCATTAGCCAGGCAGGCAAGACTGCTGTCACATCACTACGCTGACGGTGCTCTTGCACCTAATAAATTATTCATGCCCCCGAAGTGTAATCGCTGTCACGTTCAAAATAGGTCATTCACGCTAAGGCTGCTGGAGGTGACAGTTTCACAGCAATGGTAACAAATCCAAGAGCTTTGGTTTAAGCAAATCTCCAAAGCAAGTGGCTTCTCCAAGCAACCCGAGGTTAAATATGTTTTCTGGAATCCGGCTATATTTTCATTAGCAGCAGCAAGAAGAGCCTGAAACAGCTGTCTGCTGGCAACAGTGAGAGCCGGGGGATGGAAGACTGTATTTCAGCCTCTTCCTTCACTGACCCTCCCCCAGAGAGCCTCCAGGGGCTGCTTGAGGAAGATAAATGTGAACACCTGCTCTCGTCTGGTCTCTGCACACGAGGCGATGGCTAAGTCATAATGAGCATAGGCTCTGGACATCTAGAAGAGCAGACGTGCACAGGCTTCTCTGAGAAGTGCCTCTCAGCTGTGGGGTTTGCATTCACAGAGGAATTCAAGTTCAACAGCTGTAGGCCGTGTGCCCCTGCATTTCTAACCTAATTCACAGCCATTGGAGCCTCTTCACCGCTGCGAATACACTCACCCTCTTGTCGGCAGTAGATCTCGTTCGACTCAAGTGCCTGATGGAATACAAATACTGGACTGGCGATTTCAGTGTTTGGAGAGTTATTAGTGTGTTGCTATGTTATTTTAATGCTTTTTGAGGACTGTCTTATAGCGAGAAGAACAATTTTCCCCCAGAATTAGAATAAAGAGAAGCGATTGAAGACATAGCCTGTGGGATTTGAGTTAAAATAAAAGCGAATGTGCTGCCTGCTAGCTATCGACTGTTAAGTGAATGTGTGAGTGATGGAGACCGATGAATCTCCTTTGGAGGGAAAAGAGAGGCAGCTAAGCACTGGGGTTGACTGCTTCCCAGTCTTCTGTTAGGAACGTAGACCAAACACGTCTTTATGTCTCCTCCAGCTGAGAGTCTATGAATGTACGGTCTTGGAGCAAAAGAGCAAGTGAACTTGGTACGCACAGCACCAAATGCAGGAGAGCACGTGGAGATGAAGCGTTCCCTGATGCATTCCCACCACCGTCTTGTTTATCAGAACACTACTTCCAAGGATGCTAAGCTCTCACCTTCAGATATTCACCTCCAAGAAGCCTGCTCAGATTATTCCAGCCTTTTCCCTCTGATCTTTCCCTAAATTCCCCTTTAGTGTTCTGAGCAGTTTACATTGTGTTATTGAACTCGTGGCCTTATGGAACAAACCATATAGGTTATATAGCCCAATCCCTATAAGCTGGAGATAAATCGATAAATAATTTTCCCTTATGTATATGCTGCTTTATAGGCAATATTTCAGCAGCTCTTTCCTGAGTGCTCACTATTCTGAGTACTTAGAATGAGACTTCATTAAGTCATCCACAATTTATGTGTATACTAGAAACCTAACTGTCCAAAACTGGATGCCTGATTCATCACAGCGATACCCTGCCTCACCTTAAGTCTCCTCCTCCAGTGGCCGGCTTTATCTCAGTGAAGAGCATTGTTACTCTTCCAGATGCTGAGGCTGAAGCCCTGGGGTCGTCCTTGACCACTTTTCCCCATACCCCAGTATTCAGCCAGAATCAGGCCAGGTAAGGATCCCATGAGCTCTTCTGGAATATGCCAGTAGTCTCCTAACCTGCCCTTGCCCCCATTCCCCAATCTTTCTTTCTAGGACAACAGTCAAAATAATCCTTCTGTAGGGTAAATCAGATTGTATCACTTACTCAACACTGGCCAAGAGCTCCCCATCTCATAGAGTAAAAACTCAAATCTTTACAGTAGTCTGTAAGGTTTTATAGGAGCTGAACTCCCCCAGACCTCTTAGATTTCTCTCTCTCTCTCTTTTTTTTTTTTTTTTTTTTTTTTTGACAGAGTCTTGCTCTGTCACCCAGGCTGGAGTGCAGTGGCACGATCTCAGCTCACTGCAGCCTCTGCCTCCGCAGCCATAAGCAATTCTCTGGTCTCAGCCTCCCAAGTAGCTGTGGTTTCACCATGTTGGCCGGGCTGGTCTGAAACTCCTGATCTCAAGAGATCCTTCCACCTTGGCTTCCCAAAATGCTAGGACTACAGGCATGAGCCACCGCGCCCAGCGTTAGATCTCACCTTCTCCCATTCTCTGCCTTGCTCACGTTGGTTTCTTTACTATTCCTGGGACACTCTCCCAGACCTCCATATGTTCGGACCTTGACATCAAACGTCTGGGCACTTGTCAGTAAAGCCTTCCCTAACCGCCGGGTTCCGTTCTGCCCACGCTGCACTTAACTTTTTTCCATAACATTTATGGTGTGCCCTCTCACCCCCAATGTACTGGATATTACAGGCTTGCCTATTGTCTGTCTCGCTTCTCTGCAGCATAACGTCACAAGGCTGGGACTTTGTTATATCCACTGCTGTATTCCAAGAGCCAGACTATAACTGAACCAAACACATGGAAGACTTTCAATTGATATTCTGGATTTATTTACTTATTTTTAAATTTGAGACGGAGTCTTGCTCTGTTGCCCAGGCTAGAGTGTGAGGTGCGATTTCTGCTCACTGTGACCTCTGCCTCCCAGGTTCAAGTGATTCTCCTGCCTCAGCCTGCCAAGTAGCTGGGATTACAAGCATGTGCCACCCCGCCCAGCTAATTTTTGTATTTTTTAGTAGCAACAGAGTTTCACCATGTTGGCCAGGCTGGTCTCGAACTCCTGACCTCAAGTGATCCGCCCTCTTCGGCCTCCCAAAGTGCTAGGATTGCAGGCATGAGCCACCACTCCCCGCCGATATTCTTCAAATGCATAAAAAAATAAACCTATGTCTCTAAATAACTCATAAGCTCCCAAGGGAGGCCCATTTTCTAATTATGCTATCCCTCTCTAGAGGAACCTCGGTAAGTGCTCATCTCAAAGTATTTCTGCAGAGTTCCTAAAACTGATGCCCAGCTAGGAAGAAAGTAGTAGCAAGAATCCCATACTTAACTCTCACATATGCTGTTATAAAGAAAACAGTCTTCCTAAGATTGCAGCAGATATGCTTAGGCTTGGTCAGCATCAGTTTCCTAGAACCACTGCTGTCTTCTGTGGAAATTCAGTTCCCACTGTTACATTTACCTGGCTCAAGAAAAAGCAGCTGCTCTGCAGACCCTCAGGAACTGCCTGGTACTTTCCTGTTTTTCTGGTGTACCCATTCGTAACTTAAAAAAAAAAAAATGTGGTTAGGGCCCAGGCATGGTGGCTCATACCTGTAATCCCAGCACTTTGGGAGACCGAGGCAGGTTGATCATTTGAGGTCAGGAGTTCGAGACCAGCCTGGCCAATGTGGTGAAACCCTGTCTCTACCAAAAATACAAAAATTAGCCTGGTGTGTTGGTGTGCACCTGTAGTTCCAGCTCCCCCAGGAGGCTAAAGCACAAGAATTGCCTGAACCTGGGAGGCAGAGGTTGCAGTGAGCCAAGATGGTGCCATTGCACTCCATCCTAGGCAACAGAACAAGACAGTCTCCAAAAATACACATAACATGAAATTTACCATCTTAACTGTTTTTAGGTGTATAGTTAAGTTCTCTTCACACTGTTCTGCATCAAACTCCAGAACCCTCACTTTGCAGATCTGAAGCTCTGTGCCCATTGAAACAGTTTCCTACTCTCTCCTCCCCTCAGCCCCTGGCAACCATCAGTACTTACTGTTTCTATAGATTTGATTACTCTTGGTACCTCATAGAAGTGGATTCATACAGTATTTGTCTTTTCTGACTGAGTTATTTCACCTAGCATAATGTTCTCAGGGTTCATGTAATATGGTGGCATGTGTCAGCATCCATCCTTCTTGCAGGCTGAATAGTATTCCACTGTAGGTATACACTGAACTACGTCTTGCATATCCCTTCGTCCCTGGGCAATACTTGAGTTGCTGCCACCTTTTGGCTATTGTGGACAATGCTGCTCTAAATATGATATAAAGATATCTTTTCAAGGCTCTGCTTTTAATTCTTTTGGGTATATACCCAGGATGGAAGTGCTAGATCACATGGCAATTCTATTTTTAATTTTTTTTAGGATCTGCTATACTGTTTTTTATAGTGGCTGTACCATTTTACATTCCCGCCAACACTGACCAAAAGTTTCCTAACTCTTTTTAATAGCAAGATTTTTATCCCCTATGGCAAGTTAGAAGTGCTCAGAGGCTGGGCGCTGTGGCTCAGTCCTGTAGTTTTATCATTTTTTGAGGCTGAGTTGGGTAGATCACTTGAGGCCAGGAGTTTGAGACCAGCCTGGCCAAAAGGTGAAATCCCATCTCTACCAAAAATGCAAAACATTAGCCGGGCGTGGTGGCATATGCCTGTAGTCCCAGTTGCTTGGGAAGCTGAGGCATGAGAATCGCTTGAACCCAGGAGGCAGAGGTTGAAGGGAGCTGAGATCGCTGTGCTGCACTCCAGCCTGGGTGACAGAGTGAGACTATCTCAAAAAAAAAAAGGGGGGTGGGGTGGGGAAGAACTACTCAGAAATGCCTCACAAAGCACAACATTCCTGCCTCTTGTAGTGCTTAGCAACCAGGAGCTCAGTGCCCCTCCAAATGTACATGGGTGTGCGTGGCAGTGCTTTTAGCGCTCTCCTGTTGTGTCTGTTTTGAAAAGGCTTCCTTGTTCTGGAATTAACATGCAGGCTGAGCAGACACATGCTGGTGTGCTTTACAGACGTGGGGCAGTGGGCAAGAGCCAGCACTGTTCTGGGATGATCAAAGCTCTGCTAATCCCATGTAATCTCTGAACGTAAGGTAATGCATTTCCAATTTGGGGTTTCTTCGGGAGATGCTCCCTGAGGCCTGGCACCATCACTCCTTGGTGAACAGGGACTCGTATGTGTGCAAATGCCAGAAAGACGGCTTCGAGTCATGCTTGCCTATCATTCATTACGGTTCATTATGGTTAGGTCTAAGGGCTTCAGATCTTGGAGATGCGTGAGCTCGAAGCATCAAATGGGGAAAGAAGTCCCTTGAAATGCTGCAGAGGTATAAAGAGAAAAGACCCCTTGGGCACTTGCTGTGTGCGGTCCTCTTTCACCTGATTTACTGTCGAGCTGGGAGGAAAGAGCCTTTGTCTTACTCTGTCTCTCCTTTCACAGGATGTTGTCTTCTGTTCCCTCCCCAGCCCAAGGCATTCTGTCTTAGCCACCAATTTTTCATCCTCCTTCCAATTGGTATTACAGAGCAATGTAATCTAATGACATATATTCTCTTTAAAAGAGTATTAAAATAACCATAAGAAGGGATAAGTCACTTCTTACATTGGGGCTTTAATAATGATAAGACCCTCCCAGCAGACATAAAAAAGGAAGGAAGAGATGGTTACAAAAGGGGAAGAGGAAGAGATGATTACAAAACTCTCAATGACCTTAAGATTTGGAAGTTGACATAGACCAGGAGTTGGCAGGCTTTTTCTGTAAAAAGCCAGATAAATATTTTAGGTCTTGTGGGCCAAGTGATAAAAATGAGAAAATTAGATAAATACCTCTAACAAGAAAGACAATGAAATTTCAAAAATGATCCAGTAAGGGGAAGAATGGAATTCTTTTCCTCTGGGATAATGTTTTGCTTAATGGAGATTCTAGGTTAGTGATCCCTATCACCAAATCAATTACAAATGTTCATCTGTGAAAAACCATTCAAATCAATTATAAACGTTCATCTGTGAAAAGCCTATACAAAAACAGGCAATGGGTTGGATCTGGCCTGAGGCCGTGGCTTACCCACTTCTGCCTAGACCAAGAGCAGTGCAGAAAGCCACGGACTCACTGTGTGCAGCTCTCAGTGTTAACCTGGTGCGTCATAAAGGCACAAGCATGTATCTTTCTGGGTGTATTATCAGCATTAGGAAGACGCACAGGGGTATCTGTGTCCTCTGCATTGAGTCCTTGTTGTAAAGGACCAGATGTGTTGTCTTTTGCATAGAGCAGACGATGCAGCTTCTGACACACCATCAGTCACCTTTCCACAAGTGTAGAGAAGTTAGGTTCATCCATTCTTGGTCTACTCTGCTGCAGCTGGTACTGTTGCCAAACTAACCGACTAATGATATGCCCTGTTCATAACTTTTATGAGTGGTACTCAATACATATCTGTTAATGAGTGCACAGAGGATTGATTCTATTCACTCGTTCTCTGTCCCATGTAGTATTCTTATGAAGTAACTGAGCTAATGTTCATCCTGCACATTTGTATAAAAGTTATGTTTACGCACAAATACACATAAACAGATTATCATCATTTTTTTCAGGAAGTTTTACCACTGAGAATATTATTTTTAAAACAATGGAAGCTAAAACAAAACCAAAACACCAGTAGAGGGAACATTGCAGCGGCTTTATTTAAAATCTGAATTACTGTCCTAAAACACTGTAGCATATCCAACATTAAAGTTTTCAGTGGGTGTTATCTTTAAATAAGGAATGTCTTAACAAATACAGAAAGTTCAGCCTTTCTCAGGTTACATTTTCAAAAGAACTCGGTGTGGTGGTGATGGGGGAGGCAGTGCCTCTGATGTGTTTACCACAACTAAATATTTACTCAGGAAATAGGACCTGCATACTGTTCAATATATGGTTAAAGATATGATTTCACCTCCAGCATTTGTGGAGGAGGCAAGGGGCCCCTGTACACAATAAAACTGCCATAGCACGTGTTTCTCCCACGTGGAATGATACCCAGAGAATTTTCAGGCGGAGACCAGATTGATTAAAGCACTAGCACGTGGGTAAGCAATCATGTATGTATTCCATGCCAAGCAGTGGGGTTATCCTGAGCCCTTCCTTGGCCACATGGTGGAGATCAGATAGCAACTAGGTTGGCTAATCCATGAACCAGAGGGACCTCTACATCAGGCGTCCCCAAACTGTGGGCCGAGGGCCGCATGCGGCCCCCTGAGGCCATTTATCTGGCCCCCTGCCGCACTTCAGGAAGGGTCACCTCTTTCATCGGTGGTCAGTGAGAGGAGCACAGTATGTGGTGGCCCTCCAATGGTCTGAGGGACAGTGAACTGGCCCCCTGTGTAAAAAGTTTGGGGATGCCTGCTCTATATCCTCAGGAAAGCATTTGAGGTGAGTAGTCTCAAAAGCTCTGCTCTGATCAGCTTGCACTTTTATTAACCCAGCCCTTCCTGACAAAGGCCAGGATTAGGAGAGGGGACTTGTATAGACTTGGGAGGCTGAGACAGCTGAGAAAATCACAGTTAAAAAATAACTGGCATTTACACAGTAAGTCCTTATGGTTTTCAAGTATATCATACATTATCTCGATTTAAACTCTGCAGTTCTTGAGTCGTTCATCATCATCATCATCACCATCATCACCATCATCATCCTTATCATCAGCATCACCACTGTCTTCATCTCCACCATCACCATCATCATCATCATCCTCACCACCACCATCATGATCATCATCATCATCACACCATCACCACCACCCCCACCACCCCCATCACCATCACCACCCCCATAACCATCACCATCACCATCATCATCATCATCCTCACCACCACCATCATGATTATCATTGTCATCACACCATCACCACCACCCCCATCACCATCACCACCCCCATAACCATCACCATCACCATCATCATCATCATCCTCACCACCAGCATTGTGATTATCATCATCATCACACCATCACCACCACCCCCACCCCCATCACCATCACCACCACCTTCATCATCATCATCATCATCATTATCATCACCACCATTACTACCACTACAACGACCACCCATAACCATTACCACCATCATGATCCTTATCATCAGCATCACCACTGTCTTCATCTCCACCATCACCAGCATCATCATCATCCTCACCACCAGCATTGTGATTATCATCATCATCACACCATCACCACCACCATCATCATCATCGTCACCACCATCACCACCACCGCCATCACCACCCCCATCACCATCACCACCACCTTCATCATCATCATCATCACCACCATCACTACCACTACAACCACCACCCATCACCATCATAACCAATACCAGTACCACTACCGTCATCATGATCATTATTACCACCTTACCACCGCTACCGTTATTATCTCTGTAACCGCCACCATCATCACTATCATCAGTCCAGCCACTACCACCACCGCCATCTTCATCAATATATCATAATCGTCATCACCATCACTGCTGCTGCAATCACCACTACAATCACCCTCGTTATCATCATTCTCACCTGGAAAAAGGAAATTAAATCTTCTGAGGGGTTAGGTACTGTGCCTAAAGCCAAACAACCAGTAAGTTGGACTAGGTCGTATGAGTTCAAATATTTTGCTCATTCCAAAGCATATATGCTACTTTGTAGAAGTCAGTGTAGCAGTCTGGATGCTAAAAATCAAAGATTTTAAAAGAACAATGCCTTCAGAATTTCCTTCCTTCTTCCTTCCTTCCTTCCTTCGTTCCTTCCTTCTTTTTCTTTTCTTTTCTTTTCTTTTTTTTTTTTTTTTTTTGAGATGGAGTTCTGCTCTTGTTGCCCAGGCTGGAGTGCAATGGTGTGATCTCAGCTTACAGCAACCTCTGCCTCTTGGTTCAAGTGATTCTCATGCCTCAGCCTTCCGAGTAGCTGGGATTACAGGCATATGCCACCACGCCCAGCTAGTTGTGTATTTTTAGTAGAGATGGGGTTTTTCCATGTTGGTCAGGCTGGTCTCAAACTCCCGACCTCAGGTAGTCTGCCTCCTCAGCCTCCCAAAGTGCTGGGATTACAGGCGTGAGCCACCGCGCCCAGCCTTGGCTTCAGAATGTCTGTATGCAAAGTACCCAATACAGCAATATGGTTGGAAAGGGGTCCTGCCCTTCTCTAGAGGCTGTTTGCAGAGCAGCACGTGATTTTTTTTTTACTCAGATTGTAGAATGCAGAATACTCAAAATAGCAATGTTTTCTTCAGAAAGTTTTCTATAATGCTTTCTATTAAGATTTACAATTTTAATTTATTTTTGAGTTTTTAGAGATGCTCATGGAGATTAATTAACAGGGGTGTGAGTCATGTCCTAGCTCAGAGATATTCTTGGTACCCCTCAGCATGTGAACCACAAGTTGAAGAAGAGTTTGTTTGTCCTAACATTTTAGTCACATAATTTATCTGAAGACAGTTAAGAGTGCCTTTCACAAATCATATCTGCTTATTTGAGTCTCTGGTATATTTTTCTTTAAATACCATTCTACTAATGTATTTTGCTGTTATAAATAGAAAGAAAATTCCCGCCATAGAAAATGTTTTCATATTTATTCTCTCTCAGAGATTTCGGAAGTTCAATTTATAGAGAATAAAAAATTATCTTCAAAGGCTCAGCCAGCTGACTCATCTTGTGATCTGAAAGGCAAGTTGTCTTCTTGCTACTTCTCGTGCTGAATGAACAGTTTAGGATGAAGTCGAGAGGGAGAAGGGACCAGCTGCTCTTACGCTGCTGCTGTGTGAGTGGTGTGGTTTAAATATTTAAACCTTTAACTCCCAATAATCCAAAGGCAAATAAAGAAACATTTGTGTTGAAAAGTGGCACCATAACCTCAGAACTTTCCAGAAGGCAGCAACTTCTTTCTTCTCTTTATTTGATTTAGAAATAATTTGTGTCTAGGGCTAGACGTGTAATACAGCCTCAGGTGAAATAACCGTGATCTCTTCTCTGGGAGGTTCTCTATTAATGAAAATCTTTACAAAACTTCATTCAAGTGTTTTCTCTCTTACTCAGTTGGGAAAAAAGATACCTTACCCACCCCAAAAGTTCACGTTTTCTCACGTTTATATTTTAAGTTCCGAGAGTTTTACCTTGTATCCATCACTGTGTCCTTAAGTATCTTCTGCCTGAAGCATTTGTTAAGCAAATCAAAGCATGAAAAAGTTGAAGATACAGAAAGCCAACATGTGACATGATGCTACAAATCATTATTGATCGCCTTCTGGAGAAACATGGCCCATTATATCTAGCTTTTGATTGCTTTCACAGCATAGGTCTAAATCTTTCTCTTAAAAATATCTGAAAAGGATGAAGTAGATGGTGGTTCTGGTTTTTTTTTTGGAAGGAATATTCTAAATGATAAGATATGCTCTGGCTACACAGCACAAAGTGAAGTGGGTTTTTAGCGTACACGGCCTGATTTGTCTATCAATAAGAATCGAACCGTTTCGGTGCTTGACACATCCCTCTTCATCCTAGGCGTGCACGTGCTGTGGAATCATTACCCTCATAGCCAAGCACATCCGCACTTCAGGCTCCCGGAAACTGACAGCCAACACGGCCTGGACCATACTGAGGGCTGAGGAAGTACAAGAGTGTTTACGGTCTCATCAGCACCTGCGTTTCTAGTTTCATTTTCTTCTTTCCATTTTCGCCTGCTGGGACCATTTACTGGTTTTCTTCCTCTCCAGCTTTTCTCTGTCCTTTGGGTACTTGAAAGAGTCACTTTAATTTGTCTCAACTAATACCTTTTCTCCTTTAAAATATCTTCCAAAATCAATGAATTTTAAACATTTTAGTTAAACATCGAAGCTTTTGACAAATAATCAGTAGACGAAATTTGGCCATCCAAAATTAAATGAGAAGTTGAATAAACTGACATTTGCTTAGCACAATAAAATACAGATGGCAGGCAGGCACCGTGCATGGCTCACGCCTGTAATCCCAGCACTTTGAGAGACCTAGGCTGGGGGATCACTTAAGGACAGGCGTTTGAGACCAACCTGGGCAAGTTAGTGAAAGCCTTGCTTTACAAAAAAATTTTAAAACGAGCTGGATATGGTGGTGCACACCTGTAGTACCAGCTACTTGGAGGCTGAGGCAGGAGGATCCCTTGAACCCAGGAAGTTGAGGCTGC
Source organism: Saimiri boliviensis (assembly GCF_048565385.1). NCBI lineage: Eukaryota > Metazoa > Chordata > Mammalia > Primates > Cebidae > Saimiri > Saimiri boliviensis. Next base: position 162,918,855 of record NC_133452.1, read on the forward strand.
GGTGAGCTATAATCACACCACTGCGCTTCAGCCTGGGTGACAGAGCGAGACCCTGTCTCTTAAAAAAAATACAGGAGCCACAGTTAACTAGATAAATCACATCTTTTTAATAAATATGTTGGCTTGTGTAAGTGAAGTGGCTTCTATCAAAAAGAGAAGTGGGAGGGCAACCCTCCAGATTTATTGCAGTGTTTTGGTCATAACAACTACACATTTCTTTTTCTTTTTTGATTTTCATAGCTACAATGAGTATGCATGTACTTTTAGTTTTCAACTCAAGCACTGTGGAAGACAGACTCTAGTATATCTTACACACACCATTCCTAAAACGTTAAGATTTGGCTGGCTGCTCATGAGATATTAAAATAAATGTCTAAAATGTTTTACTAGCAATATTGGGCCCCTTTTGGCATTGGCCTGATCTAAACAGGTTACTCTGAGGTCACTGGGGGCCATAAATCAGCGGGGTGGACTGGTGGCTAAGACAGCCTGCATAGCTCTAGTGCAATGTGCTATTTTAGTTTATGCCCCTGCAATGACACCATCTCTTTGGCACCAGCCAAAGAAAGCTTCCTAGACATCTATGGGAAGAGAATGTTGTGCAGTAATCCAAGGCAGAGGTCACGCAAGCATGAATTACTGCGAGGAGGTCTTTGTCTGCTCCAGACCCTGGGACGAATAGAGTAGGGAAAGTGACTTCCAACTAAAGCGTTTATCCAGGAATTGCGGGGTGGAACCTGATCCAAACAATCTTGGCGTATCGTGAAAGGAATTCTTTTCAACCCCGGGAAACTCGGGCAGCCTCTTTCTGCCCGTGTTCCATTCTCATTATCGGGTCCACTTGAGAACTTCAGGTATTTTTGGAGAAAGATTCAACATAGTTAAATAGCAGTGTTTATATGCTATAAAATGTGGCATAATCACGCAAGAACTCCAGTTCTTTCTAGCCAAGGCTCATATACGTCCACATTTGATTTCTCTTAATTTTTGCATGGTGGGTATGACTTAACCAGTCTGAACATTCAGGATTTATTAGTTTTGTACATAATCTTCATTTAATTGCTTTTCCCCCCTTTCTTCTTTCTATTAATTTTGGAAGGGGCAAATAGAATTCGGGAAACAATATCAAAATATTCCAGATTATAACACATTGCATCATTATTTACCTATTGAAAGAAAAATACTCCCTTGGTTTTGTAAACAGCCTACATAGACCCAAAAAAAAAAAATTAGATATTTATCCTCACTACAATTCTTTTTTTTTTTTTTTTTTTGGTAAATGTTTTGTAGTATTCTTGCTCCCTCTGACCTGCAGTTCCCTTTGAAAGGGATAAAGTGCTAACTTATTTGGCTTAGAGAAAGGAGAGCGGTTTGGTTCAAAAGTGAGTGGCAATTTTTTCCAGACAGCTGTTGGCCTGTTTAAGAGCAACAGGCAGCTCGTGGCTGAGTGGACTTCCTTTTGCCAGTTCATCTCCACCTGGGAGAGTTCCCCTTTTTTGTGGAGGTTGAAACAACTTTCTCAGTCACAGTTATCCAGGACAGGAAAAGTATTCTCAAGCTCAGCGGCACTGTGTCAGCTCTGGCGGACATTTGAAGATCTGACAAAAGCTCTGTAGTTTCTTGCAGTCTTCAAGCATAATCTTAAAAGGCATGTAAGTGTCCAGGAAGTGTAAGAACCTGAGGAACACTTTGCACACTGTGACCTTGGGTGTGTTATTATTCTAACCGTTGCGCTTGACAACAGATTACTGAGCAGTGCTGAAAATGGACGCAGGGATGGGTCGCGTTTCTAAGGAAAGAAGCACCTTCAGCTTTAAGTTGTGCCAAGGAGTGACTTTGGCTGCTAAAATACTGACCACCACCTGGCGAGCCGTTTGCTCCCACACGTGAATTCTGTTCTGGTCTTGAGAGCAGGATAGGAACCTCCCCTTCTGTTTTTCCTCTCTTCGCTGATCCTCATGACTGTCGCCGTCATCAGCAGCAACAGCAGCATTGTCGTAGTCATTACCATCATCACCATCCAGTTATTTCCGCTAACACTGACCCTCAAGATCACACAGTGGCAAACCAGATGAAAGCCCTTTCATTTGATGAGCTTGACTCTACAGTGGGAAAAGAGTCTCTAAGGCTAACTACCGGTTTTTCAGTACCTTGATAATCAAATACATCGTTTCTCCAGGAAAGATTAAGCCTACTTGATAGTAACCATTTTCTAAATGACATGATGATGTTGTGAGGAAAGCAAATTTAGGGCTCTGTGTGTCTGTGTGTGTGTGTGTGTCTGTGTGTGTGTGTGTCTGTGTGTGTGTGTCTGTGTCTGTGTCTGTGTGTGTGTCTATGTGTGTGTGTGTGTGTGTGTATGTGTGTTTGTGTGTGTGTGTCTGTGTGTGTGTGTCTGTGTCTGTGTGTGTCTGTGTGTGTGTGTGTGTGTCTGTGTGTGTCTGTGTGTGTGTGTGTGTCTGTGTGTGAGAAAGAGAGAAGAAACAGAGACAGGGAGCAACAGAGAATAGACATTGGGATTTGCAGTGTGTGGGTGAATGCCTTTTCTCTCTTCCTCCCTGTCTCTTTCTGCCTGTTTCTCTGTCTCTCTTTTTCCCTGTCTGTCTCTCTCTCTCTTTCACTATATGCAACCCTGTTCTAGAGCAAGAGTGGTTACATACCCATGCTCCGAAGTTCTGTGAACCTTAACATTTTCTTCAACCACAAAAAACAATTGCTGAAGCAAACAGGATCTCAGAAAGGCAGTTTAAAACATACACTGTGAGCATGACTCACTGACTCATTGTTTTCTTCCCAGATCTTTACAATGTCATATATCTAAGTGGATTTATACATACTTTTAAGCAAATGAACCTAAATTCTAAATCCATGTAACCTCTAGGGGAAAGGGATCTTAAAAATGTGTCAATTGCAAGGAAATATGGTTGCCCTAATAACAAGCTTCTGGGCATTTTCCTTTTTTTTTTTTTTTTATGTTACAGAAAACTCGTTGTACCAAAAGCTTTCTGCTTAGGCACCTTAAGTGAGCTGAAAGCATGGGTGAATCATACAACAAGCATGAACTTTGATTTGTAGATACATCATTTTGAAGAGAAGACTGGTAGTAGAATGCCCAGAGAATGTGTAATCAGTCTTCTTGTTTCAGATGAAGAATGAGGCTCAAAGAGGATAAATGACTTGCCCAAGACCCTTCAGCTGTACCACGGCAGGGGCAAGGCTACCACTCAGGCTCCTAACAACTTGTTCAGTGCTCTATGCATATTAAACCTCCGAAAAGTTATTTCTAAGCTGAAGTTCCATAAATAAGTCCTATTTTGAACCTGAGGTTAACCAGACACATGAAAAATGGTCGCTATTCAATAAACCCATTTTGTAACTACACAGTAAGGACTAATATGTATTGTGCACTGACCTCGGTTCTAAATGCTTTCCCTGTCTTAGCACGTAATCCACACACAGCCATATGAGGTTTGGACTCCATTTTATAAGTGAGTAAACTGAGGCACAGAGCGATTAGGTAACCTACTTAAGGTCAGGGGAATTGGTTGGCAAAGCCCAGACAGTGCAATTGCAGAGCTGAAGTTCTTGGCTGTTACCCTACACGGAGCTGCTTAAAATGAGGCACCAGCTGGACTTGCTTTCACAGAAATTGCCAAACATGAGCCACGGCTCTGAAAACTGAATAAAAATACACTGGATGTTGGCCTTGCGAGGATTTTCTCTTTAATCTTTAGGGATTAAGTTAAATGAGATGATCCGTTTGGAAAGGATAAAGCATACTACATTGAAGGGCAATGCAAATATTATGGATCTACGGCGAAGACAATCTGTACAACCGATAGGTGTTACTGTGCCCCTTCACCATTGCGTAGACCAAAGTCAGCTTGCGTGGGGACCACCAGGCACAAGCAGAATTTGAGTCTGAATCTCGTTGGACTCTCAACTTATCTCTACAGCACGGTTACTGAGGCTGCAGTCATTACCTCGGTAATGATGAACGCCCAGGACAGAGAACACACAGGTTCATCTGGCCCTGCTTGCTCTGAACTCTTCCCTTCAGGCTGCGGCCACACGTAATCCGGAGTGCAGCGCATCAGCCTATAGAGGGTGCTCTGAAGCGTCATGGCCAGATGTAAAAGCAAAATTCCCATAGGCAAAGAACTGCGGGCTGAGTGTTTTGAAATGCCATTCCTGGAGGGAGCGCTGGGTGAATGATTCCCAAATTTTCTGTGCTAAGCATATCTTCCTAGTTGTGAGCATTTTTCAAATCCTAAAAAGAGTCAGTATCTAAGTGTAAATTTCCTCTTTAAGATGTTTCCCGTCGGGCACAGTGGCTCACGCCTGTAATCCCCGCGCTTTGGGAGGCCGAGGTGGGTGGATCACAAGGTCAGGAGTTCGAGACTAGCCTGGTCAATATGGTGAAACCCCATCTCCACTAAAAATACAAAAATTAGCTGGATGTGGTGGCAGGCGTCTTTAGTCCCAGCTACTTGGGAGGCTGAGGCTGGAGAATCACTTGAACCTGGGAAGCGGAGGTTGCAGTGAGCCAAGATGGCACCACTGCACTCCAGCCTGGGCAACAGAGCAAGATTCTGTCTCAAAAAAAAAAGTTTCCTTTTTCAGGAAACATCTTTAAGAAGTGAAAGCTGAAGAATGCAGCCTAAGATCAAACTTCAAGGTATTGGTGGCTCTAAATGCCTACCATCAAAGTAAGGCCACAGATTAATAATTTGGTAAACAGCAGCAAAGCTCAAGTCAATATTCTTCTGTTCTTCAAACTGATTAAGTTGTGATAAAAACCAAACCCAACTTATGATTTTAAATATTTCTGTAACTAGAGCAACATAGCAGAAAAACAACATCAAAATATTAACAGTGATTACATTCCACATGACTAGATTACAGGGATTCTTTGCGACACTCTGATTTGTCTTCAGCAAACTTGTATTGCTTGGGTAGTGACACATACACAAAAACCTTATTACTGCTCCTTTTAAAAAATTACCAGTCTTAGTTTCTTGAGGAAAGTAACCAAATTCATGAGATTCTTGAGTCCAGATTTCCTTTTCTTAGGCAGCTCCCAATTCTAGAAAAGCTTTTGCCTATAGCCCAATCTCACAGCCAGCATTTGAACAGATCATCTGTTGATGACTAGATCAGTCCTGCCAAATCACAACCTTTACAGTGAAATTCCAGTGCATAGGTCAAGTCATGGAAGAGCAGCAAGATGACAACAGAAAGCTCAGCAGGGCCAGCGGGGCTTGGAAGCTTCCAGCGATCCAGCATCCCTACTAGAAAGTAAAGGAAATGGGAAAAGGGAATGGAAGGTTGGAGTGCCAAGAACGTGTGAGGAAGAGGGCCGGGCGTGGTGGCTCGTGCCTGTATTCCAGCCCTTTGGGGGCCAAGGAGGATGGATCACCTGAAGTCAGGAGTTCAAGACCAGCCTGGCCAACATGGCAAAAACCTCTTCCTACTAAAAATACAAAAGTTAGCTGGGCATGGTGGCCGGTGCTTGTAGTTCTGGCTACTCAGGAGGCTGAGGAAGGAGAATCACTGAACCTGGGAGGTGGAGGTTGCAGTGAGCCGAGATGGTGCCAGTGCACTCCAGCCTTGGTGACTGAACACGACTCTGTCTCAAAAAAAAAAAAAGGGAAAAAAATGGGAGAAGTACCTAGACAGAGAGAGGAGGGGGGGGGGGGGGAGAGAGAGAGAGAGAGAGAGAGAGAGAGAGAGAGAACAGACAGATGGAGAGAGAGAAGTGCAGATCAAAGCAACGTGATACCATGGAAAACCACTCCTGGTCCATTGTCCAACTTCTACCCTGGCAGCCCTGCTGTGCTTAAAGCACTGTGTCAGGCTTCCCTTAAGGTGTTAAAGATACAGCACAGAAGAGAGACAAGGCAAAGAAGTTAGTACTGCTTTCCAGCCTAAACTAAACCTTTATTTTAGTCATGACTTTAAAAAATGCGTTCGTGGGAATGACTCAACTCCCTTGTCCCGCCGCTTGCCTTGTGCTTTCCTCCAGTGCCTAAGTTGATATTTGCAGCCACCATCTCACTCAGGATGCTTCATTTTTATCGTTTCAAAATACTCAAGTCTTTGCCCAAGCTGGGCAAAAGTGTCCAGTGGTGTCAAAAGAAAGCAAAGCAGACCAGAAAGGCTCCTGCCAGAAAGACGTGTTTACCTTCACCAAAAACATCATCCTCTTCATGGACCAGGAGCTCCTCAGCGTCAAGAAACTGCATCTCGGGGAGGACGGGAGCGAGAGGCAGCAGGCGGCAGCCCGGCGGTCCCAGCAGCCACACTGCCACACTACCACCTGAAGTGGCTTCCTGTCCTCGGGTCGCCTAAGCCCTCTGGAGGGCAGCTTCCGCATCTGCCCTGAAGAACGCAGTTGCATTCGTGTGAATAGGCTTCTTGAGCCTTTTGAAGAGTGAATCCCAGGTGGGGTAATTCTCACCACTGAGGAGAAAGGATTTTTTGAAGGGGGCTGCCGATCCGATTGGATCTGAATACAGATACCACTCAAAGTCCGAGTGCAGTGAATTCTGTTTCAAAGCAACAACTTTCATATTTCCTTAAAGAGGAAGGTGGACGCTTAACTTTCTAGCTAATGAATTTGAACACAATGGGTCACGTTGAAACAGGGAGTGCACATTTCTCACAGCTTGGTTTTGCTTCAATGACAATTTATCTGAAAGTAAAGCAAGCCACGGTGTTAAAGCAAAGCGGGTACTGAGAGGACAGAGCTTTCATTCATTTTGCTCAGTAATAGGTGCGTTTTTCTTTTTCTTTTTTTTTTTTTTCAAACCTCTTGCATTTAAAGATTGGAAACTTTACAGCATTTAAACCAAATTGAACCATATCTAGGCTTTCTGTGGCTCGGTTAAATCTATAGTCAATGAATAGATTGCTGGTTTTCGTCAAGCAACTTACATTTCACAATCTTTACTCAGTCTGCTACTTCAGACTGTACCACCAAAGAAGCAAGAGGAAAATTCACTCAAAAAGCAGCTCCTCCCAGCGGGATGCGTAACCCCTGGGCTTCTCCGTGAGCGCCACTGGCTGGCATCACCGTGTACAGCTACCTAACGTGTGCCAAATTCTGTGTGGCTATACAAACAAGCACACATCTCTCTGAGTTATACCGATACTTCATTTTGGGGTTTCCCAGACCTCCCACCGCGCCGTAAGATGTCTCAGGTGGCCAGAAGATCTGAAAATGCAAATGGAGATGACAGCAAGAAGCTGTTGACTCAGGGTGTTTATTTTGGGCCCTTTATTTAATGCATGGTTTTGAAGATACTCCCAGTGTCACCCTAGAGAAACTGTCTCCTCCTCCTGCAACTGCAACCTTAAAATTGTACCAGTTTCTCCCAGAAGAGAGTATGGACAACAGGACTGGAGAGATCCAGCAGTGAGAGGGGGTCACCCAGAGGAATTCAGGAATCAGACACTAAGGGTTAGCTGAGCGGCGACAGTCTGTTCATCCCTGCACCGGTGGCTGCTGCAGTTCCCAAAGACAGTGTGCAGCTTGGGTCCTGCTGGGGTCACCAGTCGCTGTCAATCAGGGCTGCAGCCATCCTTAAAGGACAGCTTGGAAATGTCTGGGGTGTTTTGGGTGGCACAATGACTGGGGGTTATTACTGGTATTTAACGTCTTAGCACTCGAGGGCCCAGGAATGACAGTCTTACTGTAATGCCTGGAGCAGTGGCTCAAGAGGAAGAACTGCCCACCTCCAAATACCAATAATGTCCACCTTGAGACGTACAGAGAGGCCGGGAGCTGGAGTTATCCTTTTCTCTAGCTCTCCTTTGCACCTCCCCTTCCTGACCCTTCTACCACCCCCTACCCCGATCCCCACTTGAATGATGTTTCTGGCCAAGGGTTGCACTGCGTTACATAAATTAAAGCAATTAAAATGGGCCTGGGTGTAGGAGATGTGGACATGGACTAGAGCTCCCTTCTGCGTGGTTGGGGTAAGAGGATGGGCATCCATTGTGACAATCACTACATTTCTCAACTACCGTCCTGTGTCCTTGAATCTCCACGACTTCATCAGGTGGGTGCCATCGTCCCATTTTACGGATAAAGCAATGGGGGCTCAGAGCTTGAACGACATTCCTAAGATCAGGCAGCAGGTGAGTGGCAGGTTCGACTAACTGCAGAGCTCACTGTTGCCTCTTGTCTGGACGACTTTATGGGAGTGGCTGCACCAGTCTGGGTCACTGCAGCATCCCAGTGGCTCTTGGGGACCTGTGCTACCTCCCTTACGTCCCACTGCAGAATTACCCGGTTACCGTGTGACCTGGGGGCTCCAGCCATTCCAATTCAAAAAGTCGGCATAACCTCTCTAGGCCGATTTCATTATCTTAACTGGGTGGAATGGGGTCAACCCTACTGAATTCATATGCTGAAGTCCTAAGCGCCAGTACCTCAGAATGTGACCTTATTTAGAAATAGGGTCATTGAAGGTACAGTTAGTTAAGATGAACTGATATCATATCGGAGGAAGATGGGTTCTTAATCCAAGATGGCTAGTTTCCTCATAAAAAGGAGAGATTTAGACAAAGACATACACACAGGGAGGATGGTATGTGAATATGGAGGCGGAGATCCACAGGCCACGGAACACGAGCGCTGGCCAGGAAACCACCGGAAGCTGGGCGAGTCCTGCAGGAGAGTGTCCCTCACATCCCTCGGAAGAGTCAGTTGTGCCAGCACCTGGAACTGGACCTTCCAGCCTCCACAACTGTGACACACTAAGTTCCTGCCGCTTAAGCCACATAGTTCGTGGTCCTTTGTTACAGCAGTCCCAGAAAACTGATATGCTTTCTCATTTGGCTTGTTTTGAGGATGAAGTAGGATAATTTATGTAAAGGAACTGACACAGCACACGGTACACAGTAAATACCCAGTTATCATTGTCCACCTAAAGCTCTCACAGGGAAGCTTAGGACATTTCCTTAACTGGAGCCTTAATGGGGTTAGAGAATGAGAAGTCACCACGCTTTGTACAAAACTTCAATAACCGTTAAGAAGTTTCCCTCAATGTCCTCTTCTCGAATTCAGGTATCTCGAAAACACAGCTAACCATCTCAAAGAACAAATCACAAATGCCACCAAGAACTCCTTGAAAGCAGAGACCATAGAAAACATGGGTCTTGCTCTCCAAAGTTAAAATTACCTTAGAGAGATATGACATACACACATAATGTGTTAACTAAAAAGAAAAACTAACAAATTACAGATGCACGCATCAATATGAATGAATTTCAGAAACATAATATTGAATTTAAAAAGTCTCAGAAAATTATGAATAGTATGATTATGTTTGTACGTATGTCCAAAATGAGCAAATAAAAAAATGTAAATAATTGCTAACACTTACAGACTGCCAGCAACAGTTCTAAGTGCCTTGTTCCACTTACTTCTTATATCAACCCTAAGATATAGATATGCTTATTATCTCTGTTTTAGTTTAAGGCCCAAGAGGTGAAGCGATCGCTGCCTGAGGTCATGCATTCATAAGTGGTAGAGGTACTGAGATTTGATCCAGGACCCAGAGTCCGGACTCCTAAACACCAGGCTACGGTATCTCTTATCTTTTTTTTTTTTTTTTTTTTTTGGAGACGGAGTTTCGCTCTTGTTACCCAGGCTGGAGTGCAATGGCGCGATCTCGGCTCACCGCAACCTCCGCCTCCTGGGTTCAAGCAATTCTCCTGCCTCAGCCTCCTGAGTAGCTGGGATTACAGGCACACACCACCATGCCCAGCTAATTTTTTGTATTTTTAGTAGAGACGGGGTTTCACCTTGTTGACCAGGATGGTCTCGATCTCTCGACCTCGTGATCCACCCGCCTCGGCCTCCCAAAGTGCTGGGATTACAGGCTTGAGCCACCGCGCCCGGCCCTCTCTTATCTTAAAGGATAAGAGAATGCTGAACTTCTAGATCATTTTAGCAAAGGGCAATACATTGTGAAGAAGTGACTAGACAAAGGAAGCAGAGCAGGGGAGTGGGCTCCTGAGAGTGGTGATTTGGGGGGAGGTAACTAGGAGTGTATGATAGCTAAGGATCAGTAGGCAGATTCATCTCTCATACCAGGCAGAGGACCATGACTCTTCGTCACCCTAGTTCGGGGAATGCAACACCTTTACAAGTGGAAATTTATGGCACTTAAAGCAGAAAGGGGAAGAGCAGAAGAGTCTTTCTCAAAAATAGTTCAAAATAGTACCTATGCTAAAGTAGCATATTTTGGAGGACACATTCTGATCCCCTTCAAATCCATAGTAGAAAAGAAAGACTGAAGCTAGGGAAACTCGGTGCTTAATTAAGGGAGATGTAGTTCACAGAGAGTAGGTTTCGTGAGGAAATGAGGAATGAGTTGGAACAACAATGAAAGAATCTCGCTTTTCAGTGATTGAGGCAGACAGCTCCAATCGCTGGATCTGGGGAAGAGAACAAAAGTGTAGATGAAACAGTGTAAGCAATTCCTTTGATAAAATGCTGATGTGTGACAACCTGTGCTAAGTTTCACAACAGAATTTCATCAAGGCCATAAGCACAGGAACATAGCAAAGTTTTTATACTGTAAACAGTTGGTGCCCACTTTACGCCATACTAGGTCTGTGAATTACAAAGACATGCAAGATCTGGTCCTTGCTTTGTGGAACTTTACTCACTCTTGTGTTCCTTCATCTGGAGAATAATAAGGAACCTACTATGTTTCAGGTACAGTGGAAACATTTAAGTAAATTTATAAGTGACAAGGCACATGTTATGTTGAACATACGAAAATCAACACAGTATTATTATTTTGTGTTATGAGAATTGAGGCTATATTAAGGATTTATTTATTAATTTGAAATATTCCTGCATAGTTTGATGTTTTGAAAAAAAACCACTGTCTGTGAAGCATGCAAAGGAAGAAGCCATGCTAGTGGAAAATATCATCGTCCAACGTGGGCTTTTATTCCAGCAGAAGAGTTTCACAGTCTGCTCTCTGTGCTTTGGAGAATTTCCCACTCCCTTCAGAAGGTGTTTTAAAAACTTAATTTTCTGATATACACACTTCTGAACAGGGAGAAAAATCTGAAGTAATTAGGAGCAAAATGTCTGAAACAGAAAGGAGAACAAAGTAGGAGAGAGGAATTGAAACAGTGAGGAGTGGTAGGAATCAGGAAGGAAAAAGGTGAAAAAAGCCACAGATTCAGAAATAATCTTATCTTTGGTTAACTTTGCCAGTAAAGATGCACCTCAAAATCTGTCTAACTGTAAAATGCCACATCTAAAGAGCTGGGACTAAAGGAACATGATTTTTTTTTTTTTTTTTTTTTTTTTTTTGAGACGGAGTCTGACTCTGTCACTAGGCTGGAGTGCAGTGGCTTGACTTCAGCTCACTGCAGCCTCAGCCTCCGGGGTTCACGCAATTCTCCTGCCTCAGCCTCCCGAGTGCAATAGCTGGGACTACAGGCTAGTATCGCCATGCCCCGATAATTGTTTTTGTATTTTTAGTAAACATGGGGTTTCACCATGTTGGCCAGACCAGTCTTGAACTCCTGACCTCAAGTGATCTGACCCCTCAGCTTCCCAAAGTGTTGGGATTACAGGCATGAACCACCGCACCCAGCTGAAACATTGTTTTTAATAGTGTTCCTGTTTTCATGTTGCAAAGAGGAGGTACCAGTCTCATGGGTACAATCTCATGAGGGTTGTCTCATGGGAAAATCCCTCCCAGAGCCTCGGAAGTCTTCCTGCCTGCATCCCCCATCTTCAGGCGCATCATAGGCTGCAGGAGCCACACTTAGGGTCACTTACTGCAGCTGTTGGGGAAGCCTGACCAAAGCCCAGGACAGTTTCCTTCAATGAGATTAAAGACAATGAGGGTAATTGCCCACTGAAGGAATCCGCCCCTTCCACTTACAAAAAAAGGGTAAGAACCCAGCAAAGGAGAGTTCCATGGCAAGACTCCCATTGGGTATGGCTGGCAAGGTCGTAACCATGGGATAAGGGAATGATTGCTTGCAACTAGAAACAGGAAAAAAAGCATGCAAAGTCACTGGTTTTGGGATTTGACTGGGCTGAGCTGCAATCTTGGCTTTGTTACCATCTAGCTCTTTGACTAAAGTTAATAATTTCACTTTGAATCTGTAAAATGCAGTAATAATCAATGACTGAGTTAAGGGATGGTTAGGCCCTTTCCGACTAAGTTGCCCCAAATTAAAATACAATCTATATTAATACCTTGTGCTAGCAATGCAAACACAACTTCAAGACCCTGTCCCTAGTCCCTGGCCTTACCCTCTGTCTCAACCAGAATGTAATCATAAAGACTCTCCAATAAAGAAATCCTGTAACTGCCACTGATAATAACATTTACCTCTCAGGGTTTGGTGACCTTAATTAAGGTGGGAATCCTTTCCTGTGGCCCTAACACTGACTTTAAAAGCATTTTCGGTGATCACTGTACAGTCTGCCCCTCCTCCCCTTTTTATAACCTCACGACAAATTTCTTGGTATGGGAGCTACTGAAAGTGATAGAAGGGGTGGAGAAAAGATACACGGGAAAATAAACTTGTAAGAAGGCAGAAAGAAACAGTCTTCCATGTCTGTGAGAGATGTGGGAGAGTTTAGGGAGAATCATAGTCCTCCCTCTCAGAATTCGACCCTAGACCCAAGAACATCCCTGTCCACAAAAAGAGGGCCAGATGAGAAGGTATAACTTTCTCAGCTTTCAAAGAAAGGTGTACGTTTCATGCACCCTAAATGTATTTATTGTTCATAACAATAAATACATTTACAAATGTATTTATAATTTGTCTTGTAAATACATTTGTAAATGTATTTATTGTTCATAACAATAAATACATTTCTACTGTCTTTCATGTTTACTTATGCAGTTAAACATAAGTAAACATAAAAGACAATTGCATAAAATAATTATACATCTGCGTTAATGGCATATAATACATAAAGGTGTAATTTGTATGACAGTAACAGCACAAAGAAGAGAATGAATGAAGTAACAGAGGATAAAAGTTTTCATATTCTCTTGAAATTAAGGTAATAGTAATCAAAACTGGATTGCTATAAATTAAGATGTTAATTGTAATCCCCAAGGCAATCATTAGAAAATAAATTAAAAGTATAGTAAGAGAACCGACAGAAAAATTAAAATTATACACTAGAAAGTGTCAATTTAACATAAATAATTCAGTGATATCGCTGTAAAAAATTTCTTTTATTCTCATTTTTTAAGTGAACTTGGCTTCTTAGTGCTTGCACCTATATATATAAGATATAAGAATATAAAACAAATTCCTGTCTCACTGTAGCAAAGTAATATTCATCCATAGACGAATGAACTCATTGAAAGAAAGTCAGCCTCGTTCATCTCATTAAGAGATACATTTCTAATAAAATTTTGATTTCATGCTGGAAGATATTTATTTATTTATTTTCAATTAATTTTTTTTTTTTTTTTTTTGAGATGGAGTCCTGCTCTGTTGCCCAGGCTGAAGTGCAGTGGCGTGATCTCAGCTCAATGTAACCTGAACCTCCTGAGTTCAAGCAATTCTCCTACCTCAGACTCCCAAGTAGCTGGGATTACAGATGTCCACCACCACGCCTGGCTAATTTTTATATTTTTAGTCGTGACGAGGTTTCACTATGTTGGCCAGGCTGGTCTCAAACTCTAGCTCTCAGGTGATCTACCCACCTGAGCCTCCCAAAGTGCTGGGATTACAGGTGTGAGCCACGTGCCCAGCCCGATAATTATTTATTAAAATGTGTAATATAATTATGTTGTTTCGATCATTTGGTATGTTAATAATTATAATGATAACTCTATCTGGAGAAAACTTTTAATACTTAAAACCACTTAGTCGCAGAAAAATAAAAAATATCTACATACTATTTTCCTAGAGAAATATGACAAAATACTCAGAAAAGGCTTCCAAGTATAATTAATAACATTATGAGGAGGCATACTGCCCCAAACCCGTGCCAAAGTCGAATTTTTTTTTGAGGTGGAGTCTCACTCTGTGGCCCAAGCTAGAGTGCAATGACGCGATCTTGGCTTATTGCAAACTCTGCCTCCCAGGTTCAAGCAATTCTTTTGCCTCAGCATCCTGAATAGCTAGGATTACAGACATGTGCTACCACACCCGGCTAATTTCTGTATTTTTGAAAAAGGTTTCCCCATGTTGGGCAGGCCAGTTTCTAACTCGCAACTACAGATGATTCGCCCACCTTGGTCTCCCCACGTACTGGAATTACAGGCATGCGCCACCGTGCCTGGCCTGAATTAGAACGTTTTGATATGGTGGTATATCAGTGCCTTCTGGGATATATCTAGCATTCCTAATAAAATGTATCTAGCATTCCTAAAAAAATTCCTATCAGTTGTCTGATTTTAATGAGATTAGAGCCCTTCTGTAATGGTGATTTATTTTACCTGCCTAATTTTGGGTCTTATGTTGAGTCTAATGGTCTTGAACTAAAAAAAAATTTTTTTAAGTCTAGTAACTTAATGAGTTTTTTAAGTGTTTCTATCAATGCATAATATTTATGATAGCTCTCTCAGGAGTCTTTCTCTTGTGACAAGTTTGAAATAAAACTTTGTGAATGTATCTGAGAAGTTGCCTTAACAATTAGGATAAAATTCTGAGGGAGAAATGGAATGGAAATATGGATTCGACAAGGAAAAGGAATAAAGTGAGTTTCCAAATCTCAACAAGAGTGGTTATGTATTTCGTACATGGACAACGGTGATATCGCTACATATTACTCCATAAATTACGTCCTTTGTAGCCTTTAAAACATGATAAGTGGTTTCCAATGCTTGAGGGTATGTAGTTTTTCAGAATCTACAGTTGGCCGGACTCGGTGGCTGTAATCCCAGCACTTTGGGAGGCTGAGGCAGGTGGATTGCCTGAGGTCAGGAGTTCGAGACTAGCCTGGGTAGCATGGTGAAACCCTGTTTCTAACAAAAATACAAAAATTAGCTTGGCGTGGTGGCAGGCGCCTGTAATCTCAGCTACTTGGGAGGCTGAGGCAGGAGAATCGCTGGAACCCGGGAGGCGGAGTTTGCAGTGAGCCAAGATCGTGCCACTGCACTCCAGCCTGGGCAACAGAGAAAGAGTCCATCTCAAAAAGATAAAAAGACATGGTTAAAGACCAGTGGTGCACATCTCACGTTGAGCAGAGTAGGACCACAGCAGGACCTGTAGGGCCGGAACTGGGGTCAGGGGATTCCTGGGGGGGCCCAAGGGCTCTGGGTCCCGCAGGGGGCGGGCCTCGGAGTGCTATCCCTCCACACATACTAGCTCTGTGGGCTGGGACCCCGGCTCTCCGCACCTGTTTCTTTTTGGCCTCCGAATTTCTTGTCCTCAGAGAAAGAATAAAACAAGGATTTAGAATTCAGGATTGTTAAGTTGATTTTGGCCAAGTGTTTTTTGAAAACTCTTCCTGGTGTGGCTTCTCTTCAGTATTTGTGTCTTAGTGACCTCTGACTATACAGAAGGCAGAAAAACAGTGTCGAGAGAGAGATCTTTTGAAGACTATGTGACAGACAGAAAGAAGAAGAAAAAAAAGAGGAGGAAGAAAGAGAAGCAGGAAGGAGGAGCGGAATATTCTTCTTCTGGAAGGAAAATATTTCCAGATTGTGTCTGTTTTTTAAAAGATTCTGTGGAAGGATATCCAGGGACCCTCCGCAGTTCAAACCTTCAGCGTTCCCTTCCGCAGATCGGCTCTGGGAGCTGTCCGTGCTGCGGGACAGGGAATGGCCCAGATAAGGCTGACACACACCTCAGCTCTCCCTCCCGGGTTTTCGAGATGAGCTCGCCTCTGTTCTGTCAGGCATCCCGGAGAACCACATGCATTTGGGTCAATTTGGATGGAGGAAAGGAAGGATTATGGAGGAAGAAATCCCCATTCCTCTTGTGTGTACTGGCAGGCTCAACCCCGAGTGCAGCTTCCTACTTTAATGTCTGAAGTGTGTGAATAAATCACAGTAAAGAATGGAACGGTGAAAGCAAAAGCCCAGAATAAAAGAAAAGCCAACATGTCCTGTGGACTGAATCCTGGAACGGTCCTGCTCAGGACGGAGTAAAGTCTCATGTTTTCCTGACAGTGGAGAAAGAAGACAGTCTGATTCTTCTCTGATTCCTTACAGTGTAATCGGCAGCCTTGATCTTCTTCAAAAAGGAAAGCTCCCTTTTCTTCTCTTCCAACTAACAGGGGGCGAGGAGAAGGGAAAAGTAGGGGCCAGGGGAGGAAAAAGAAAGGAGTAGGGGAAAGGGAAGGAGAGAAGTGAAGGGAAGGAAAGAAGAAAAAAGAAGAAAATTAAGACATTGCCTCAATGATTAATTTACGGGTTATATCCTGTATAGCGTAATGGCTCATCAGTTCAATGAGGGCTTCAAGATGCTACATCCCCTGTTATAGAAGAAGCACTCACTTTCCATGGCCATGCTCCTATAATTATTTTCCTAATTACTTCCCTGGTCCTACACATTATTTCCCGAATTCTCACAACAAAATTAACTCATACTAGCACCATAGAGGCCCAAGAAATCAAGACCGTGTGAACTATTTTACCTGCCATTATCTTACCTTTAATTGTCCTCCCATCCCTACAGAGTCTGTACATAACAGATGAAGTTATTAACCCTTCTCTTACCACCGAAGCGATTGGCCACCAAAGGTATTGAAGCTATGAATATACAGACTATGAAGAATTAGGCTTCGATTCTTATGTAGTCCCAACAGCACACTTATAGCCAGGCAAACTTCGACTCCTCGAAGGTGGTAACTGAACAACCCTCCCAATGGATATCCCCATCCATGTATTAATCTCATCCTGAAGACATCCTGCACTCATGAACTGTCCTTTCATTGAGCCTCAAAACAGAGGCAATCCCTGAATGACCTGCCTATGGAGAGAACCTCTGAGCGTTGAGATGATGAGCCCAGATCCTCTCCTTTGCTGCTCTGGGTCTGTGTCGGGTGATTGCTCATGGGAGTTGTTAGTTATTGATCACTCTGCTATTTCAGACACTTTTTTGCCTTTTAAGCGTCAGTTCAGGTTGACCACAGGGAAACTCTGCTATGACCAACGGGTCGAGCTCCTGAGGGCTGTCACTGGCCCCCTTTCCTCCTGTCCCCACCCCTCTCCCTCTTGTCGCTGTCCCTGTCCCTGACTTCTCTTTAGCAGAGAGGTGTACAAAACAATTCAGGGCTTATTTCGTCTCTGCTCATCCTTGCTGCTCTCTCTTCCTTAAACAAGACCTTTTTTTCCCCTTTTCTTAGAACCGTATTTGGTGTGACAACAGTTTGAAAGGCGCCACCCATCCTCTCTGAGACCACAAGCGATGCTGAAGGCAGCGAACCAAGACTTACAAACAAGGGTGTAGACCAGAGAACACGCTGGGGCCAGAGGAGGGGACAGCAAGATCTAAGCACCACAGTTTCAAGTGCGAGGGGAGCAGAAAACAGCCAGCTCTAAAAAAAAAAAAAGAAGCAAAACCCAGAACTCAAACCTCATGAAACTATCACAAGTTTCAAGCCTTTAAAAGGTGTTTTCACTGCAGATTTTAGAGACTTACCACCTCATCAACGGGTATGAACCCAAATCCTTGCAAACTGAACAATAGAAGCATTAGATTGGTCTCTCAGTCTCTGCATGTGAAGGGTCTCCGGGCTTTTCAGGACACCTTTAGGGTCAGGTTTTGTGAAATAGGTTGAGCCAGCTTTCTGGGGGGCTGTAAGCAACCCTGGAGAAAATGGGCCTGAGGAAATAAAGGTATGCCAGTGTGCTTTTCCCAGTGGGGGCCTGGCAGTGGCCAAAGCAGGAGAAGTATTAGATTGCCGTCTTTTCACATCACGGAAGCCCGTGGTGGTGACGGGGCGCAGGGCTGACTAACCATCCTGAGGTCAAGAGGCGGCCCTCAGGGATCTGAAGCTGTTTAGCAAGAGCTCAGCAGGGCCCAGCTCCTTGTCCCTCAGGGAGAGCCCCTGGGGCTTCAGCCCACCGCCTGGAAGGGACAACCCCTGGAGAAATGTTAGCATGCTGGGTGAATTATTTTCTTCTGAAATTTCATCCAAAGTTTTAACAAGGTACCAGATAGAAGAGTTGTTAAGTACTGTGAGTGGGTGAGGTGGAGGAAGCAGAGAGGGGAAGGGGCAGCTCCACTCTCACTATATTTACTGCTCATCCTAGAGATGACCTGATGTCAAAAACTTTGCAAAGGCCACCAGCTGCCTGTTGCATCCACGTGGTTCCGTCGTTGCTATTTACAGAGTAGTATAAATGCCTGGTGCTACTATGAACCAGGGTGCTGAGTACCAAACGTTCCTGGAAATGCACCTAGTAGTGTATCTTTCATTAGCTGATAGTTAATAAAAACTTTATGCAGAAGTAACACGGTATTGCTGATTGTAGGTATTATCTGATGACGATAATCCTGTTGAGTACTTGTTGGGCCAGAACACTTTGTGAGGGCAGAAAGTTGGTAACACTTGTCTTAAATGCAAGATTCTTTCTCTTTTCTTCTGCCCTCCCTCCCTCCTATTCAGCAATCCTTTCTTCACCCTTGGAAATATTTGGGCTCTGCATTTGCTCTTGCACAATCCTGGGGTCTCATGGTTTCCTTTATGACGACAATATTAATGTCAATAAAGGCACATTTTCCCTAAGACACTTGGGAGTATGCGTGGCTTATCCTTCTGTTTTTCTTACAAAGTAAAAGGGTGCACAGTGTATCTGTCCTCACTTTACTGACGTGGAGATTAAGGACAAGGAATCTAGGCGAACGGGCAGTAGGGCATGGGAAACGTGGCAGGGTCTCCGGAGAAAGGAAAAGCACTTTCAAAGAGCCAGTGAGTCAAACCTGTGGGAACCCCTGCCGGAAAGTTCTTACAGGGAAGGCTGAACGGTTCCATCTAAAGGAAAAGAACATATATTCATTTAAACAAGCCCTGAAGTGCAGCTATCTAACGGGCTGGGTACATGGGGTTGGGCACAAAGGGTTTGCTGCGTTGATGCTGATTTCTCAAGTCTTTCATTTTCTTTGCTGACCTCTGCAGTCCCATAGAACACAGTCCAGGCATTAGACTCGCAGCCACAGGATCTAGGTCTTGTGTGTTAGTTTTGAAGGCAGCATTGCCCTGCCAGACTGCAAGATCCTGGAAGACAAAGGTCAACCAAGACCTTGGCATGAGGCCTGATGGGAATCGGTGTTTCACAGACATTTTTTAAATGAATGACTTGATCGATTTCCAGGAGTTCTTTAGGGAAGAGCGATCAGAGACTTTAGAAGTTGGTATCAACATGGAAGTGGTAGAATGACACCTGAGAGAGTGGTGGGTTGTCACCAGGTCACAGCTGTCAGGATGATTGGAACACCCCTTTGCCATGCAGTGACCTTTGTTTTAGCTCCCACTATTAGGCAGAGGAACCGTCATCACACAGAGCCTGATGACAGTTTTTATGCTCAGGAGAACTCGTGCTGTCTTCCAAGAGCTGCAGCCCCCAGGTTTTGGTAAGAGAGGGGCAAACAGACATTTTCTCACATCAGTTAATCAGCTCATCCATGAATTTTGCAGTTCAATCGCTGTCTTTACAAGGTGTTGTCTGCCAACGAATGGAATAGGGCATCTTCAAATTTTATTGACAAAGATAAGACTTCCATAAAAGGATCCCTTTGAAAGCAGCTTGAAAAGAATTCCAAAGCCATGTGCTTATGATAATAAATGCATCTCCACCACTTGCTTTCCAGCTCTTGTCTCAGTCTTCTGCTACTCTAGTTGTTTTTTTTGTTTGTTTGTTTGTTTGTTTGTTTGTTTTTAAGACAGAGCAGAGTCTCACTCTGTTCCCAGGCTGGAGTGCAGTGGCGATGGCTCACTGCAACCTCTGCCTCTCGGGTTCAAGTGATTCTCCTGCCTCAGCCTCCTGGGTAGCCTCCTGGGATTACAGGCATGAGCCACCATGCCCAGCTAATTTTTGTATTTTTAGTAGAGATGGGGTTTCACCATGTTGGCCAGTATGGTCTTGATCTCTTGACCTCATGATCTGCCCACCTCAACCTCCCAAAGTGCTAGAATTACAGGCATGAGCCACCATGCCTAGCCCGTATTTCTTTTTCCTAGTTTCTCTCCTGTTTTCATTTGCTGAAAGAAAATTGTGTAAGACACTTTATGGGAACATTAAAAACTGTTAGGGGTTGGGGTTTACAAAGAGTTGGTGAGAACAAAAAAATCCAGACCTTGCTTCTGGCATTTGCTGGGTGCTATTTTTTCACTGGTCCCTAACTCACAGAATAATCAGCTTTGGCAGTAATACTTAGTTCCCCTTTCTTTCTACGTGCTGGGATGAGGGCATATGAGAACGGAACTTGCGGTAAAGACTACCTTGCCACAAGGGGACCCCACCCTGCTTACCTTCCTCTGGATGCACAGCAGTTGTGAATATGCAGTGAATGGTAACTGTGGGCCTCCTGTATTCTCTAGTGGACATTGCCACATCACCGTCTCCAGCGGAATGAACCAGAATGTAAAGCTTATACCTCTTTTGAAATGCACTGAAGCAACACAGGATGACCACATTTTTTCTGTACCATATTGCACTCTTTTGCACAATGTGTAAGAGCACAACATTAGAAACCCACAAAAGAAGGAAACAGAACAGCCGAGGTTGTTGGCTGGGCAGGCTGCAAGGTAAAGGGCAGAATAGCGAATGCCCCACCTAGTCGGCATCCTCTGCCAGCTGCTATTCCTGGCTCCTGACCTCTGCTGCTCTCTCTCTATTATCCTTTCCCATCACCCATCCAGTCAGCAAGCCAGCATTTACTGGGCTTCCTGTCATGCTGGCTGCTGGGGATACAGACTGTGAGTAGTATGCTGGTAAAAACTAAACAACGCGCTCTGAGACGGGAGCTGATTTGCAGGCTTATTGATTTTCATAGAGCTGACACTCCTACCACGACTGATTTCACACTACTAACATGACATCATTGAAGCAACGTGGGAAGAGAGGCACAGTCGCACACCACTGCCCCCAACTAGATACAATCGATGTAAATAAGCTCCAGTGCACGGAAAATAATACAACGTAGTGATGAGGAGCTGATGAGTTTTGAGGATTTATTAGCATTGTTTTCAATGTAATTTAGTTCATTGCACACTTACATATTTTAAATCATAACTGTTTTAACAAACAGCTTACAACATTTCTCACACTAACAACTGGCTCTCATGAGCAGGTATGTGCGGACTCCAGCACACCACTAGACAGAGAAACAATGTGTGCTGCCTGCTTTACAAACGTCTTTTTTAAATCTAGAAAGAAAGACATACATATGTAAATAAGTAGTACATACAGTTGGTGTGATAATGCAGTAGGAGAAAGTGCTGGGCGTAAAATTAGTGGGAAGCACAGTGAGACCCTGTTATGCCCTGAATGCATGTGTCTCCCTGAAATTCACATATGGAAGTCCTAATTCCTAGTGTGGCTGTATTTGGAGTAAGGAAGTGTTAATTAAGGTTAGGCTGGGCAAGGTGGATCAAGCCTGTAATCCCAGCACTTTGGGAGGCGGAGGCGGGTGGATCACGAGGTCAAGACTGAGACCATCCTGGCCAACATGGTGAAGAAACCTTGTCTCTACTAAAAATACAAAAATTAGCTGGGCATGGGGGCGCACACCTGTAGTCCCAGCTACTCAGGAGCCTGAGGCAAAAGAATCACTTGAACCTGGGAGGTGGAGGTTGCAGTGAGCTGAGACGGTGCCACTGCACTCCAGCTTGGCGACAGAGTGAGACTCCGTCTCATAAATTAATTAATTAATTAATTAAAGGTTAAATGAAGTCATAAGTGTGGGGCCCTGATCTGCTAAGATTAGTGGCCTTATAGAAGAAATGCTGGAGAGCCCCCTCTCCCTCCAGCGTCTGCCCCTCAGAAAGACCGTGTGAGGACATAGTGAGAAGGCAGCTTCCCGCAAGCCAGGAAGAGAGCTCTCACCAGAAACCAAATCAGCGGAGATGGGGTTCAGGCCATGCTACTGCACAATGTGGTACCTTGGCATTTGAGAAAGCAGAAGCAGGAAGGTCACTCTCACCTTTCCCTCATCCTTCTCCTGAAGCGGGTCACAAGGCTCTCTTTTGAGAAGTACCTTCCCTGTACCTGGAGAAATGGTAGGCCCTTATTTCTTAAGACACGGGGCACAGCAAGGAATCGGAACAAACAGTCCTCAAAACATTCCCCCAGTTTCTGACCATTAGATGTTCCCTTTGTCCAATCATACATCTGCAGGACTGTCTCCTCCTCGTCAAACCTAAGCATAAAAATACACAAGCTGGCCGGGCGCGGTGGCTCAAGCCTGTAATCCCAGCACTTTGGGAGGCCGAGGCGGGTGGATCACAAGGTCAAGAGATCGAGACCATCCTGGTCAACATGGTGAAACCCCGTCTCTACTAAAAATACAAAAAAAATAGCTGGGCATGGTGGTGTGTGCCTGTAATCCCAGCTACTCAGGAGGCTGAGGCAGGAGAATTGCCTGAACCCAGGAGGCGGAGGTTGCGGTGAGCCGAGATCGCGCCATCGCACTCCAGCCTGGGTAACAAGAGCGAAACTCCGTCTCAAAAAAAAAAAAAAAAAATACACAAGCTTCTCCATTTGGGTTTTTATTTCGAAAGGCTCTCGTGTCACGTAAAACTTACGTTCGTTAAACTTGTCTGCTTTTCTCGTTAATCTCTCCCTTATTACTGGAGCCTCAGTAATGCACCTAGCCATGGGAAAGAAAGATA
The DNA here is from genome assembly GCF_048565385.1 of Saimiri boliviensis. NCBI lineage: Eukaryota > Metazoa > Chordata > Mammalia > Primates > Cebidae > Saimiri > Saimiri boliviensis. Next base: position 162,941,656 of record NC_133452.1, read on the forward strand.
AGCTTTCTCTTTATAGCTGGAACACTGATGATCGTGGCCTTCTAGCCCCAACGATCGTGATGAAATACATTTCTGCTGCTGAAGCCACCGGGGCGATTTTGTTACGGCAGCCCAAGCTAACACAGAGCCCTAACATAAAATCACCTTGAGAGCAGGTTGGTCACTCGGACTCAGCAGAAGCACCTGCGGCTGATCAGAGGCAGGCTGGTTTGCACTTAGCCCGTGGCCCTCCTGTTCATGAGTGTTTTCTCTTCTGGCTAGTCATTGTCTTCAGATGCAGGCACCCTGGCAGTTATCATCCTTGGCAGAATGTTGACTGCGGAAGGGAGAACTCTAACTTTGTAGCCCAACCTAGTGAGCTGTGCAGATCCAAGCTGTCTCTGTTTTTTTAGACAGGGTCTCACTCTGTTGCTCAGCTTGGAATGCCGTGGTGTGATCATGGCTCAGTGCAGCCTCAACCTCTCAGGCTTAAGCATTTCTCCTGTCTCAGCCTCCCAAGTCGCTGGGACCACAGGCATGGGTCACCACACCCCAGCTAATTTTTTGAATTTTTTGTAGAGACCAGACCTCACTATGTTGCCCAAGCTGGTCTCGAACTCCTGAGCTCAACTGATCCTCCTGCCTTTGCTTCCTAAAGTGCTGGGATTATAGGTGTGACCCACCTCACTCAGCCTTAGGCCCCAGTCTGTAATAGTGGCTTCTTGTGGCAAAGAAATGAACAGCACAAATTGGATTAATAACATTTTCTCATTCCCAAGAGTCCTAGCATTGATAATAAAATTCATGCCCTTTAGAATGAGAAAGGCTTTGAGATTCTTAGACACTTTGGTGGCTGGGCAGCATGTAGGGCGTTCTTCCTCATGTGGTACGTACAGACACGAGCACACAGTAAAAACATTCAGAACTGTGGCTGTTCGTATTCTGATCCGCAGAACCAGTGATGACATACATACTGAGTATGTGTAGACGTGCTCAGAGGAAAGGATGCTGGCCAAAATGTGAACCAGGATGTTATCTCTGGATTAGATATTTTGGGAGGAGACTTTACTTCTATATATTTGCTTGTATTGCTTGCATTTTAATAACTTTTTAATCAAAAACCTTATCAATTTATAATACCTGTCTATTGTAAATGAAGCAAGTAAGATTTAAAAAGAAAGGTTAAAATTCAATCATAGTCCCAGGAGCCAGAAAGAAGCACTATTTAATATTTTGGACCACCCTCCAGATCTTCTGCTGTGTGTGGCGTATTTCCTTGGTGACCTCTCGTCAGCCTTGGATTAATCTGCCTCCATTTCCTAGACCAGGCTTCTGAGCCCTGGGGGGCAGAAGGCTCAAAGCTCAAACAATGTTAAGTTAGGTCTTTCAACACAGTAGGCCCTTCATCCATTCTCACAATTTTTAAAAAACAATCTTTAATTAGCCCTTTTTCATGCCCACCACTATTTCAAAGCTTCAGCCATTCTCCCTACCTCACCTCCTATTTCAGAGAAAATATAGACCATCAAGTGTGACCCTCTTACTTTCTTTTCTTCTGCTTTTAAGTCTGCCCTTTCTTCCCCACTGTTTTAGCTGAAAACCTTTCTCTTACCCTGTCTAAGGTCCATGCTGCTCCTTCCAAAAAAAATTACAGGCCTGGCACCGTGGCTCATACCTGTAATTCCAGCACTTTGGGAGGCTGAAGCAGTGGATAACTTGAGGTCAGGAGTTCGAAACTAGCCTGGCCAACATGTTGAAACCCCGTCTCTACTAGAAATACAAAAAAATTAGCCGGATGTGGTGGTGGGCGCCTGTAATCCCAGCTACTTGGGAGGCTGAGGCAGGAGAATTCCTTGAACCCGGGAGGTGGAGGTTGCCATGAGCCGAGATTGCAGCCACCACATTCTAGCCTGGGCGTCAGAGAGAGACTCTGTCTCAAAAAAAAAAGATAATAAAAAAAAATTACAACTTTTCTCTGGTTTTATAATTAATCACATCCATATTGAAAATGTTAGGAAATATAAAAGACACAAAGAAGAAAAGAAAAATCACATGTAACTCGAACATTAAGAGACAATTTCTGCTGGCACTGTAGATTCTTTGGTTTTTCCACACATGAGATTGTGTGTCTCAGTATATTAAAGAAGTATTTTTATACAATTGAAATTATTCTACACATGCTATTTCATAAATCTTCTTCCCTCTTACAATGGATCATAAATCTTTTTGTGTGACTACAAATATTCTACAATGAGATTTTAAGATGATTTTTTTAGGTTAAAAATAACTATTTTTCCTTATTTTAAAAGCACTATATGTGTATTGTGGCACCATTAGACTTTTTTTTTAAAGGGAGAACAACTTAAATTGTTATCATCTTAGCTCTGAGATATGATGAGCTGACATAATTTTTATATAAATTTATTTTATAAAAATAAGTTCAGTCGGGTATCATTCTGTATCATTTGTGATATACAAATATTTCCTTTAATCCTCATGACACACTAGGTAGTTGTGGTTGTTACGATAATCCCCATTTTCTAGACGAGGAAACTGAGGAGGCCTGAAGCAGCTAAGTAATCTGTCGGAAGTTGGTTTTTCTTTTTGAGACAGAGTCTCACTCTGTCGCCCAGGCTGGAGTGCAATGGCGCGACCTCAGCTCACTACAACTTTTGCCTCCTGAGTTTAAGCAGTTCTCCTGCCTCAGCCTCCTGCGTAGCTGGACTACAGCTGCACACCACTACGCCCGGCTGTTTTCTTTGTATTTTAGTGGAGAAGGGGTTTCACTGTGGTGCCCAGGCTGGTCGTGACTCCTGAGCTCTGGCAATCCACCTGCCTCAACCTCCCAAAGTGCTGGGATTACAGGCACCTGCCCGGCCTGTTCAAAGTTATTGAGTGGTAGAGGTGGGCCATGGACCTACGCAGTCTGCCTCTAGAGGCTGGATTTTTAATCACTGATCTGTACAGCTCTCAGTTTAGAGAGAACGTCTTTCCACGTCAATAAATCTTCCTCCCTGTGCCTCTCGTGCAAATATCTACTCCAGCTCAGAGTCAGATAAACCTTGTTTTGTTTTCTTGGTTTTTTTTTTTTTTTTTTTTTTTTTTTTTAAGATTGTCTTTGTCCATTACTAGTTGCCTGGGGAATTACTTGTGTTAATGCTGTGAGTGGCTTCTCACTGCAGTTTTTCCCCACATGGTTAACAAATGATCCAAGTTGTACGGAACAGCCTGTCATTTCTCCACTAACTTAATGCTAACTTTGTTTCTGCTCCTGTCTTCTCTTGACTTCTGTGAAAATTTATTTCATTTATTATCCACCATCTCTCCTGGATCCTGAAAATTCAAGGTAGCTTTGAATAATCAGTACATTTGCTTGCTTGATTGATTGACGTACTTATTCATTCAGTAGCATTTATAAAGGATGTAACAGTGAGTAAGATTTTTTAAAATCCCTCTTGGGACTCACTGTCTAAAGACATATACGACGCTTTTTAGGAAACACTTGATTTGCACTGATAATGTGCCAGGCACTGCCCTTGGTGAATTTACAAATATTATTTAATCCTCATAGCAAGACTATGAGGTAAGTACTATTTATATCCCCATTTTTCATATGAGGCAATAAAGCACTGAGAGGTTAAGTAACTTGCCCAGTTACTTAGCTGGTAAATGGGGGGTTGGGAAAAGTTAACTGGCAATTCCAATTTTATGCAATGAGTGTCATTAACATAGGGGAAGTACAGGGTTCTGTGGGCTCTTAGCAAGGGCATTTCACAGCACCATGGGAGTCAGAAAAGACTTTTGGAGGGAGTGACAGTCAAATGATTCCTAAGGAATGAGGAGGAGGGCCAGGCGTGGTGGCTCATGCCTGTAATCCCAGCACTTTGGAAGGGCCGAGGTGAGCCGATCACCTGAGGTCAGGAGTTCGAAACCAGCCTGGCCAACATGGTGAAACGTTGTCTCTACTAAAAATACAAAAAAAATTAACCGGGCGTGGAGCCGGGCGTGGTGGCAGGTGCCTGTAATCCTGGCTACTTGAATGGCTGAGGCAGGAGAATTGCTTGAACTCAGAAGGCGGAGGTTGCAGTGAGCCGAGACTGTGCCATTGTACTCCAGCTTGGCAACAGAGCCAGACTCTGTCTCAAAAAAAGAATGAGAAGGAGTAGGCTGGACACAGGCTGGTGAGGAAAACTGTGAGTGGTGAGTGGGCGTAGTAGCAGAAATCTTTCACCTGGCGAAAGCAGTAGTACAAAGGCTTAGAGAAGAGAGAAAGAGAGAATGTTGTATGCTAGAAGCTGAAAGAAATGCAGGGTAGTTGAAACAGAGGGCTGGGTGGGGAGGGAGGGTGGGAGGCGGAAAGCCCTCCAGTTGGAAGGGTCAACAGAAGCCCATCGTCCTGAGCCTTGGGAGACGCTTCGTGGAATTTTAACTGTAGTCTAAACACGAGAGGAGATACTGAAGGGTCGTAAGCAGGAGAGAGATTACTCTAGCTGCTGGGTGAGGACTCATATCAACATATCAACAGGGCCAGAGTGTGGGCAGAGTATGCTGTTGGAAGCGGCTCTTGCAACAATCGGCACGAGAACTATGTTGGCTTTAATTAAGTCAGTAGACACGTGGTGAAGCAAACAACAGGCTTCAGCTGCTTGAGACGAGCTTAACTGGGCCACAGGTGAAAAGAGCCAAGTCAGTGATTGTGACCTGGCTCTTGGCCTGACTAATAAGTCTCCATATTAACATCTAAGCTGCCTTAGCCCGTTTTCAGTTGCTTATAACATTGTACATTAAATTGAGTAATTTATAAAGCAAAGGGATGTATTTCATGCAGTTACGGTGGCTGAGACGTACAAGGGCAAAGGGCTACCTCTGGCCGCCTTCTTGCTGGTGGGAACGCTACAGGGTCCCAAAGTGGGGCAGGATGTTGAGGGTAGGAGGGCTGAGCAGGCGGACATGCTTGTGCAGGGCTCCCTTCCTTTGCTTATATAGCCACCAGCCCCACTCCCATGACAACCAATTAATCCGTTCATTCATGAGGGGATTCATCCATCATGAGGGCAGAAGCCTTGTGACAGTCACTTCTTAAAGGCACCCTCTCTCAATATGACCACAGTGGGTATTCAATTTCAATATGAGTTTTGGAGGGGACAAATATTCAAACCGTAGCCTAAAGCAGTGCTAACAGCGTGGATAGTAAATTGATTAGACTTATATCCATGCAATACAGAGAAGGATGGACTTGCCTGTAGCCCAATCAGCATTCCTATGACTTCTGCCTTCACACTCAGGAAGCGCTCATTGCGGACGGTGGATAAAGTTTATAAATATGCAAATATTAAAAGCAGTATCTTTAGGGGTGTGATTACATACAATTAACATCGTTTTTTGGCTGTTTTTCTTTCCCCCAACACAGAGTTTTGCTCTTGTTGCCCAGGCTGAAGAAATAGCAGGATCTCAATTCACCACAACCTCCACCTCCCGGGTTCAAGCGATTCTCCTGCTTCACGCTCCCTAGTAGCTGGGATTACAGCACGCGCCACAATGCCCAGGTAATTTTGTATTTTTAGTAGATACAGGGTTTCTCCATGTTGGTCAGGCTGTTTTTGAATTCCCAACCTCAGGTGACCTGCCCACCTTGGCCTCCTCAAGTGCTGGGATTACAGGCATGAGCCACCGCTCCTGGCCCCTTAAAATCGTTTTTTTAAAAACAGGCTTACTGAGATTTAGTTTACATTTCCTAAAATTCACCCATTTAGAGTGTACACTTCAGCGGTTTTTAGAATATTCAAAGTTGTGCAACCATTACCACAATGTGTCCTTTAGAACATCTTCATCATCCCATAAAGAAACCCTGTGCCCATTTCACAGTCACCCCCTGTTCCAGTTGCCTTGACTAACCCTAGCTCCAAGCAGCCATTAATGTCCTTTCTGCCTCCGAATTTGTCTGGCTATATCACCTAAATAACATCACATAAGCTGCTGTCTTTTGTGACTAGCTTCTTTCACTTAGTATAATGTTTTCAGGTCCATTCTCATTTTATTTGTATTTTACTTTTTTGAGACAGGGTCTAACTCTGTCATTGGCCTGGAGTGCAGTGGTGTGATCAGGGCTCACTGCGGCCTCAGCCTCTTGGACTCAAGTGATCCTCCTGCTTCAGCCCTCTGAGTGGCTGGGACTCCAGGCAGACGTCACCCCACGCCCGGCTAATTTTTGTATTTTTTGTATAGAGGGGTTTTCCCATGCTGACCAGGCTGGTCTCCAGCTCCTGGGCTCAAGCCATCCTTCCACTTGGTCTCCCAAAGTGCTGGGATGATAGGTGTTAGCCATCGTGCCTGGCCCGTTCTCGTTTTATATCATGTGATAGGACTTCCTTCCTTTTAGTAGCCAAATAATAATATGGATATAGCACATTTTTTGCATTAATCTGCTAATAGACATTTGGTTTCCACTTTTTGGCTATTATAAATAAAGCTACTATGAGGATTCATGTACAAGGTATCGTATTGACGTGTTTTCCTAAGTGGGTATACCGTTTTATGTTCCCACAAGCATTGTGTGAGGGTTCCAGTGTCCCTGTGTCCTTTTCAACACTTGCTGCTGTCTTTTTCATTTTAGCCATCCTAGTGAGTGTGCCATGGTATTTCACTGTGGTTTTGGTTTGCATTTCGTTAGTGACTATGATGTTGAGCAGTTTCTCATGTGCTTACTGGACATTTATATACCTTCTTTGCATAAATAGCTACACACATTCTTCTCCGACTTTTAACTTGGATTGTCTTTGTGAGAGTTCCTTCTATACTGCGGATACAAGCCTCTTCTCAGATACATGATTTACAGATATTTACTCCCATTCTGTGGGATGTATTTTCTTAAGTCCTTGATATACAAAAATCTTAAGTTTTATGATTCATTTTTAAAATTTGTGTTACTTGGGCTTTTGGTGTCACATATAAGAAACCATTGCTCAGTCCCGGTCATGAAGACTTACTCCCATGTTTTCTTCTGGCAGTTTTGTAGTTTCAGCTCTTACATTTAGGCTTTGATCCACTGTGAGTTAATTTTTTTATATGGTATAGGATAGAGGTTCAAACTTAGTCTTTTGCATGTGGGTATTTCATTGTCCCAGTGCCGTTTGTTGAAAATACTGTTCTTCCCTCATTGAATTGTCTTGGCATGCACAAGTTAAATTTTATTCATTATACCTTTTCTCTTTCCAAAATTACTCCCCACCAAAAAAAAAAAAAAAAAAAAAAAGGAAGAAAAGAAAGAAAGAAAAAGCCAAATTCAGATTCGTTTTCATTTTCACAGAAGAAGTAGGTCATCAGAAACCCTGTATGTACCAAAGATGAAGTTGAGTTGGACTTAGCTGGGTTTCTTTGCTGACACCAAACACCAAGACAAACTATTCCTTTTTCTTCAGCTCAGTGTCAAATAGCCAGTCTCTAGCCCGGTGTGGTGGTGTGCGCCTGTAACCCCGGCACCTCGGGAGGCTGAGGTAGGAGAATTGCTTGAACGCAGGAGGCAGAGGTTGTGGTGAGCCGAGATCATGCCATTGCACATCATCCTGGGTAACAAGAGCAAAACTCCATCTCAAAAAAACAAAACGAAACAGCCAGTCTCTTCCCAACTCCTGCTGGTTTGGAGTTTGTGACATTAGAACTGTGTGGTGAATTTTAGCTCTAGAAGAAAAGTGAAAGCCTCATTAAAAAAGCAAATAATTTTTTCAAGAGCTTTAAGTGTCAGATACTTTTCTGACACTTTTCCGAGTGTCAGATACGTATGAGAAGGTACTGTGTGCTGAGGCAAGAGCAGATGCAGTTTAACTGCACAGGTTATTTGATCATAATGCCGATTTTAAAAGAAGGTTTGTGATGAAGTGCATGATGTTTAGTCGTGTACATTTGCCAAATGAAACTTTAACACCTTTCAACAGTGAAATTGTAAACATTACAAATCCTTCTGATAACACTGTTGATATTGTAAAGTGGATCAGTCTTTTTTGAGTATATGATGGTGCATGTAACATACTCTTAATAGTCTGACCTAGTAATGTGTTTTGAAAATTCACTTAAGGACATAATCCAAGAGAAGAAAAACTATACACCAAGATGTATTATTTAGGCAAAAATTTAAAAAACATCCCAATGCCTAAGAACCCGAGAATGAATTTTAAAAACTATGTTTTGCCATGAAACACTATGAAACCCTAAATGGTAACTATGGCTATCATAGTGTGGTATGGTCATAAGTACGAGTGCATCTTCTAAATAACGTTGACAGGAGCAAAGCAGAATTTGCATATATATCTTAATTCAAAGTGATCTAAGGATAGACAGATTCTGATACTCAAAATTAATTTAGCACAGTATTAATATCCATTAGATTTATTTTTAGCCCTCTCGCAAAGCCAATTTAAATTTAAAATGTAGGTTAAAATAAACCTTTCTGAAAACCAAAATAAACACCTTTATTTCTTCAACACATCTTTTCCTTAGTTACTTCCCATTGCATTAAGTCTTTATTTTAGTATGGGAGGAGAATGTATAAGCACTTAGAAGAAATGAAAGATTTCTTAGAATTTTGCCATTAAAATTAATTATTACTCCTGAGAAGTATAATCAACACCTAATGATGTGTTATCTCTTTGATGCTTGATGAGCTCCACTGGAAACGTGTCTGCATATAATTTGGAGTAAGAAACAGCGTGAATTTTCATTCTTGGGCATAGAGTGGTTTACTCATTTTCTAGGACTGTTGTAACAAGATACCGCAAACTGGGTGGCTGAAAACAACAGAAATAAATTCTCTCACAGTTCTGGAGGCTGGAGGTCTGGACTCAAGGTGTTAGGAGGGCGGGTATCATTCAAGGACTCTGAGGGAAAATTCCTTCCATGCCTCCTCTGTCTTAGCTTCTGGAAATGGCCGTCAATGCTTGGTATTCCTTGGTTTGTGGATGCACCACTCCAAGCTCTACCTCCGTTTTTGTTTGTTTGTTTGTTTGTTTTTTGAGCCGGTCTCACTTTGTTGCCCGGGCTGGAGTGCAATGACCAATCATAGCTCAGCGTAGCCTTGAACTCCTGAGCCCAAGCCATGCTCCAACTTTGATCTCACAAACTGCTGGGATTACAGGCAGGGGCCGCTGCACCTGACCCTTCGGCCTCCATCTTTACGTGGCATCCCCCTGCGTCTCTGTGTCTTCTTAGGGGCCCCCTATTGCAGTATATTTCATTTTAACTAATTACAACTGCAATGATCCTGTTTCCAAATGAAGTCACGTTCTGAGGTACTGAAGGTTAGGACTTCGACATATCCTTTTATGGGGACAAATTTCAACTCATAACTGATAGCCTTGGGGTTAATGTAATTAATGTTACTGTTTCATTTCAGAATTTTCTCAGAGCAAAATCTGTGATGTCCATGACAGGTCCTAGGAGGATCCACACAGGAAAAGGGGCTGGTAATGGAGAAATGGTCTCATGAAAGGAGGCAAGATTGCTTTAATAGACTGCTGACCTCTCTCCCCGGGAGGGTGGCCTCGCTGCTGGTTGACCACAGATGTGGTGCTTAAGTCCAGTGGGTGAAGACAGCTGCAGGCTGTCGTGGGGAATCTGTCTCCTGGATTTTATGTTTCCGCATGGAGGAACACACATTAGTCAAACACTCCTGTCCTCATCACTCTCTCATGCGTCCTCCTCAGCTAAGAGCAACTTGGCTGCTCAGCACATGTTGGAAGAAGGCCGTGAGCATGCCCCAGCTCACGCCTCCACGTTTTCTGTTTTCTTCCTCCTCTTTGTAGCAAGCTGCTGGCATGTCCTCTGTCTTTCCACACACTGAACTGTGTTGGGGCAAAACTCTGCAGGGAAGGTGTGTGTCTACGACTTGGTGGGAAACGCACAGTAACTCTGTGGGGGATATATCGCTCCATCTTTGGGCCAACAGTCCTAAGCCACACTCTTCAACCTGGCTTTTATCTACATTAAAAATGTGTCTGAATTTCCTATAATACACGTGGTGATTTTTGTTTTTGTTTTTTTTTTTAGACAGAGTCTCACTCTGTTGCCCATGTTGGAGTGCAGTGGCACGATCTCAGCTCACAGCAACCTCCCTCCATCTCCCGGGTTCAGGCAATTCTCCTGCCTCAGCCTCCCGAGTAGCTGGGATTACAGGTGCACGCCACCATGCCCAGCTAAATTTTTGTATTTTTAGTAGAGACGGGGTTTTGCCATGTTGGCCAGGGTGGTCTTGAACTCCTGACCTCGTAATCCACCCACCTCAGCCTCCCAAAGTGCTGGCATTACAGGCGTAAGCCACTGTGCCCAACCTAATACAGGTGATGGTTTCATTTTCTTTTGTCCACCTCCTTCTCTAAGTCTAAATTTGTTAAAAGCTCAGGGAGAAAGGAAGATCGTCCCGCTAGGCATTCTTGAACCTACAAAAGTGGATGCAGTTAGTTCATCTTTAGGTACTTCCTCTACATTGTAAGAACCAGGTATGGCAGGCACCCAAAAAGGTGTGGGACGTGCATGTTGTTGTCTGTTTGTATCGCTACAACAAAATCCTGAGACTGGGCAGTTTATACATAATAGAAATGTGCTTCTCACAGTTCTGGAGGCTGGGACCCAGCAGTTTAGGTGTCTCTGAAGGCCTGGTCTCTGCTTCCAAGATGATGCCTTCATTGCTGTGTCCTCACTTGGAGAGGAGAGGGAAGGGCCCACCTAATTCTCTCCATTCCTTTTGTAAGGCATTCAGCCCTTCCATGAGTGCCCCACTCTCATGGTCTAATCACCTAATCACCATCTAAAGGCCCCACTTCCTAACACTGCGGCACTGCGGATTAAGCATCAACATAAAATTTGAAGTTTTTGTTTGTTTGTTTGTTTGAGACCATTTCTCACTCTGTCACCCAGGCTGGAGTGCAGTGGTGAGATCTCAGCTCACTGCAGCCTTGACCTCCCCTCGTGCAGCTGACCCTCCCACTCAGCCTCCCAAGCAGCTGCGACTACAGGCGTGCGCTGTCACACCCAGCTAATTTTTCCATTTAGAGATGAGGTTTCTCCATGTTGCCCAGGGGCTTGTCTCGAACTCCTGGGCTCCCAAAGTGCTGAATTACAGGCGTGAGCCACTGCGCCTGCTTCAACGTGAATTTTGGACAGACATTCAAACCACAGCACATGTTATTAATCTCCAATTCCCAAGACTCTCCCCAGCTATGCGAGTGAGGGGTGGGACCTGCTGCAGCAGGAAAGCGGGTGTTGGTGGGAATCAGGGGCTGCTCTGTCCGTTTCTAGTTGCTTTTGCCCCTATTTATCAGTCAGCAACCATCTGAGGAGAGTCCGCTCTGGGCAAGGTGCCACGCTGGACCCTGCCGAGAACACAGAGAACCGTAAGGCAACCACCACCCATCCTCAGTGGATTTACAGTCTTGTTGGCAAAACAAGCCACATAAAAAAGACAAGTTACTACAAGACAGGATATGACCAGTGCCAGTGAGTTTTATAGGCAGTTAAAGTGTCATAAATATTCAGAGGAGGAAGAGAACACTATGCAACAATTAGATAAGAAAGTGGGGGGATACTTTTAGAGAAGGGAGGAGTCCAGGCTGGGGGAACAGTGTGTGAAAAGGGACTGGTGCTGGCATGTTCAAGATATTTCAGTAAACAACTTCAGCAACACTTATGAAGTCCCTAGAGTGTGAAAAGCCAGGGGGTTGATGGATACAGTGTAACGTGGTGCTCGGCAGGGTGGCCCTGAAGCCAAATGTGTAGCCTAGAACTCTGTGCTCTGGGGCAAGTCTCTGAACCTGTCTAAGCTTCTCTTTCCTTGTCTATGGGGTGGCTGCTGTCACAGGTACTGAGGATAGAGCAATAAGCAAGAAAATCCCTATGTATGCATAAGCATAAGGATAACCATGCAAAATTCAGCATAAGCATAAATCCCTATTTATGTTTACTTCAGGGTGCAGTTGTTATTCTAAGTGTTTTTTAAACGTTAACCCAGGTACTTTTATTACTCTGATTACACACATGAAGAAAGTATGGTCCATAAAGGCTAAGCCGCCCGCTCTAAGTCTCCCAGCTAGCAAGAAGCAGCAGCCAGGTTCACGCTCGGGCAGCCTGGCACCAGAACCCCTGCTTTCAACCACTGTGCTAACTGGCCTTGAGGTGGAGGTTTGTGGAGGGACGTTGCGGTGGGAGATGTGGTTGGCGCAGGGTGGGGATGACGTTGACCACCAGAGTACGGAAAGCAAGAGTGTCTCGCCACCGAGATTCTTTTCTGTTTACTGCTTTGTTGCTTGAACAAGTTGTTTGGACTTAAAATGACAGGTTTTGGGTGGCCATGCAAGGACCGGCAGAAGAGATAAGTAAAAAGCTATTTTAGGAAGATTATTCTTCCTGTGACATAACCTATGGTTTGGGGACGAGAGAGTTTGGAGGTAGGAGAGAATAATTAGAAGGCAATAATAAAGCTTGCATCTAGGGCAGGTGCGTTGGGAATGTAAAGGGAGAGACGGGTTTGAAAGACACCACTATGGGAAGAATATTCACTCCATTAAAGAATGTTTAACCTACTAGTCTATCCTTGTATTTAATGCCATGGATATATAATCTTTTTATTTGGTTTTCATGGTAACGTGTATTATCTAGGAGAGGTGGGATGAAAGAAACTTCATGTTTTTTTTTGATATGGTAGGGTTTGGGCTTTTAGCCACTTAATAGCATTTGTAAAGGAGGTACATTATAGGAAAAGGGAGATTGTACATTGATATACATCAAAAGGTGATATAATTCATCCTGGCTTCCTTGGTCCTGGGAAAATCTCTTTGAAGAGTAGCATACCACTGTTCAAATTCACTAGAGGTATTATTGGAGAGTGAATTTGTTTGAGGTCTCCACTTGGGATTCAATGATTGGGAGTGGAAAAATGCATGACTCGAGATATCTTTATTGATGGAAGCCAGCCTGGAAAGAATTGAAAATGCAAATCCAGCTGGGGCGGGTTCTCTAGTTCTCCTGCATTTATCCCTTTCTTTGATTGGCTGTGGGAACCACAGCAGAAAACGCATGGTTTTTTTTTGTTGTTGTTGTTGTTTTGAGACGGAGTTTCGCTATTGTCCAGGCTGGAGGACAGTGACATACCTCCACTCGCTGCAACCCCTGCCTCCTGGATTCAAGCAACTCTCCAACCTCAGCCTCCGGAGTAGCTGGGATTACAGGTGCCGGCCATCACACCTGGCTAATTTTTTGTATTTTTAATAGAGACTGGATTTCATCATGTTGGCCAGGCTGGTCTGGAACTCCTGATCTCAGGTGATCTGCCCACCTCAGCCTCCCAAAGTACTGGGATTACAGGCGTGCGCTGCCATGCCTGGCCTCATGTGCTCTTCACCCCACTTTTTGAACCCCTACACAGAGGTTCGCAATGGGAAATACTGAACAAGTAGCAGTTAGAGGAAAAGCTTGGGCTCATCGCTTCATAAAAATATTAGTACAGTCTTAAACCTCTAGATGATACCTAAGAACAAGTGTAAATTAACGGACTAGAACATGTGGCTGTTCATGAAATGGACAAGTATATGTACACATGTACACGTATATACCAATATGTACATATTAATATGTGAGGCATTTTTCTGGGAGGACAAAGATAAAAAACGATCTCTCATGGAATTTGCATTGTTAAGAGAAAAAGCAAGCTGCACGAAAGTTAGGTATAGCACCATCCTATTTCAGTTTTAAAAAAAGGTATACGTATGTTTGTGCAGGGATGTGAATGTGTGTGTGTGTGTCTGTTTATCCTTCTTGGCATTCATTTAGCCTTTGGGTAAAAATACATGTCTTTGATCTTGTGGAAAATTCTTACACCTTATGTTTTCATTTCTAACTTTTCTTTTGAAATAATTATAGAGTCACAGGACATTGCAAAAATAATACAAAGAGGCCCCATGTAGCCTTCACTCTATTTTTTGAGACAGGGTCTCCCTGTGTCACTCAGGCTAGGGGATCCTCCCTCCTCCCACCTCCCCTCCACCTTCCGTGTAGCTAGGACTGCAGGTGCTCGCCACCACCTGGCTCTAGTGTTACTTTTAAGGTAACTTTAGTGCAGTATCAAAACCAGGAAATTGACATTGGTTGTGTATGTGTGTGTGTTTCTTTGCCATTTCACCAGCTGTGTAGGTCCCTGTAACTACCATCACAGTCAAAATGCGGAATGGTTCCATCTCTACAGGGCTCTCCTTCCTGCCACCCCTGCATAGCCCCACACACCACCTCCCATCACTGTTCTTGACCCCTGACAACTCCTGACCTGTTAGAAGATGTTTTACGATGTTGCCACATCTATCATGGAGCCCACACAGGCTGCCGCCTTTTGAGACTGGTTTTTCCCTCCGCACGTTGCCCTCAAGGTCCGTTCAGGTTGCCGTGTGCATCAATAGTTTCCTCCTTTTTGTTGCTGAGCATGTTGTATGGCTGGCTGTAACATCGTTTGTTTAGCAGTTCACCTACTGGGAGACATTTGGTTGTTTCCGTTTTTTGACTATTGGAAATAATACTACATGGACATTTGTGTACAGGTTTTTGTGTGGATGTAAAGGTTAATATCTGTAACATAAGGATGAGGAGTACCGAGGTACCATATGGTAAGTGACTGTTTAGTTTTTTGAGGAAATGCCAAACTAATTTCCCAAGTGGCTATGCCATCTTATACCCCCAACCAGCAATGTATGAAATATCCAGTTTCTCCACAAACTCACCTGCACTTGGGATTGTCGATATTTTTTTATTTACTTGTTCTAGTAGATGTGTATTGATATTTTACCTTGGTCTTAACTTGCGTTTTCCTAATAATTAGTGATGTTGAACATCTTTTTATGTACTTATTTGCCATCTGTATTTCTTCTCGGTGAAGTATCTGTTTAAATTTTGCTTATTTTTGAATTGGGTTGTTATTTTCTTATTTCTAAGACGTGAGAGTTCTTTATGTATTTTGGATATTGTCTTTGCCTTATTACGTTTTTACTCTGTCTTCCACATCTTTTAAGCTTCCTTTCAATTTTCCATTTCTTTATCTCCCTGAGCTTTACTTTTTCTTTTTGTTTTGTTTTCTTTCTCTCTTTCTCTCTGTCTCTCTCTCTCTCCTCTCTCTCTTTCTTTCTTTTCTTTTCTTTATTTTTGAGACGGAGTCTCACTGTCACCTGGGCAGGAGTACAGTGACACGATCTTGGCTCACTGCAATCTCTGTCTCCCGGGTTCAAGTGATTTTCCTGCCTCAGCTTCCTGAGTAGCTGAGATTACAGGTACATGCCACCACCTGGCTACTTCTTATATTTTTAGTAGAGATGGGGTTTCACCATGTTGGCCAGGCTAGTCTTGAACTCCCGACCTCAGGTGATCTGCCTGCCTCAGCCTCCCAAAGTGCTGGGATTACAGGTGTGAGCCACCACGCCTGGCTCTTTCTTTCTTTCTTTCTTTCTTTCTTTTTTTTTTTTTTTTGAGACATGGTCTCGCTCTGTTGCCCAGGCTGGAGCACAATGGTCAATTATTGCAACCTGTACCTCTCAAGCTCAAGAGATTCTCCCGCCACAGCTTCGTAAGTAGCTGGGAGTTCAGGGGTATGCCACTACACTCAACTAACTTTTGTAGTATGTATAGAAACAGGGTTTCACCATGTTGCCCAGGCTGGTCTTGAACTCCTGGCCTCAAGCAATCCTTTTCCCTCTGCCTCCCAAATTGCTGGGATTATAGGCATGAGCCACCACGCTTGGCAGAGTTTTAATTCTGTCACTACATTTTTCATTTCCAGAAGTGCTACCTTATTCTTTTTGAAGTTTGCTTGTTTGTTTTATACAGGTCTTGGTTTCCTGCACATATTTTCAAACCTCTGTATTTCTTTAAACATATGAAACATAACCATCTTATAGTCTGTCTGATAATTTTATTACATGACGTCTGAAGTCTTTGTGGGTTTTTCCCTACTACCTGTAGTTTCTTTTACAATTGTTTGCAGATCAATGATTTAAAAAAACCTTTCATTGGAAATAAAACCTATATAAAGAAAAGCTAGACAAAAAAACCTGTGTAAGCTAATGAATTATTATAAGGAAAACACCGTTGCTATTTACACTTAAGTCTAGAAATTGAATTTCAAGAGCCATTTTGTAGACAGACCCTGCCGTGTGCACCATCTCAGTCCCAGTCAGTAACTTTGAGACATATGGTCACAAGGTAGATACAACTGTGGACAATTTTGTTTTCTCTATAACGCAAGAGTTTCAAATTCTCTAATCCGGAGGATCTCAAATGATCACACAGAATGAACTGAGGACTCTGAAACATGTACAAACCAAACTGCAGTAGGAAATTAAATGACTGCCTTAGTAGAAACACAGAATGATGCTGGGTGAAAAGCATGAAAGAGGATATGAAATCTCTTGTTCCTCCTTTGGCTCTGGTACGATTTCTTCTCCTTAGCTATAGAGAAGGAACAGAAGCTGTGGACCATGCTTTCCATCTGAGCCGGTCCTCACTGTATGATGCTTAAAGAGCTCCACCTGTGACCCCAGAAGCACCAACCAGCATATACATCAGATGGACAGATTACCATCAAGCACTCTGCAGGACCAGAGAATGCATCTTATAAAGCTCCTTAGATAACTGGAGCTGTCACTATGTATTTCACTATCATAATACAAAATTTTCATGAAATAGTATTGTGTTTCATCATCCTTATTAAGATGATATTAAGTTTACAAAATTACCTAGCCTCTCCCCCAAATGTTTTCTTTAATACTGTGTTTTTGATCCCTGTATTAGACAGCTGGGATGCCACATGTTGGGTCCCTGCTGAGTCGGGAAATTATACATTTGAGGATTATGAAATTGGGCTTGATTGATTTAATCACTGTAATCATTGGCATTGTGCAGATATGCAACCAGGAGGTTTTCATTCCAACAATTATGCATGATGAAGTCATGTTATGTGGCAGGCTCATCCCTGTGTTTATTTCTGTCTACATGGGAAGGACAGTGGAGAGTGAGGCATGACCCAAGGTACAGCACGGCCGTGTGAACCCACGTTGGCAACCGGGGGAGAATAAGGACAGGTGATGAGCTTAACAAGGCCTCTGTGCTGTACTTGACCGTGCAAAGAATTTGTATCTAATTAAATATATACTTATGCCATTATCCTTTGAAGAGGATTAAAAGGCGGAGTATCTGGTACCTGATAAGAACTCCATAGATATTAGTTTCTTTCTTTATGACAAGTCCTTCAAGGTGGTCTCAGGGGCTGTACAGAGGCGGAGCTCCTTCAAATCCTCCACTTTTCTGCAATATCCTGGAGGCAGTCAGACAGGGACAGTAATGTTTTCCCCCCACTGATTCTATAGATTTATTTGAGTTACTGACCAAAGGAGTGTCTCCCCATAGGGAACTGGTACATAATTAGAGGGGCTAGTGAGTCAGTCTTTGAAGAACGCCAACAGAGCCTAAACCATTCTTATCATTACGGAACCTCAGAACTCTGTCTAGGGAAGGAGCATGTCACGGCTTGAGAAATCATGTGAGCTCATTTTCACAGGGCTCTGGGCATGTGAATTTGAAGGAGATTGTGTGTCGATATGTGGAAGTGAGGAATAAAAAGAAGCATGCCGGGAGAAGGATTGTCTGAGATATCGTCCAGGTGCAGTATAGAGGATAAAGACCCACGGCCACAGTGCACAGAATCACAGTACGGTCGAAGGAAGCGGGACCTTGGTACCATCTGTTCCAACCTCTTCATTTCACTGATGAGGAAATTGAGAGCTGGCAGGAGTGATCAAGATCACACAGCTGGTGAGAAGCCAAGTGGTCCCTGCAACTCAGGCCCTCTGATGTGCCCTGGGCACATTTCCCATATGACTGTACCTGAGAAATCCAGGGGTCTGTTTATAACATATAACTGGTCCCTCTCCAAGCTGGGATAAAGCTTCCATAAGGGCAGAAGTTACAGGATGAATTAAAGAATATATTTGTTGTTTTCTTGTGTAATAATACATGATCTGATTTAATCCTCAAAATAGCCTTGCAAGATAGACATTCTCATTATTTTCCTTTGTGGAGGAGGAAATTGAGATGTAAGAGAAGTTATATGACTTAGAGACTAAGTATCTGGGACTTGAGCTGTGATCAGAGCCCAGGTCTTCAGACCTGAGACCACAGGCGACATGTGGTGGCTGTAAAATCCCAGTCTAATATGTAGTTAATTTTGTGCATGGCACCTTGACCTCGATCCCGCCTTTCAAATGAGGGCCTTGACTGCCTTTCCTCTGTCTGACAATGATTTGAGATATTGCTGCCACTAAGAGGGCCTGGCTCACACCTGTAATCCCAGCACTTTGGGAGGCCGAGGCGGGTGGGTCATCTGAGGTCAGGGGTTCGAGACCAGCCTGGCCAACCTGCTGAAACCCCATCTCTACTAAACATACAAAAATTAGCTGGGCATGGTGATGGGTGTCTGTAATCTCAGCCACTCAGGAGGCTGAGGCAGGAGAATCACTCGATCCAGGGAGGTAGAGCCACGATTGTGCCATTGCACGCTAGCCTGGGTGACAGAGCGTGACTCTGTCTCAAAAAAAAAAAAAAAAAAAAAAAAAAAAAAAAGAAGGCAGAGAGGACGTCTCCAGTTCAGGAAGCACCTCGGGGGTATTTTCTATGTCCCCTCCTGCTGGCGTCACTCCCTGCTGAGTGGACACACTGTCTATACCCAGCGTCCAGTTGTAGGACCTGTGGATTAGGACTTGAGTCTGCAACTTATCCTCGCACCTTCCACTAGCCAGCAGTTCTCAGCTGGGACCGTTTTCCTCCTCAGGGGACATTTGGCAATGTCTGGAGGCATTTTCCATTGTTAAAATTTGTGGAGGGGGATGATGAGAGGTTGCTCCTGGCAGCTAATAGGTCGAGGCCAGGGATGCTGCGAGCTGCGGGGCCGGGGCGAGGGCGTTCAGGAGGGCACGTTCAGAATCATGCAGATGCCAGACCTCTCCTTGCAGGCCCCTGAGAGTGAGTAATTCCTTACATTATGGGCCCCGGCGTCTTCCTGGCCTCATGTCAGTCCCTGGTCTGCTGCTGCTAAATGTCCTACAATGCACAGTATAGTCTCCAGCACCAAAGAATGATGCAACCCCAAATGTCAGGAAACCCTGCATTACATAGGTTTTCGGTTGCCTGGCCTGCACGGAACCGGCTACACCTTTCAGAGGCAGTACCTTTGACTCCTGGCTGTCTCTGTACGTGGTGGGTTTCATCATCACCTCATTTGCTTTTACCTCTTTTCACGACTTTCAGCCACCTTCCCGTCATGAGATAAGCAGTATAAAGTGCTTGTGAGAAAACCCTTGGTAACCTAGGGCAGTGGTTCTTAAAGTTTAGCTTGTATCAGAATCACCTGGAGGGTTTGTTAAACCACAGATCTTTGCACCCCACCCAGTAGGCCTGGGATGAGGCCTGGGAATCTGCATTTCGCTTGTGCTCCGGGGTGCTGCTGTTACTGTCAGTGCAGGTGAGAACCACTGATTTGGGCCTCAGTCTGCAAAGAGTGGTCCAAGGACCGGGAGTATCTGACCACCTGGGAAGCTTAGAAATGCAGACTCCCAGGCCCATTCCTGTTGAGCCACTGTTAGGGAGAACCAGAATTTGACATTTAACAAGATCCTGGGGTGATTCATGTGCAGTTTAAATTTTGGGGAGCTGCGATCTACAGCAGTGCTTCTCTATTCTGGTTGGATATTCTGATGAATAACCCGAGGAAGCTCTTTGACAAACTGAGTTGAACAACTTTTACTCAGTTAATTTTCACGGGGAACATACTTTTATGGGTCACCTGTTGGAGAGGGGTGTGAGACCCCAGTTTGCAAACTTGAAGAGCTGAGGGGGCCCTCTAGGCCACTAGGCTGTCGTCTGAGGTCAGTGAGCCCTAGTCACTGGCAAGGCTCTTTGTGGCTGACGCTGCCTCCTGCTCCACCTTCTCTTCCCTCCGCTGTCCCCTTCACTCGTGGGGCCAGCCATACAGCCCCCGCCCTGCCCCTCCTCTGCCCTGCTGAGCTTGCACGCCTCGGGCCCTCTCCACTTCATGCTCACCTTTCCCCATCTTCACCTGGCTGGCGTCTTGTTCCTGGTCCAGTCTCTACCAGATGCCACCTCCTAGAGAACTTTCCAGAGCAAACAGAGACCTTCCTGGTCTGTTCACTGCCCTCTCCCCAGTGCCTAGAACTGTGCTGCACATGGCAGCTGTTCCAGAAATATTTGTTGAGGGACAGGTGTGGTGGCTCAAGCCTGTAATCCCAGCATTTTGGGAGGCCGAGGTGGGTGGATCACGAGGTCAAGAGATCGAGACCATCCTGGTCAACATGGTGAAACCCCGTCTCTACTAAAAAAATACAAAAAATCAGCTGGGCATGGTGGCACGTGCCTGTAATCCCAGCTACTCAGGAGGCTGAGGCAGGAGAATTGCCTGAACCCAGGAGGCGGAGGTTGCGGTGAGCCGAGATCGCGCCATTGCACTCCAGCCTGGGTAACAAGAGTGAAACTCCGTCTCAAAAAAAAAAAAAGAAATATTTGTTGAATAAACACAATAAATGAGTCTGGGGATAGTTGAGGGGGGGTCGAGTTCAAATGTTCTTTACAGAAGAGGCAAGAGGACTTTGAAGTTCCCGGGTGGGAACCCTGCGAAAGGGGAGGAAAGAGACGCTCGGGGCTGAGCGCCTCCTAGAAGTTGGAGGGGAAAGAGAGGGGACAAAAAAGCAAAAGGTCCCATTGTCAGAGCATGTGGGACCGGACAGACGGAGACATCTAGTTCAGATGTTCACCGTGAGAGGCATGTGTTATGATCCCTCACTCCTCCCTGCAAAGTCTTCATTAAAGTCTCTGCATCACTCAAGGACAATTTTTGCGAGGTGAGCGGGGAGAGTGGAGGATTACTGAAGGAAACTCAGAGAGGTCCTGAATTCTGCACAAGGATTGGCTCAAGGCTAAAAACAGAAGAGACGGGGGTTTTCGGAAGCAAGAGCAAGAACCAGGGGACTTTTCAAATTCAAATTCCTGCACCTGCTCCCACTCCAGGCCTACTGAGCTGGACTCGAGAATACGGTGAACTAAAAGCTATGTTGGTAATCTCTGGGGAACCCTGGGTCGATCATGTGAAGCCTCTGGGTTCACATGGATGACGTGAATTATATATTAAGAGTAGGAGAAAAGAGACTGTTGGACACTCATGGATGTGTATTTAAAGAACTGGGGTGGGGGGAAGGGCGGAGATTCTGAAATCAGGGAAATATCCTGCTGATTTGCAATAAAGGGTAAAACAAAAGCGTGAGATGTCCATGGAGCTGCCGTTGCCGCTTTGTAATGGTAGGAGTCCGCACTCTGTAGTCGGATGCTTGGGTTTGAATTCTGGCATCCCTAGCAAGCAGCTATGTGATATTAGGCAAATTTCTTAACACGTCTAAGCTCCAGTTTCCCTATCTGAAAGTGGGAATGACAGCAGTACTCACCTCTTTGTGCCAGTGCCAGAAATAAATGAGAACCTCATGTAAAGCACCTGAATCGTGCCTGGAACATGGTCAAGCCTAGTTGTGAGAGTGTTTTTATTATTGTGGTGGTTGAACAAGATATTGACGTGGACTACTAAGGGGATGTCTCATAGGACTTAGATGAGGAAGCAAAAAATACAAGCGAGAGTGAGCGTCAGGATAATTAATAGCTGTTGTGGATGTCTCCTTCCGTTCGGAATGGACACTGGCCATAGCACAGCGTGGACCCACGGGCAACGAGGCAGCCTGCCATCACTGCTTTCCTGCCAGGAGGACTTCGATCAGGGAGATCAGGGGAACATGGTGTCTCTGGCTTTAGCAAGTCATTGACAAGCACTTTTTGGATATCCCGTAGACATGGAGACACACGTGCTGGATGTAGGGATACAGGAATGAGTGAGCAGGTTCTGACTGACTAGCCGAATGCCGACCTGGCAGCAGCCCTCTGGCAGTCCCTTGTGGCTCTTTTCTATCACTGGTCCTTTCAAAATGTTGACTGATAGTTCAGGATGGGTGCTTTGCAAATTTATTTTGGGCCCCAACATTTTTCTTCCCATGAGTGGTTAATAGAAAGCCCAGGATACGAAACAGACAAAAGCAGATCTGTTCTGAATACAGGACTTGATGACATTGAGGAGGGTTCCCCTCATTTCCGGAAGCAGCTATGAACATTTAGGGCTCAGTGGTTTGAAACTTTGGAGCTAGATGAAACCATGAAGGCAGATACCCAGCGCCCACAGGCAGCGATTTGAGGAGCCTTGAGCACTGAACTCCACAGCCCAGGAGGAAGTGAGGTCAGCCACTTGGGAAAATCAGCAGATACGGTTATGACTTTGAGCAAGTTAATGATTCTTGCCGAGTCCCAGTTTCTTCAACTATAAAAGGAGGAGAGTAATTGTATCTACCTCATAGAGTATCTGTGCAAATCAAAATGGAATAATGAACATAGAGCTTTTGACATATTATTATTAATATTATTATCATTAATTACTTGACAGAAACAAATGCATCAAGATGCAAGACGGCATGTAACAGGGTAAAGGCAAAATTTTATATTTGAATCCCACAAAGATACGCAGAAATACAGACATGGAATTTGTTAGCAGTCTATGTAGAAAAAAAAATGTAGGCATTTTAGGTAACAGTGAAACTCACTGTAAAAGTTAACCATAGGTAGTCAGCAACAACTGCAAAACAGGGTTCAATGTAATCTTAGCCTGCATAATTTAGCACATTTCCGTCTTTCCTGCTCCTGGTCAGTTGACGCCTCTCATCTCAGAAGTCACTCTCACAGGGAAATGAGAGATTAGACCGGAGAAGGTTGGTGAAGGCCCATACAAAACCCATAATGTTAGAAGAACAGTTGGAGGCATTATGACATTAACCCTAAAGAAGAGCGGTCTCAGAGGAAGGTAACACAACAGAGGTTTTCAGATATGAGGGTAAGCGTCAGGGGTTTTATAATGTCTCAGTGTGATATTATAATGCCTCATGGAGTGAAACTAGGAGGTGAAAGCTTCAGAGAGGTAGATTGAAGCTCTATATAACAAAGAACTCTCCAGGAATAAAGTTCTTTGTCCAGCAATACAATGACTGCCTTGGGAGATAATAAATTCCCTGTCACTGGATGTGTGTATAATTTGGCAGCTATGTTACGGAAGGAACTCACGGGTGGTTGAGTCTGGACAAATTTTAAAAGCTCTTTCACCCTTGAAAAATCTGTTTCACTATTAAGTTATGAAATGCTGAGTAATTACTTTATTTTCGGGTGGAGACAGGGATAGAATTTCTTTACAGAAAACACCTGTTAATGTGAATCCTGGGTCTGCAGCCATGCTGGAGACAGGCTTTCTCCACTGCTGAGGGACACACGTGCATCCCAGTTCTTTTAATTGTCTATGGCACAAATTTGAGAATAAAGTAATGAAAGGAAGAAAAGAAAGGAGGAAGAGAGGGAAAAGAAAGTATCTATCAACATATATTCATTCGATCTGAATAAACATTTCTCCAAGGGCTGGGCGCAGTAGCCCACACCTGTAATCGCAGCACTTTGGGAGGCCAAGGCAGGCCTCCCAAAGTGCTGGGATTACAGGCGTGAGCAGGCAGATCACAAAGTCAGGAGATCAAGACCATCCTGGCCAACATGATGAAACCCTGTCTCTAATGAAAACACAAAAATTAGCTGGGTGTGGTGGCATGCACCTGTAGTCCCAGCTACACGGGAAGCTGAGGCAGGGGAATCTCTTGAACCCAGGAGGTGGAGGCTGCAGTGAGCTGAGATTGCACCACCGCACTCCAGCCTGGTGACAGAGCGAGACTCCGTCTGACAAACAAAAACAAAAACAAAAACAAACATTTCTCTGAAAAAGATATTTAAATAGCCAATTAGCTGTAGAGAATAGAGAATGCTTATACGCTTGGTGGGAATGTAAATTAGTTCTGCCAATATAGAAAGCAGTTTGAAGATTTCTCAAAGAACACAGAACTACCATTCAACCCAGCAGTCTCGTTACTGGGTATATATCCAAAAGAACATCATCCTTGTATCAGAAAGACACATGCACTCATATGTTCATCACAGCAGTATTCACAATAGCAAAGACATAGAATTGATCTAAGTGCCCATTGATGGTGGACTGAATAAAGAAAATGTGGTATATATACGCCGTGGAATACTATGCAGCCACAAAAAAGAATAAAATCATGTCCTTCACAGCAACATGGACACAGCTAGAGGTCATTATCCTAAGTGAATTAATGTAGGAACAGAAAACCAAATATCACATTTCTTACTTATAAGTGGGAGCTAAAGCCCGGGCAATAAAGCAATACCCCCATCCTCTCTCCCTCTTCCTCTTTCTCTTTCTTCCTCTTCTTTATTCTTTTTCAAAAAAAAAAAAAATTTTTGTGTGTTAGAAAATATTTTTCATTAAAAATGCTCTTTATGGCCGGGCGCGGTGGCTCAAGCCTGTAATCCCAGCACTTTGGGAGGCCGAGGCGGGTGGATCACGAGGTCAAGAGATCGAGACCATCCTGGTCAATATGGTGAAACCCCATCTCTACTAAAAAAAAAAAAAAAAAAAGCTTGGGTACACATGGACATAAAGATGGGGACAATAGACACTAGGGACGACGAGAGGAGGAAGACAAGTGGGGGGATGGATAAGGGCTGAAAAATTAACTATTGGGTACTATATGCACTACCTGGGTGACCTGGGTCAACTGTACCCCAAAACTCCGCATTGCACAATATTCTTGTGTAACAAACCTGCACATATGTTCACTGAGTCTAAAATAAAAGTTGTGCTGGATGGTGGCTCATGCCTGTCATCCCAGCACTTTGGGAGGCAGAGGTAGGAGGATTGCTTGAGCCCAGGAGTTAGAGACCAGCCTGGCTAACAGAGTGAGACCATCTCTCTGCCAAAAAAAAAAAAAAAAAATAGCCAGCTGCAGTGGTGAGCACCAGTGGTTCTAGCTTCTGTGTAGGCTGAGGTGGGAGGATCACTTGAGCCCAGGAGTCTGAGGCTGCAGTGAGCTGTGATTGTGCCTCTGCATTTCAGCCTGGGTGACAGAGTGAGACCTTGTTTCAAAAAAAAAAAAAAGGGTGCAATTATAATAAATAAATAGTCAATTAGCACATGAAAAGATGTTCAACATCATTAGTCATCAGGGAAAATGGAAATCCAAACCACAAGAAAGTATTTCACTCCCAGCAAGATGGCTTGAACACACTGATCATCACAAGTGTTGCGGAAGATGGTGAGAAACTAGAGCCCCTGTACATTGCTGGTGGGAATGTAAAATGGTGCAGTTGCCTGTACCACAGGACTCAGCAATCCCATTACCAATTATATATCCAAGATAAATGAAGATAGCTGTACAGACAAAAACATGTGTGCAAATGTTGGTGGCAGCATTATTCATCATAGCCAAAAATGGAAACAACTCAAATGTCCATCAGCCGCTGAATGGATAAAGTGTGGTATAGTCATACAGTGCAAGATTCTTTGTATTGATGCACCCTGAAGCACAGACGAACCTTTAAAACAGTATGCTGGCTCATGCCTGTAATCCCAGCACTTTGGGAGCCTGAGGCTGGCAAATCACCTGAGGTAGGGAGTTCAAGACCAGCCTGACCAACATGGAGAAACCCCATCTCTACTAAAAATACAAAATTAGCCAGGCATGGTGGTACACACCTGTAATCCCAGCTACTTGGGAGTCTGAGGTAGGAGAATCGCTTGAACCTGGGAGGTGGAGGTTGTGGTGAACCGAGATCATACCATTGCACTCCAGCCTGGGCAACAAGAACAAAACTCTGCCTCAAAAAATAATTATGCTAAGTGAAAGAAGCCAGTCACAAAAAAAGCTACATATTGTATGAGTCTATTGACATGAAATGCAAAGAATCAGCAAATCTACAGAGACAGAAAGTAGACTGGTGGTGGCCAGGAGCTGGAGTCAAAGAAGTGGGAAGTGACTGCTCATGAGCACGGGCTTTGTTTTCCCCACACCCATTGCTCTAATATTGATAATGGTGATAGCTGTATGACTCTGAATAGACTGAAAACCATTGACTTACACACTTTTAAATTGGTGAATTGTATGGTATGTGAATTAAATCTCAATACAGCTAAAATAAGTGATGAATCTCTATCTTCATCTGTAAATTTCACCAAACTACTAGCATTTAACTGTAGGAGTTTAAACACAAATAATTTAGAGATATTTACAGCATGTATAACAGAGATTGGGAAATATACTTTAATGAGGAACTCTTTCAAATGAAATAAACAAATATAAATAAGAAAAAGATGAACACAGTAAAAAACTGGGCAAAGGACAGCACTGCAAGAGAAGTACAGATGAACAGAAAATTCAGAAAAGCGTGGGATGGTGGAAAGGGGAGATATTGATTAAAGGGTACAAATCCTCAGTAATCAGACCTAATGTTCAGCATTGTGACTACAGTTTTGTTTTGTTTTGTTTTGTTTTTGAGATGGAGTTTCGGTCTTGTTACCCAGGCTGGAGTGCAATGGCACGATCTCGGCTCACCGCAACCTCCGCCTCCTGGGTTCAGGCAATTCTCCTGCCTCAGCCTCCTGAGTAGCTGGGATTACAGGCACGCGCCACCATGCCCAGCTAATTTTTTGTATTTTTAGTAGAGATGGGGTTTCACCATGTTGACCAGGATGGTCTCGATCTCTTGACCTCGTGATCCACCCACCTCAGCCTCCCAAAGTGCTGGGATTACAGGCTTGAGCCACCGCGCCTGGCTGTGACTACAGTTTTAATAATAATGTATTGTTAGCCAGGCTCAGTGGTGCATACCTGTAGTCCCAGCTACTTGGGAGGCTGAGGCAGGAGGATGGCTTCAGCCCAGGAGTTCAAGTCCAGCCTGGGCAGTGTAGTGAGACTCCATCTATAAAACAATGATAATAATAATGCATAGTATATTTGAAATTTGATAATAGAGTAAATCAATTGTTCTCAGCATACAAAAAAAAACTATGTGATGTGATATGTAAATTAACTTGATCTTAGTAATCATTTCACAATGTGTACATATACTGAAACATCACATTGTAGATACATAAATATATATAATTTTTATTTATCGATTATATCTCAGTAAAGCTGGCAAAAACCAAATTTCTGAAGGTTGGTTATACAACAACGTGAATATACTTTAGCAGTACTGGACTGTGTACACGTAATGATGACTAACATGCTAAATTTTATGTGTATTTTGCCACAGTTAAAAATTTTTGAAAAAAGAAAAGTGTCCAATTTATTAACAGCTAAAGAAATGCTAGTGGAAGGGTTAATTGGTTCAGCCTCTTTGAATGTCAAATTAGTAATATGCTAAAATAATTTTTAAAATTCATCTTTTTGATGCAGTAATTTTATATCTAGAAAATAACAAGAAAAGAGAATATATGCAAACATACTCACTATGGCATTATTTATAATGACAACCAATTGCTGACAGTCAAATGAATGACAATAAGGAAATAGTTACATGTATTGGAACATATATATGCCTTTTAATATTGCGAAACCACTTAAAGTACGTGTTTTTTTTTGTTTTGTTTTTTTTTTTGAGACGGGGTTTCGCTTTTATTACCCAGGCTGGAGTGCAATGGCATGATCTCGGCTCACCACAACCTCCGCCTCCTGGGTTCAGGCAATTCTCCTGCCTCAGCCTCCTGAGTAGCTGGGACTATAGGCGTGTGCCACCATGCCCAGCTAATTTTTGTATTTTTAGTAGAGACGGGGTTTCACAATGGTGAACAGGATGGTCTCGATCTCTTGACCTCGTGATCCACCCGCCTCGGCCTCCCAAAGTGCTGGGATTACAGGTGTGAGCCACCGCGCCCGGCCTTAAATTATGTTTTTAAAGATGACTAAATTATTCTAGAAAATATGATGTTAAGAAACAAGAAAAAACCCACTGCATATATATCGAATGACACCAATTTTGTGTCAAATAAGCCGTATGTATAGAAAAAAATACCAAAAATTGTGGTAGGATTGCCAGTGTTTTCAGTTGTTTCTGCGTGAAATTTCTCTGAATGTTCTAAAAGGTGTACAGTGACTAAGTATCCCCCTTCCCTTTTTTTTGATATGCCTTTTAAATCTTAATAAAGGTACATGTTTCATTTAAAACAGAGAAATTCAGAACACAAGCCACTGTCAACTTCACCTAAGAGCCAATTCTATCAGATAGATCACAGGAAATAGAGACCAAATATTCATCTACAATGTCTAAATAAAGCAAAGGAGTTTCATATTTTGTTGTTCAAATATAAGAAAACTCAGGAGAATCATGCAATAAACGTTTTCTAGTTTTGCTAATAATCTTGATGAAAGGAAAGAGCCGGTCCGTCCCTGGCACATCAGTGGTGGTAGGGTGGCTTTGCTCCTGTTGAAAGGCTGCCCTGAGGTTTTGTTGGTTTCTGGAAACACCTTCCTCTTGAAATTCTAATTATTCAGTATGCAAAAGTTTTGAGAATTACAGTCATTAGAATTTCCAAAAAAGTTACAAGTGTTTATTGAAGCGCAGAGGAAGCTTCCTTCTCCACCTCCAGGTATTCATCTAAAGCTGTAATATCAGCAGTGGATGTTGGGCGGCCAGCCTGAATGTCGGTCAGGACTCCCGTTAACACAAGGGCAGTCAGGGCCAGGTGTTTATTTTGCAATGAGCCCAGGAAGGAAAAGCAGCATTAGGTCTGTTAAGCTGTGAGAACTGAAGCTTTCCTGCAACTGCCAGAGTGGGGTTTTAATCTCCTACTAGAATGAGAAAACCTTTTAAAGTGAGAACTGCTTTAAAAACTACTGTATTGCTCAAACGTGGAATCTAAGGCCAGGCGCGGTGGCTCAAGCCTGTAATCCCAGCACTTTGGGAGGCCGAGGCGGGTGGATCATGAGGTCAAGAGATCGAGACCATCCTGGTCAACATGGTGAAACCCCGCCTCTACTAAAAAAATACAAAAAATTAGCTGGGCATGGTGGCGCGTGCCTGTAATCCCAGCTACTCAGGAGGCTGAGGCAGGAGAATTTCCTGCACCCAGGAGGTGGAGGTTGCGGTAAGCCGAGATCGTGCCATTGCACTCCAGCCTGGGTAACAAGAGCAAAACTCCGCCTCAAAAAAACAACAACAAAAAAATCCCCCAAAAAACCATGAATCTAGTGTGAGTGAGTCTTTTTCATTGTACAGGCTCTGTTTTCAGGCCAACTGATTGCAGTTTCAGAAGTATTTTGTTAAGCTGCAGGTCACCAGCGGCACGGTTTTAAGCATATCCCATCACTTCACTGAGCCTGAATGTCCTTGTTTCCAGTGTGTGTTTCAAGTTTAAAATTAAAGAATTCACTGAAACAGGCACGTTTATTCACTCCTCTCTGTGCTCCCACACTCCTCACATGAGTATGTAAAGATATATCACTTTAAGTAACTAGTTTCAGGGTCTTATTTATACCAAAGGTCTTTGCGTATAAAAGTCAATTGGCTCAACCAAATGGCCAAGAAAAAAATGTCCCCTTCTCTCCCCAGCCTCCCCGTATCTCCTCACACCAGATGGCACAGTCTCTGAAATTCTATCTTCAGAGATTTATTATTTAGGGTTAAGTTCGATCGATTTTTTTTTGTCATTAATGCTTCATGGTGAATGGAGGTTAGGAATATTGCTCTGGGATAAGACTGCCTAGGTTTGAATCCTAAATTTTGTTTAGTTGTGAGGCCTTGGGCAGGATAGTTAATCATTTTATACTTTAGGGTCCTTATTCATAAAATGGGACTAATTTTACTTCTGTTCTCGTAGGGCTGTTATAAGAATTAAATAGATGACACATGTACATTCTCAGTAAACGTTCATTCCTTTTTCTTCTGGTGGGAGAATTCCAGAGCCATGTGAGCACCCGAGGCTAAGATGTGAAACTGTCCCAGAATGGAAATTGTCACAGAATGCAACTGACATAAACCTCTCCTACTGCGTACATTAGCTTAGGCCTAAGGTGCATGCTGTTGAGATTTACATATTTTTGGAGAAAGGTTTAACATGATTTTCTCTATTTCATGAACTATTTCCTTCCCATCCCCAACCTCCTTTTATGATGGGCGTCTCAACATTTTCTCTCACTCCTTATGAGATAACGAGAAACAACGTGCTTGATTTTTCCTCTCTCAGCTGTCGTGGACCCTATCTAAGGTTGCAAAGACCCCCTCTCTGCCCGACTCCCACTGGCCTATTCCTGGGAAAACCAAGAACCAAAGAAGGAACGCACAATAGTTGCTTGAAATGATACAGAAATTTTTTTTTTGCTGGTTTGTTAGCCCTAACTTGACGTTCCATTTCTGTTTTTAAAAGTCACCCTGGGCTGGGCGCGGTGGCTCAAGCCTGTAATCCCAGCACTTTGGGAGGCCGAGGCGGGTGGATCACGAGGTCGAGAGATCGAGACCATCCTGGTCAACATGGTGAAACCCCATCTCTACTAAAAATACAAAAAATTAGCTGGGCATGGTGGCGTGTGCCTGTAATCCCAGCTACTCAGGAGGCTGAGGCAGGAGAATTGCCTGAACCCAGGAAGCGGAGGTTGCGGTGAGCCGAGATCGCGCCATTGCACTCCAGCCTGGGTAACAAGAGCGAAACTCCGTCTCAAAAAAAAAAAAAAAAAAAAAGTCACCCTGCACATTAACTGTCCTAAGGGAGAGACCACACCCCCCTCCTTGCCATCCCAAGCCACATTAATGAGCCCACATTACCACGCAGAAATGTGTCTTCTGCAAACATGACACCAAGAGCTTCCCATTTTGAAAAGCTCCTTATAGAATTAATATGAACTGGGTCTCATTCTTTTTACTGTAACCAACTAGCTGCTGTTAAAAAAAAGACTTTTGCAGAATTCTAGGCAAGAATTATTAATGCATGTTAATGGGAGGCCTCCGGTTCTGCTTTGCTGGGGAAAGAAACTTCCTCCATACCATGTTGGGACTCAGAGCCAAATAAATGGTCCATCTGTCATCCATATGATGAGTTTTGATTTGGAAAATTACAAGGCTCGTTTGAGTTACTGGAAGCAAGTTGGTGGTATAGCATGATAATTAAAAGCACAGGTTTTAAAACTGACAAATCTGGGTTCCAATTTCCATTTAGCTACGTACTGGCTTTGTAAGTAACCAGTCTCTGAGCTCTGCATGATACAAATAGAGATACATCTTTCAGAGAAATTAAACGAAGTTATGTAAGTAAAGCATCGGTCATACAGTAGGAACTTAATACTGCTGTTGGTTGGCTAGTAACCACGTTTTGACCACTAAATATAACACTGTAGGAAAGGGAGCAACTGGAAGAGGAGAGCCATACCTACAGAGCCCCAGGTGAAAGCCCTCTGCTAGGATGCATTCGAGAACATCATCTTAGATAGGCTCTCAGCTTTGACTATTTAAAGCAATCCAAGTTTTCTCTGCCATTCCACAAACTCAGCACTGTTGCTTCAAGAGCCATTGAGAAGCTGCTAAGAATCTCAATAAACACTATGAATAACTTTAAATTATTTCCTGTCAGCTTTGTCCAGATTCAGAAATTTACACAGCAACAATGTGCTTCCCGATTTATCTACTGAAGGGATATGAGTTGCGCCTGTTATAGTGGGAAAGCTTCCTTGGAAGGTTTTTCCATATCACCAAGAGAGCAAAATCAGGACACCTGGTCATCTAAAATGTGACCCAACATACTGTTTTACAAATACATGCATTTTTATCTAAATGGATTTTTTAAGTAGTACTCTGTGCTCCCTGACGCGAAGATGAGTTCATGAGTAATCCTGTGGCTTCCCTCTCTCTTGCTCTTGTCACACCCACAGGTGCAACTCCGGTTTGGCCCCTCACACCTGTACGGTAAAGTGTGACTGAGGAGTGGTAGGTACAGAGCGCTGCAACTCTCCAGCTGCACAGAATCCCCTGCCACAACCACAGGTGCAGGTGGGTAGAAAGGCACGTGGATAGAAAGACTCCCGGGGGCTTCTGGGCCCTGGCGTTTTGTTCCGCTCCCGACTCCCCGCCGCCACATCATCAGAGGCTTCCTCTGGCTGGGTGTAGCCGGGCTCTGGAGAGGTAAGTGAGCTTGGCCAGGATGGGAGCAGAGAAGGTGAGTGAAGCTGGACAGAAACGGGAATGGAGATGGGGGCACACACGCTTTTGCTGGCTCTCTGAATGAGCACATTCATTCATTGTCCCAGTCTTCTATCTCAAATTCCTCTGCCTTACTTCTCTGTGGGATAACTTTCTCCACCTCTGTAGGAGATACAAAAACAAGGGTGGGTCTCAAATAGCTGAAATTCTTTTCTATTTTGCCACTGCCTTTGCTCTCCTTCATTTGAACGAAAGGGTGTAGAGTTTGGATGAAAACCAACAGGGTTATAAAGAATTTTATCTTCGGATAAGGCTTTCAATGGCTGCTTTCTACGTTCTGTGAGCCTAGAGTGGCCTCACGGGTAAGTGGAAAGCACTTATCAACCTAAACAAATATTTTCCCAGGTTTCCTTCCCCATAGAGCCACAGGGGATTCTAAAATGAAAACAGTCAGCATGAATTCTTGCTTACCCTGCACACTTTTTTTCCGGTAAAGCAGAAGGAATTCCGAATGTAGGGGAGGAAAGGGCTAAGTTTGAATGACAACGAATGAAACCTAATGGAGGGAGAGGCTCTCTCTCCACCTCTAGGGAGCATTTTCTTGCCCTTGGTATCTGCTGCCCCTCCCCCAGCACCGCAGCCCCCCCCGCCCCCGGCCCCCACTCCCTGCACCCAGTTATGCCAGCCCGCTAGGCCTTTACCGAGCTTGCTCTGGTGGAACTAGGAGTATAAATCTGTACTCAGGGACGCCGGGTCTCCTGGCCAGCCCTTCAACCCGCTGAGCCTTGAGTCACCCCCACTCGGGTACATTTCATGTTCGTGGGTAACACTATAGACTCTGGAGCCGTATTGTCTAGGGTCGAATTCTTAGGTCTGCCGCTTGCTAATGTGTAACCCTGAGCAAGTCACATAACCTCTCTGTTCCACGATGCCGTCATCTGTGAAACAGGGTAGTAACACCTACCTCCCGGGCTTGCTGCAGGGATTCCATGAGGTACTACCTGAAAGAGGTTTAGAAGGGTTTCTGGCCGAAAAAGTCAATAAACGCTGGTTATGTTTGGCAGGCCTAAGGTAGCATAGAGAGGAAGGGGCTCACCCTGTCCCTCGGTGCTGCAAAAGCAGAGTCTGGCAGACCTTGCACAGACCCTGAGCCGGCCTCCTCCCCTCAAGGTTTGCCTTATGAGGAATGGACTGATGAAAAGTGACCCTAATCCAGGGTACTTGTTTAAATAGCAAACTTTTAGAGATTAATAATGTCTTAGCAATCTCTAACTTCCAAAAGATCTCTTTTTTAAGTAATAAAAGAAAACATATTTGAGGTAAAAATCCATATATTCTATCTAGGAAGCAGAGAAAATGAAAACCAAAAGCATTTCTCAACAAATTCCCCTTTGCAAAGGCTGTTCACGACCGACCACTGGCTTTGTGCGGAAGAAATAAAGGAATAATAGTTGTGTTTGGTTCTTGCTGCCTCCAGGCTCCGCATTCTTTTAGTTCTGCTGTCTATTCAAACAAAATGAATTATTCAGGAGTTTGTGTGACTGAATGTGAATGAAGCTAATTGAGTGAGATTTCTTTTTCCGTTTCTATGTGACTCAGCTTGCCTTGTAACGATGGCCCTAGTAAGATTCATTCTCTGCTAGTGTTGCATTTTGCTAATTACATATTTCTGGGGCCAAGTGAGCTTATCATTGATTCAGACACTAAGTATTTATTAAGCCAAAGAGCACTTTTTTTTTCCCTTACATTTGAGCCCTATGACTTGCTCACTTGGTGGCTTACTAAGAATCAAATAAAAGTAGTCGGCTGATGAGCCTGTACTGCTGTACGTAGAAAGTGGGTACAATATATTCATTTGTCAGATAGTCCTAATAAGTTCCCAATAAATGCGAAATACCTCCACTACAAACCAGCTAATACTAAGAAAAGAAAAATGGCTCAGAGCAGTCTGCATTATGTAAGGCCTGCAAAATTTAGCAGGCCCAGAGAGACTGAAATATGGGACTCCCTCACCTCGGCGCCCCGTTCCTGGGGAGCAGTTGCGTAAAGACATCTTGTACTTTCTCTTTCTTCCCTGCCTCACCCAGTATCTTCGTGTTGCTGAAATTTGTGTCACACAGAACAGCGTACCACCAATCAGCAGCTTAGGTTATTTTCATGTGAATTCTTGGTAAACATTTGAGAACTACCTCTTTTTTTCCTTCAAAAACCTGCTTGTAACTGCTGCTTATTGGAGCATCTCCTCAGGGAACTAGCATCTTACCTTCCTGGGTGGTTGCAGTCGTTATACTTGGCCCAAATAACCTCTCGACATGTATTAATTTTGCCTCGGGTTTAATTTTAATTTTGCCTCACTGTTCAATTCCTTTAGTTTGAACACATATATATCTATATACATATATATCTATAAACAAGGATATATATACACATATATGTATATACAAGTATATATATACACATATAAGTATATATGGCCTCACTGAGGCTGTATTTCCAGAACGTCCTCTTTTTAAACAAAATGACTAATTGTAACGTACATGTATACGTAAGGCAAGTACCATCCAAGCTTTGGAATCTGATCCTGTACTAATTATGGCAAAGACAGCCAGTTGTCCCCCAATGCCCATACTCCACTTATGCCTTAAATATTAAAGCCCTGAGTGTTAGTGGTGCCGCTGGGGCCCTGAATGCCTGGAACAGAGACCAGCCTTTTCTGACCCTGTGCGGTGGGTGTGGCCATGGCTAAGTTCTATTCAATGGGATAGAAAGAGAAATACCATGTGGGGCTTGGGAGAAGCGTCCCTGATGGGTGGAGCACCCCCTTCTTTGATTTGCCTCCTTTCTGCTGGTAGAACAAGGACTTGCTAACTCCAATCTGAGCGGTCCTCATGGACCGGGAGGAAGATGCTCCATGTGGATAACAGGGAGTGACAGAACGGAAGGAGCCGTAGACCCCGAGACCTCGGGGCACCGGGTCAGCCCTGCACTATTTGCTGCCAGTCTTTTTTTTTTTTTTAAACGGCAAGTGTTTTCATTTTTATTACTCAAAAAAGTTTCATTTTTTATTTAGCTTCCTGACTCTGTGCTTGCGCCTTCAACACTTTCACAACAATTTACTGCTCCCCCATAAGAAAAGCACGCTTGATCCTGTCGCATATACATTTAGCACACATGGAACCACCATAGGCCCTACGGACACGTTTCTTTGTTTTGGACAATCTCATAAGAACTTTAGGTCTTAGAGCGGGAACCCCTCGAAGTCTGCCTGGGCACACGCCACATGCAGATTTTGGTGCTTTTCCAACCTTGGTATAAAGGTAAACAACTCTATTACCAGGGGTTCGGGACAGCCTAGTTTTGTTAGAGGCTGTATTGTAGGAAAGCCTATGTCAGTATGGCAAATGCTGGACCCTTTTGAGTGCCTGCTGGCAGTCCCCGGAAGAGCACTTCCAGCCTTTTTATACATGAGCAAGAAAAAGAAACTCCTACGTCTTGGTTTTTCTCCCTTTTTTCTAACACACATAACTGGGGCTAATACTGCTGGATACATTAGACAAATTACTCACAATTTTCTAATCTGTACAGTTGGAATAATAACGACTGTCTTAAAGAGCTGTGAGGGCTAAATGAGACGATGCCTTTAAAGCACTTGGAGCTGGGCGGGGGGTGCACGTCAGTAGTCCTAGCTGCTTGGGAGTTTTGAGCCCAGGAGTTGGAGACCAACCTGGACAACACAGTGAGACCCCATCTCTAAAAACAACCCCCCCCCAAAAAAAATACAGCACTTGACATTGTATCTGGCCCCATAGTAAATGCTCATTAAAATGTAAGCTTCAATTATTATCGACATGAATTCACCCGTGATTTAGAAAATAGCCCAGTAACTGAGAGGACACGTTGTGGCAATAGAGGAAAAGCAGGCCGCGTGGTCCTCCCCTTTGCCCCGGTGCCCTGGCATCCCGACAAGGCAGCCTGGTTGAGGTTTCCCTTGGTGCTCTGTGTATCCCATCACTGCTGCTGTGGCGGGCACTGTGGCCCTGGGAAGCCCTGCAAGCCTCTCTGCCACCTGCCAGATCCACTTGACGGATGCAATTGTAAAGGAAATAGTAGAGCACTGGACTAGGGTCCCCTCCTCAGGAAATGTGCCCTATGTACACGTTTTGTGACTACCAGTAGACAGTTTTGTTGTGAACAATTCCAAACTGGAGA
Source organism: Saimiri boliviensis (assembly GCF_048565385.1). Taxonomy (NCBI): domain Eukaryota; kingdom Metazoa; phylum Chordata; class Mammalia; order Primates; family Cebidae; genus Saimiri; species Saimiri boliviensis. Next base: position 162,978,037 of record NC_133452.1, read on the forward strand.
GAGCTTATTTTTTTCCAGTTGGTGATAGGCAATCGACCAACGACCGTGAGGAAACAGCATTGCTTAAACCATTATCAACTAGGATAGAAAGGCAGTTTTGGTGAGAGAAAAGGGGCCAGTTACTGCTTGGAATTCAAAACCTGCTTCCCTTCTAACACTGCCAGAAAATAATCAGAAACAGCAGTTTAGGTAAGCTGGATTCTGAAAGGCAAGAGGTGGGACCAGGGGCTCCATAGACCAAGTGATTTTTTTTTTTTTTTTAACCACTAAAATAAAAGGCTGCAGGTGATGAAAATCTCTTGGCAACACAAGTTGCTGACTGGCCCTGAATGTCTCAGCAGGAGCACATTGTTTCTAGAAACCCTACCCCAAGTGGATTATGAACGAAAGAATGGAAGACAGTCAGTTACTCAGGACGTCCAAGCTGGCTTGCCCTGCCTTGTTCCTCATGAGGTGATGACAGGAACACCGACAGGATAAATGTGTATCCCCCGCTCCCTTCACACTTCCTATTACGGAACACGAGAAAGAGAAGTAGGGAATTCTGGGACACCCTAGACCCCTGGTTGACGTAAATCCTATGACTATCCGTGGGTCCTAGGTGAAGAAACGCCAGGACTGATGTACAGGGTACTTGCATGTAGATTTACTGACAGCAGTAAGTCACTCAGGGAAACTTGTAGTTTATGTTACATGATTTGAAGTAGGAGTTAATAGAATGAATGACAGGATCAGCATTCCAGGGGTATAGAAAGGCTGGACTAAAGTACTGAAAACAGGGTGAAATGTAATAGCACAGATGCCAACATCCTGCGTTTGGGTTCTGCTGTACGAACAGAGAATGGGAAAAGTCTTGATAATAGTTCAGTGTGACAACGACCTAGGGAAGTGCCATTCAAACACTCTTGCACAGAATTCTCTTTAGGAGATTTGTAGTGTGTGTGGCATGATATTAACTAACATTTTCCTGAGTGTTTACTGCACACCGGGTCCTGTTTGAAGGCCTTCATGTATGTGCACTTATTTAATCTTTATAACCACATAACCACCCTCTGTGACAGGTACTATTGTAATTCCAGTCTACCTACAGGGAAGCACAGAGTGGTTAAGTAACTTGCCTAAGGTCACACAGTTGGCAGATGTGGAATTTAAACCACTGTCTATCTTTTTTTTTTTTTTTTTTTTTTTTTTTTTTGAGACAGAGTTTCGCTCTTGTTACCCAGGCCGGAGTGCAATGGCGCGATCTCAGCTCACCGCAACCTCCGCCTCCTGGGTTCAAGCAATTCTCCTGCCTCAGCCCCCTGAGTAGCTGGGATTACAGGCACGCGCCACCATGCCCAGCTAATTTTTTGTATTTTTAGTAGAGATGGGGTTTCACCATGTTGACCAGGATGGTCTCGATCTCTTGACCTCGTGATCCACCCGCCTCAGCCTCCCAAAGTGCTGGGATTACAGGCGTGAGCCACCGCGCCCGGCCTCTGTCTATGCTCTTAACCACTGTGTCATGATGCTTTTTGGAGGATTCATAAATAGAAACTTGCTGAACTTTGAATTAGGATTTGACATTCTTGTTTGAGCGCTGAAAACTTTTAAAAAAGGCACTTACATTTGGTAGATCAGCGTTTCTTTAAACAGTAATTTGGGAACTAGTGCAGAACAGGTTATTTGACTTGAATAAACACCAACGAAGGTGTGGTGTCTCATGCCTGTAATCCCAGCACTTTGGGAGGCTGAGGTGGGCGGATCACGAGGTCAGGGGTTCGACACCAGCCTGACCAACATGGCGAAGCTCCATCTTTTCTTAAAAATACAAAAATTAGCCGGGCATGGTGGTATGCACCTGTAATCCCAGCAACGTGGGAGGCTGAGGCAGGAGAATTGCTTGAACCCAGGAGGTGGAGTTAGCAGTGAGCCAAGAGTACGCCATTGCACTCCAGCCTGGGCAACAGAGCGAGACTCCATCTCAAAAAAAGAAAAAACCAACCAACCAAATAATGTAGTTGCCAGAAAAAAAAAAAAAGAAAAAGAAACCGAAGAATCTGAAACTGTTTTAGAAGAAGCATCGAAGAATCTCACTGACTGATGATTAGCCTGTCTGACTCTACTCAAATACAGAATTAGGATTTTCAAGACTCTTTCAGTCCAGAAGTAGACTTGATGAAAGTAGAGCTTAACCCGAAGATGAAGAAAGTAAGAACTAATATAACCTAGGACTAAAATAACTGACCATGCTGTGGTTAACGTTGTATTGTGAATAGCTTCTTTTTTATTATCTATTTATTAGAGACAGAGTCTCTCTCTGTCACCCAGGCTGGAGTGCAATGGTGCAATCTCGGCTCACTGCAATATCTGCCTCCTGGGTTCAAGTAATTCTCCTGCCTCCGCCTCTCAAGGAGCTGGGATTACAGGTGCCTGCCACCACAACCCACTGATTTTTCTATTTTTAGTAGAGACAGGGTTTTGTCATGTTGGCCAGGGTGGGCTGGAACTCCTGGACTCAGGTAATCTGCCTGCCTCAGTCTCCCAAAGTGCTGGGATTACAGGCATGAGACACATGCCCAGCTATTATGAATATCTTATTTTTTAAATTATTTTTAAAAAAAGATATGAAGATGGGGTTTAACCATGATGAGATGGCCAGGCTGGTCTTGAACTCCTGACCTCAGGTGATCCATCCACCTTGGCCTCCCAAAGTGCTAGGATTGCAGGTGTGAGCCTCCGCGCCCAGTGGTGAATAGCTTCTTTATCTTTATCTTTCAGTTGAACACGCTTCTATTTGGTATCTTGTTCCAACTGACCCATTCGATTTCAAATACATACCTTATAAAAGGTAGGATAAACTGTCAAAGAATAATAATTATGTAGAAAACACATATATCGGCTTGACCATCCCCCCCACCCGACGTGTGTGTGTGTGTGTGTGTGTGTGTGTGTGTCTATCATGCTCTTAGAACTTCCCTTTTCTCGCTCCATCATGCCTTGTCCTTGTCATGTTTATGTTACAATCATCCAGAACAGGGGTTGGTTAGCTTGTGTCTTCCTTTGGTAAACAAAGTTTTATTGCCCATTCATTTACGTATTATCTGGCAGCAGAACTGAGTAGTTGCGGCAGAGACTATATGGACCAAAAACTGAAAATATTTGCTATCTGTCCTGTTACAGAAAACCTTTGGTAATGTCTAATCTAGATTTTAACATATACCATATTTAGACAAGTCAACTGGTTTTTCCTCTACATGGATTCGTGAACTCTGCATCTTCGTCTTTCTTGAATTATGTATTTTGTTGAAGTTTATGCTGTCATTATTCTTCCAAAAAGATTCTATTGGTGATACGTATCTGCTGAGTTTCTAATATAAAAAATCATGTTGTTTAATTTCTTTTTTTTTTTTTTTTTTTGAGACGGAGTTTCGCTCTTGTTACCCAGGCCGGAGTGCAATGGCGCGATCTCGGCTCACCACAACCTCCGCCTCCTGGGTTCAAGCAATGCTCCTGCCTCAGCCTCCTGAGTAGCTGGGATTACAGGCACGCACCACCATGCCCAGCTAATTTTTTGTATTTTTAGTAGAGACGGGGTTTCACCATGTTGACCAGGATGGTCTCGATCTCTTGACCTCATGATCCACCAGCCTCAGCCTCCCAAAGTGCTGGGATTACAGGCGTGCGCCACCGCGCCCAGCCATGTTATTTAATTTCTAGGATCATTGTTTGCTTTATTTTCATGGTCGTAGTATCTTAAACTTCTTTGAGAAAAATTGTTATATTTGTAATACTTAAAAGTATATATTTTACTTATACTAAGTGTACTTTTCTTAAAATTATAAGATTTCTAAAATAAAGACATATATTTATTTTACTCTTGGAATAGCAGGTAAACACTATGCAAAGTGCATTTATTAAGTTTTGTTATTTTTTTTTTGAGATGGAGTCCCACTATGTCACCCAGGCTAGAATGCAGTGGCGCGGTCTCGGCTCACTGCAACCTCTGCCTCCCGGGTTGAAGCGTTTCTCCTGCCTCAGCCTCCTGAGTAGTATCTGCAAGCGTGCGCCACCACACCCAGCTAATGTTTTGTATTTTCAGTAGAGACGAGGTTTCACCATGATGGCCAGGATGGTCTCGATCTCTTGACCTCATGATCTGCCTGCCTTGGCCTCCCAAAGTATTGGGATTACAGACCAGAGCCACCGCGCCCTTTCAAGTTTCTTTACCTTTTGTTGTGATGTAGTTATTTGCATAGGTTTAATATTGAATACATTTCGTTGTATCAATGTAAATAAAACAGGCCAAATGCAGCAAAACATACTATATCAAAAATCAAATCCTCACTCTCGGTTCCTGGACATTTTCTCAAATGGAAGAGTTGGCTTATCCAAAATGATGTTTGTAGTCATATTGTAACAAGTGCTTTTAGGCAATAATGCCTCCATGTGCTGAAAAGATGAAGGTCTCAGTTTCTGGATGTGTCAAAGGACAAGACCAGATCAACTTTAGTAGGTGGATATTTGCCAAACTATCACTGTACAAAAGATCAACAGCAAATAAGAAGTCAGTACCAAGAGAGGATCTCTGACATTGCAGACAATTAGAGCTGGTGACAAAGATGTGATACCCGGACGCTTGGAGCTTGATATGGCCTCATGGTCTCCAGAAGCCACAACCATGAGTCATACCCTGGGGCTTCTGAGAAAGCAGATTGATGGGATTTATGTTGATATGAGTGAATAGTTTAAAAGCCACAGTGTCAATATTGTTTACTAGGATGGTGATGATTTATCGTTTAAACTTCTCTGTATGATGTATTAGAATGAGAGAACTGAATACTCTAAGGGTGACTCATAGTGTGCATTTGTTGCATTGTTTGAGAATATTCAGCTATGCTGTAGAAGGAAAAAAAGAAATGGGATATGTCATAAGCTCATAAGATGTGTTAAGCAGTTAGTAGAGCATGTGTATGTTAAATACAGATAGAAAAGGATGGATGGGCCAGGAGAGTCCTAATATTTTATGAGATCATAAGTATACACGAGGCACTTGGGCACTAAATGTACTTCAGACATGAAGTGCTAAGTACACAGTAAAATCCAAATACTCAGGATACATAAAACATGCATGTGCACTCCATGTTCATAAGATTTCAGTTTGGCCGGTCATTGGTGGTACCTACGATGACCCACATGTTCTCTGCCCAAAGCACACATAAAACCCATGGCTGTTCAGTAGTCTAATCAATGAGCTACAAGTGTGGACAGCATACATGGCCCTGTTCCTGTGTCTTTCTGACGAGCATGTGTTATTAGCCCGGGCACCTTCTGCTGGTGGAGCCCTTGCTCAAACCTCAGTGAGGTCTGGTCTTTAGAACCGCAGCTTCAGTGTTGGAGGCTGATGCAGCTGAGAGAGAGGACATAAGCTCTGCACACCCTAGGATTCAGATAATATTATCCTTTCGCTCCACTTGCTCTTTATCTTACGTTACCTTACCAAATCTCTTCTTGCTATGGATTTTAAATTGTTTTAATAACCTATATAATTGGAGAATTTTAATATAGTCTGTGAGCCATTGTGTTTTGTGACTTCTTGGGCAGCTTGTCTGGTAGTATACTAGGAGGTACATTGCAACAAGGTAATTCCCCGCATGACAGACAGAATCCAGAATTCTGGAGACCTCAACCAGCTAGTTACTAGGATTATGTCCCCCTGCTAGGTAATCGAAGGACATCTGTGCACAGTGGCTGAATGCCATTCATGAAATCCTACCTATGGATTTAGGTTTGTGGAATTTCATACTCAAACCTCCCTGGGCCCCCAGTGTGCTGGGCCTCTTGGAGCCCTGAGAAGTCCTCTGCTGAGATTAGGTGGCCCCCAAAACTGGCTAAGTGGCCTTCATATCTCCCAGACCCATATCCAGACCTCAGCCTGAATGGGTTTAGTGAAGCCCTCAAAGGAAAAAAAGAACAGCTTCCTAGAGACAGCTGGCCAAGGGAAGAGTTAGGGGAGCTGGTCTAACCCGCTTATTCCAGACCTTCCGAGGGAAGCTAACTCCATCCAGCCCCACATTCGTCGTCTTGTACCTGATTTCTGGGATAAGAGAGAGTTCCACAGAGAATCCACCACGTGGACTCACTCAGTTTCAGTTCATTTTGCATCCACTATGACATTCTAGAAGCTCTGGCTCTTGGCACCAAAGCCCTAGGGGGCATGGCAGAGAGCCTGACACTCCTCCTGGTGGTCAGAGTGCTGTATTAACAGGGTTTTGCTAAGAATCGGTGCACTGAGTTAGGAAAGCATTTGATAACGGCGTTTTCTGAAGAGCTCCGCACACGAGGTACTATAGGAGGAGATCCTTTCTGTGGAGGCCACTTGGCCTGAGTGACCTCCATAGTCCATTCTAAATCTTAGCTCTCATGAAATTTTCGTAACTTATCACACAGATACTCCCCATTTTACATGGTTCTGACATGCACAGATTTGTTCCTCCAGCTGATAAACAACTTCAGCAAAGTTGCAGGATACAAAATCAGTGTCCGAAAGTCACCAGCATTCCTAAACACCAGCAATAGCTAAACCAAGAGCCAAATCAGAAAGGCAATCGCAGTCACAGTTGCCACAAAAAGAATAAAATACCTAGGAATACAGCTGAGCAGGCAGGCGAAAGATCTCTATGATGAGAATTACAAAACACTGCTCAAAGAAATCGGAGAAGACGCAAGTGGTAAAACATCTCATGCTCATGGATAGGAAGAATCAGTATCATTAAAATGATCATATTGCTCAAAGCAATTTATAAATTCAATGCTATTCCTCTCACACTGCCAAAGACGTTCTTCACAGAACTAGAAACAACTATTTTAAAATTTATACAGACCTGAAAAAGAGCCCAAATAGACAAGGCAATCCTAAGCAAAAAGAACAAAGCTGGAGGCATCACATTACCAGACTTCAAAATATACTTGCAAGGCTTCAGTAACCAAAACAGCAAGGTACTGGTACGAATCTGGATTTACGTGTAAAACGTCACAATTTTAAAAGAATGACAGCAATTCAAGCTTAAATATCCTATGAGCCAAGCAAACAAAGTACCACCAGGGAATGGCCTTCATTGCAAAACACCTAGAATAAGGAAATCTTTGAATGGAAGACACATTTGGTTGTTGTTTGTATTTCTGTCGGGTCAATAGTAATATTTCTTACGGCATTTCTAATTGTGTTTATTTGATCTTCACTGTTTTCTTTATTAGCCTACCTAGTGGCCTATTTTATTAACTTATTCAAAAAACCACCTCCTAGATCTGTTGATCTTTTGAATGGTTTTCCCATCTCAGTTTCCTTTAGTTCAGCTCTGATTTTTGTGATTTCTGATCTTCTGCTAGCTTTGAGGTTGATTTGTTCTTGCTTCTCTAATTCTTTCACTTGCGAAGTTAGATTGCTAATTTCAGATCTTTCTGACTTTTTGATGTGGGCGTTTAGTGCTGTGAATTTCCCTCTCAACACTGCTTTAGCTGTGTCCCAGAGATTCTGGTATGGTATATCTTCGTTCTCATTATTTTTGAAGAATTTGATTTCTGCTTTAATTTCATTATTTATCCAAAAGTCATTGAGGAGCATCTTGTTTAATTTCCATGTAATTGCATGGTTTTGAGCAATTTTTACAGCCTTGACTTCTGTTTTCATTGTGCTGTGGTCTGAGAGTGTGTTTGGTATGATTTTGGTTCTTTTACATTTGTGGAGAATTGTTTTATGAACAGTTGTCAATCACATGCCAATTACATGTCAAGTACATGCCATGTGGTGATGAGAAGAATGTATATTCTGTTGTTCTGTGTGGAGAGTTCTGTAAAGGTTTATCAGGTCCATTTAGTACTATGTTGCCTCTACGTCCTCAATATCTGTTAATTTTCTGCCTTGATGATCTAATGGTGTCAGTACAGTGTTGAAGTCGCCACTATTATTGTGAGGGAGTCTATGTCTCTTTGTAGGTCTCTAAGGACTTGCTTTATCAATCTCAGTGCTCCTGTGTTGAGTGCAGATATACTTAGGATAGTTAGACCTTCTCGTTGAATTAAACTCTTTACCATATATAATGCCCTTGTCTTTTTTTTTTCTATCTTCATTTGAAATATGTTTTGTCTGAAATTAGGGTTGCAACCTCTGCTTTTTTTTTTTTTTTTTTTTTTTTTCTGTTTCTATTTGCTTGGTAGATTTTCCTCTGTCCCTTTATTTTAAGCCTATGAGTGTCACTGCATGTGAGATGGCTCTCGTGAAGATAGTATACTACCGGGTCTTGCTTTTTTATCCAGCTTGCCACTCCATACCTTTTAAGTGGGGCATTTAGCCCAATAACTTGCTTTTCATGGAGTAAGTAACTGGGGGATGTGTGTGTGTGTGTGTGTGTGTGTGTGTGTGTGTACATGTGCACATGCTCACTTTCAGTATCCTTAACCAGAGGTCTTCAAACTGTGACCTGAGGGCCAAATTCAGTCTGCCAACTGTTTGTTTATTGTAAGTAAAGTTATATTGGAAAACAGTCATGTCCCTTTGTTAGTGTGTTGTCTATGGCTGCATTCACATTACAATGGCAGAGTTGAACAGGGTCACAATTTGTATATCCCCCAAAGATGACAATATTTACTATCTGACTCGTTGAGAGCAATTCTGCTAATGCCTGCTTTAAATTTTGATTTCGTATCATTTTTTAAATCTCATTAAATTTTAGGAGACTCTTTGATCAATTAAGTTGTAGTTGAGCCCAAGATAAGAGTTGATTCTTGAGTTAACTGGTACCTAACATTTCATTCAGAGTGCATTCCTTTGGCTAACTGCATTGTTCTTGGTTAAATGTAAGCTCCCAGACAAAGGTATGACACGCAGTAATTTCTGAGTTACAGTAATTGGGAAACAAGTAATTTCCAAAGTGTAGGTTTTTCCAGATGATGGGTATAAGAGGATCTGAAGAACTGGACTCTGAGACTGAGGAGGATACACCAAGCAGATAGGTTAAAGGGATATAAAGGGGAGATTAAGGAACGAGAAGACTCCGCCTCTATTTTGTAAATTAGTGGAAGTCTGGCCCAACACAAATCAAACAAAGTGCAGGTCAGGAAATACCATTTCAAGGTCTGATCACATTTCTCTGAAGCATCTTAGAGTACATCACAATATAGAACCTTATTTCCATCAGAAACACCATGGGATAAGCCGTGTTGAAGCCATTCGTAGGTCCCGTGGTGCTGAGACTGTTTCTGATCTGTGGTAATGACTCTCATCCCCACTGCTGCTCCCTGGCCCACTTTTGCTTTTTCTACCTTTATTCTCACCTGTAGAAGAGGAAAGAACAAAAAACGTGAAGGATGTGGGGGAAGCCGTTGGGGTACTTGTGAGAGCAATAGGACATGGATTGGGATGTCTCTGGCCACCATAAGGCAGAGTTTTGAGTTCGTGCTTCCTGGCTCCCTGGACCCGTGCTGATGACTGAGCGCCATGACACCTCACATGCCAGAAACATACTCCAGGGATCCTGGGCTGGTCTACGCTCGCCCCATCTCTACTTGAGTTTAAAGCTTTATTCTTAAAATGAGGATTATCTCTGCCTCTCTCTTCTCACTTCTTGGATGTACAGTGAACCCTGACGGCCAGTTGAGCTCACGTTTTGTTTAGCCATTGTACTGTGATAACAGCTGGTGCTGCCCCCGGTGTCTGTGGCCAACCATCCTCTCTGCCACGCAGAACTTGGTTGCTGAGGCCACTAGGGAATACTCTGAATCCAAGGGAGCCATCTGGTTCAGAGGAAGAAGGGCTGCGAACTCGGCCTGAGCTTCCCGTTTGGAGGCTTTTTCTTTCCTCTCGGCATCATCTTCTCTTCTTACTGTGAGGGTTTTGCCCTGGAGAGCAGGACCCCAGCCTCAACAGGCTCCCGGGCTCTGCTGTTTGCAGTCCATCTAAAGGGGCCCCAGCCGGGGAGTGCACAGTGAAGATCTTCCCTGGGGTGCACGTGGCTGCGGAGGAGGGCGAGGCTGCAGCAGGGGGAGCTGCTCGAGGGGCGATGAATTGTCTCAGAGGGTCCATGAGGATGGAAGAGAAATGGTCCCAGAGGAAAGCCATTTGGTCGGATGAAGTGTGCTATCCCAGGGCGCCATCACTGGGGGAGGGGAGAAGGGGCCAGCGGCCCTGGGGACGGAGGACTCGGGACAACCAGGCCTTGCCTGCGAAGCTGCCAGTCCCCGCAACTCAGGCCACCCTTTGTCCACAGCTTGTCATCTTCTAGATTCTGTGCCGTAGGAGCATCAGGAAAGTGAACTTGGGGTGAAGGTGGCAGGGCTGCCGTCTTGCACAACTCCACAAAGCTCTGCTCACAGAGAATACAACATGCAAAGCCTCTCTTGTATGTGCTCAACTAATTCTTTATTTTGTGAACCATTTTTATAAAGTTCATCGTAATCCCCCAAGGGATGTTTTTGGTGACTATAAATACAGATGTTTCTGTGAAGATCTAATCTAACATCCAAATCTACCCCCCAATCTGCAACTAGGGTGATATTTTTAACCTAGGAAATCGGATTCCTTCATTTCCATGCTTAAAGCCTTTCAGTGTTTCTTCATTGTTCCTAGACAAAGTACAAACTGCTTATCATTTTTCATGTGGCCTTTCACCACCTGGATTCTACATATTTTTCAGGTCTCATCTGTAAACAGTGGGCAAAAAAATACAATAAACAAAATATTGAAAAAATCAGATAAAAGGCCGGGCACAGTGGCTCACGCCTGTAATCCCAGCACTTTGGGAGGCTGAGGCGGACAGATCACGAGGTTGAGGGATCGAGACCATCGTGGCCAACATGGTGAAACCCCCATCTCTACTAAAAAATACAAAATTAGCTGAGCGTGGTGGTGGTGTGTGTGTGTAATCCCAGCTACTGGAGAGGCTGAGGCAGGAGAATCGTTTGAACCTGGGAGGCGGAGGCTGCAGTGAGCCAAGATGGCACCATTGCAATCCAGCCTGGTGACAGAGTGAGACTCTGTTTAAAAAAGAAAAAAAAGATAAAGACAGGCTGTCGTTACTTGTTTTCTAACCCTGGGTTACTGCACAACAGGAATTGATGAATGCATTGTTCAGTTATAGCCCTCAAGTGTGCAGAGGACGTGGGGATCGCCGTCAGCTCACCTCCTCACATCACGTCTCTGTTTCATCATCACTGGCTGCCTCTTGTATACACCTTTCCGACCCCTGAGCAAGTGGCTCTTCATGGATGGCCTTATGCTCTCAAGCCTCCTGTTCCTCTTTCCCTTCTCTCCTGCCACAGTTGCTCCTTTTTTTATTTTTAACACCAGCCAATCCAACTATGTCCAGCCACGCTGATGTACCAATCAACAGTGTTTAGTTTCAACACCCAGCTGAGAGGCTTTTCTGGGAACCCCTTCCTCAACTCCCATGAGGCCCTGGGAAAAGTAAGTCACTTCCTTTATTGTGATGCTTCCTCTGCGTGACTCAGGCACTTTGCACAGGCTTCTATTACAGCATTTATTGTAATGCTCATAGTTGACTTCTCCGTTGCACTAGGAGGTCCATAGAAGGCAGAGCCCTTAAACTTTGCAATTTTGTTTTCCTAGCACATAGCATGATGGACAACTCACAGGCAGTAATTAGTGACATTTTGTGAGTCTAACTTGTCTTGGAATGGGCTTTCTTTAGTTGCGATCATATATATGCTCAAGCAGCTGGCTGTTGTTCCTTTTCACTCTCACAGTTTCAAGTGTGAACTGCCAACTAGTGAGGATGGATTCCAGTAATTTTCAACCTTGTCTGCTCATTGGGTTCACCTGCAGAGCTTTTAAAATTCCCAATATGCAGGCTATAGCACACAACAATGAAATCAACATCTCTGCTGGTGGGACGCTGGCATTTGTGTTTTAAGAACTGCCCAGGCAATTCTAATACACAGTTAAGCCCGAGAACCACAAGTTTAAGTGTTCCTAGGTAGTTACTTTAAAAAACCTTTTCCTGTATGCTCTCTATGTAGTAAGCACTGTATTAGGCATTTAGAGGGCGGAGGGTGGGAAGGTTGTGTTTGGCCCAGAGAGAGGAAGAGCTTCGGAATTTCTCTATTAGACATAGTGCTTGCTTTTAGGAAGCTGCATGAGCAATGGTAAACTGTGACGGTCTCTAAACTGTATGGTTCAAATCAGGGTTTCCCAACAGTGGCATTCTGGGTTAGATAATTCCAGATTGTGGGAGGCTGCCCTTTGCATCCCAGGATGTTTTGACGCTTCTGTGGCCTCCACCCGCTAGGTGCCAATAACGAGCAAAAGCACTTCTCACTTCCCACTGCCACAGTGTATAACACCCAGAAATGTCCAACACGTCTAAATGTTCCTTGGGAGTAAAGTCATCTGTTGAAAAGCACTGAGATAGATCTTAGCGTAGCATCTTTTCCAAGACCCCCAGGTGATCTGTATGTGCATTAAAGTCTCAGTGACACGCTGGTTTCAAGCAATGGTTCCCAAAGTGAGGCCTGTGGCCAGCATCACCATCATCTTGTTGGAACTTGTTGGAAATAAATTCTCAGGCCCCACCCCAGACATACTGAAGCCGTAACTTTGCTTTAGTAAGTCCTCTGGGTTATTCTCACACTTAGAAGTTTCCGGGCCACTGACTAAAGGGGAAGAGGAGACGGATGCATTGGAGCAATCAGAAAATTCTTAGGAATAGAGCTGGATTTGGGCCTTGAGATGGACTAGGCAGTGGGGCGGATATTCCAGGTGCAGAGAACAGCATGAGGGGATTTTCAGATGTAAATGAGCCCACACTCTTAGACTGCCAAGCCCTTCTTTTTCTCCTGTTTTCCCCTTTAACTTCCTCAATCTGTTTGCTTTCTTGTGTTTTGGATAGAAAATGGTCTCCTCTGCAATTTACACTCCACGATGTGTTCATCAGCTTGCTCGAGGAATTCTTTGAGACTCTCAACAAAATGATCATTTGCGAAAACACAGGAGTGTGTTTTTGAGAAGTTGTGCATAATCAAATTTACCATCAGACATATGTACAAATCAGTACATATTTACAAATGTGTTTCTCATTTACAGGGATTTTATCTTGCGAACCATTTTTATAAAGTTAATAGCAATCCCCCAAGGGATATTTTTGGCGACTATAAATACAGATGTTTCTATGAAAAATCTAACATCCCAAATCTACCGTCCAATCTGCAACTAGAGTGATATTTCTAACCCGGAAAATCTGATTTCTTGGTTTCCATGCTCAAAGCCTTTCCACGATTCTTCATTGCCCCTAGGGGTCTAGGGGTCTACATATTTCTCGTCTATGGACTATGGGCAAAAAAAATCTACGATAAACAAAATACCAAAAAATTAGGGCCTGGCATGGTGACCCATGCTTATAATCCCAGCACTTGGGAGGCTGAGCAGGTGGATCACGAGATCAGAAGTTCAAGAACAGCTTGGTGAACATGGTGAAACTCCGTCTCTACTAAAAATATAAAAAGTAGCCAGGCATGGTGGTAGGTGTCTGTAGTTCCAACTCTTTAGGAGGCTGAGGCAGGAGAATTTCTTGAACCTGGGAGGCAGAGGTTGCAGTGAGCTAAGACGGTGCCACTGCACTCCAGCCTGGGCAACAGAGCGAGACTCTGTCTCAAAAAAAAAAAAAAAAAAAAAAAAAAAAGATAAAGACAGGATGCTGTGATTTGTTTTATAACCCTGAATTATTGTACCACAGGAATTCCAGTCAGCCCAAGGTTGGCCAGGCCAGATAGTGTCCTGAGAGTAGTCAGTGGCCCGGGAACAGTTGGGACAATGTGGAACTTTATGTGCGGTCATGTTCTTTATGCGGAGCTCACATTGACTTCCACAGGCTGCAGGAGCATTTCTGGGTAAATGTTCACCATAGGAGTGCATGTTTCTTTTGCCTCAGCCTCCAGTGTGGCTCCACATGGCGCCAAATCAGTGTTCCTTCTTCCTAATTGATCTGGGAGATCAAATGAAGGCTGATAGGGAATCTTGGGGTGTTGATTTGGATGTGAGACAGGAATAATAGAGGGTGGTTACAGGAGAATAAAAATTCCAGGCAGCAGTTTCACAGGGTTAGAGGCTATGGGCTGAAAAGACCCTGAGAAACGAGGTGTATGGAGCAAGCTGGCTGAGACTGACGAGACACAACATGGAGCTGGATTCTACCTGGGTTTCACCTGAGCTGGAGTCTATCTGGGTTTTACTTTTGCCCTTATTATATTCTCATGGAGCATCCATATTTGCTGGGAAAATGGGTGGCATGACACTTTGGAGAAATCTCCACCTTTTCCCAGGAATTTTCATGAATATTCCACCCCTTGGTTAAAGAAACCCATAAAGGTAGCAACCCCAAACCCCCTTGTGTATGACTCTTGAATACAACCACACTCCCTTTTCTTGGATGTGTGCTTTTCTCTCTGCAATAAATCTCTGTACTGCCGCTATTTTCTGACTCATCCTTGAATTCCTTCTTGCAACAGTGTCAAGAGCCTGGACACCAGCTGGAGTCCCCACCCGTGTTTGGGGACCTCTCCCAGCCCATCAGTATCTGATGGTGGTGAGAGGTCAGCCAGCTGACTGAGATTTTTAGCTTCAACTATGCCTTGCCCCACTCCTTGCCACCTTTCACCCTTTGTCTTCTTGGCACCAGACACCCAGAACCATTTGCATAACCCCAATGCCATGGTCTCTCTCAAGTCTAGTCCTATGAACACATTGGTTCTCTTCCCTAGAAAGTTCTTGCTGCTGTCTTTTCACTTGGACAACTCTTAATTTCCCTTGACTCTCCATTAGAGGCTGCTTCCTTTAGGAGCCCTTTCCTGACCATGAAGGTGTCAGGAAGGCTGGGCATCCTTCCTGTTAGCTCTGCAGCACTCTGCTGACCACTCGTGAATGCTCACACAACTCACTCCAGTGTGAGCGTTCACCCACCTTTCTCCCCCACTGGATTGTCAGGTCCGAAAGGGCGGGGATTGTATCCTGTGTACTGCTCTATTTCCTGAGCCCAGCCTTGTCCCTGACACATAGTACGTGCTCAATTAGTCACTTATTAAATGAACAAGTGAACTCAAGAATGTCTGGCTTGAAGGGTTTTATATTTGTGTTTTAATCTGCAATTAATGCAGCACTTCTTTTTCCCAAACTAAAATTAGTGAACAGCGTAGGGCTACGTCGTTGGTGTTTTACATAGAGCCAGCCCCTCTTTTCTTTCTGCACTGTGTTTTCTTTCTGCTCTTGGTGGGGCTTCGAGTAACTCTGCGGGAGAGCAGCAGGTCCTCACCGAGGAATCCGGAGCTGAGCCCGTGGCCCTGAAGTTCCCTAGCCTTGCTGCCTTTGTTGTGCTCCAGCCTCCTGGGCCAGCAGCAAGGAAGTACTGACTGAAGGTCTTGGCTATAAACATCCTTGCAGAAATGCTTTCTCTAGACACAGACCCGTAAGTGAAGGACACAAAGAACACAATTCCTGTATATTGATCAGGCCTCATTTACCACTTACATGGAGGAGAGCAAGTCAGTATGTTCAGGGAAGGGGCTGCAGAATTAGATTTTTTTTTTCTTTTTTTTTTTTTGAGATGGAATTTCTCTCTTGTTACCCAGGCTGGAGTGCAATGGCGCGGTCTCGCCTCACCGCAACCTCCGCCTCCTGGGTTCAGGCAATTCTCCTGCCTCAGCCTCCTGAGTAGCTTGGATTACAGGCATGTGCCACCATGCCCAGCTACTTTTTTGTATTTTTAGTAGAGATGGGGTTTCACCGTGTTGACCAGGATGGTCTCGATCTCTTGACCTTGTGATCCACCCGCCTCGGCCTCCCAAAGTGCTGGGATTACAGGCTTGAGCCACCGCGCCCGGCCGGCAGATTTTTTTTTCAGGTGTAAATAAAGATGCCATTCCCTAGTGACGGCCTGCTTAGAATTCAATTAATCTCGAACATGTGCACACACATACATACATACATATACATGCGCACATACACATGTAAACACACATACTTGTGTATATGCATACACACATTTATATACATACACATGTATATGTATACCATGCATATGTATGTTTGCATATGTAGCTACATATGGGTATACACATATGCATTTATGTAATCATACAAATACAGAAACAATATACTTATTTTTAGTCCTAAAGTTTTAATGACTTAGGTCAGGGATCGGCAAACTTTGTTCTGTAAAGGATCAGAGAGTAAATACTTTAGATTTTGCAGGCCTTATTTCTCTGATGCAACTATTCACCTCTGCCATTGTAGTGTGAAAACAGGCATAGGCACTATGTCAGCAAATGAGGTTGACTATGTTCCAATAAAACTTTATTTACAAAACAGAAGTGAGCTGCATTAGGCATACCAACCACAGCATGCCCACCTTTTCCTTAGACTATAGCTATGTCTAGAGCATTTCATAAATAGTATTTAAAACAAAATTACCTCAAATTTAGGACAACCATATAAGTATTGGGTCTTCTCTTAGCAAATACTACGGTAAAGTACAAATTCTGTGGACAAGAATGGAACGTATGTCCTCCAACTAGTAGACTCTATATTCAGAAAATGAGGAGAATGGCCACCTGTTACAGAAGGACTTATCCAAATGGAATGTATCTCTTCATTTTTCATCTTTTTGTTGTTTAAATATGTTTTAAATGCTTTAGGAAATAGTCCACTGTGAATCATTCATATTTCCTTATCTATTGAGTGAGTTCTCAAGAAATGGATGCTTTTTTACTTCCTGCACATTCCCATATGAAGCAAAACCTGTGTCTCATGTTTTCCGCTTACAAATGCTGAAGGAATCTGCAGAAGCAACAGTGCCCTTTCAAGACGACCAAGTGTTTTAGATAGACAACATGTTATTTCTTTCTGAATCACACTCAGCTTTTTGTCACAAAATCCCTGGACAAGAGTCAAAGCAGGGACCCAGCTCCACCTGGCACGGTGTCAATCAAAAATACCACACGTAGAGGTGATGGCAGCCACAGGAAGGTGGCAGCCCGAGGTGAATGAAAGTCATGGTGAGAACTGCCTGAGCATTGTCAGGTCTGGGAAAGATTAAACAGCCATTCCGAAATGGAATGTGTGGTTTATCCATAGTTGCAGCCAGCGATGTGCCTTTTGCAGTTTGCAAAAGATCCAAGTACAAAAGTGATTTAAGAAAAGTTCATGTGGGTTGTAGCTCCTGTGAATTTTTCTGTGGTTAAAACATGGAACAGGCTCTCTAAAACATGTTTATGATTTACTTTGATTTTTACCAAGCAGATTAGATTGTAGAGAGAAAAGATGGGTGAGTCACTTCTCGACTGTTTGTTCACATAGGGTTGAATCTTTAAAACTTTCGAAATAACGTTTCTCAGAACATGCATTTCTAAAACACAAAACTATTCAGCAATCAGGAAAATATAGAAAACATATTTTGACTTCAGCCTTTGAGAATATCACTGGGTAAGAGGTACCTCAAGATTTATTTTTATTTAACTCTTTCCTCTTTGAAAGAGGTCTTCATAAATCATCAATTTTTCAGAATTAACACATTGTTATTATCATCATCATCATCATCATCTACTTTTTTTTCTTTTTGAGACAGGATCTCATTCTGTTGCCCAGACTGGAGTGCAGTGACACAGTCATGGTTCGTGTAGCTTCAACCTCCCTGGGCTCCAGTGATCCTCGCACCTCAGCCTCCTGAGTAGCTGGGACTACATCCATGCACCATTACACCTGGCTAATTTTTCTATTTTTTGTAGAGATGGGGTCTTACTATGTTGCTCAGGCTGGTCTCTACCTTCTGGGCTCAAGCAATCTGCCCACCTCAGCCTCCCAAAGTACTGGGGTTACAGGCATGAGCCACCATGCCTGGCCTATAATATCCTTTAAAGGTAGTGTTGCCTCTTAATCCAAGCCTAACTTTTTTATATCTTCAGTAGAAAGTGTCCCAGTCTTAGCTTTTCTAAGAGGTAAGTGCAAACTTGAGATACTTATTGTTTGAATAGTATTTTGAATTTATAGGTTAAAAATAGTCTAATAAATCTGACCCCAGTTCAGCTATAACTATTTACCACCCTTCTTTCATTTACTCTGTCACTGTGTGGATAAAGTGCACGTGGAAGCAGCTCCAGGGGTGTTTTGTGTGTCCTAAACACAGAATAGTGCATCTGGAGGGGGTTTGAGCAGCACACGGTGAAAGGGAGTAACTGAGGGAAAACAAACCAAGAGAAATTACGGTTGTGATGTGTTCATTGTTCAACTTCCTGTGACTTACGGACTGTTTCTGAATACCTCAAAAAAGCAATAAATTTGGCTCAAATAGCGAAAAACCACAGTGATACAGAAACTCAGTGAAAGAGGGAAATTAAAATGGAATAACTGGTAAGTTCTGGTTGTTGAATGATGGATACAGAAAAAAAAAGAACAAAGCACAGACAGTCTTTAGACCACCAAACTGATGTAACTAAATATCCCATAATCAGATGCAAGCGAAGGGAAGTCTCTGTATGCCTCAGAATCCCTGCAGCATGGTCACAGTGGAGCATTTCCATGGCAGTTTTGTTTGGCCTGGAGAGGGTAACAGCTTCTCCATTATGCTCCACCATTCACCCCCTGTCCTGGATTTTTCTCCACTCTGCCACCTCCTTTCCAGGTTTTTTCCTTCTGAGAAAGGAGGTGCATGCCTGCAGACAGCACTGATTTGGCAGTAGCCAGAATCAGGACTCAAAAATCCAGGCATCCCTGCTCAGCACGCCGGTCAGAGAGATCCCATGATGCGTGGGTCTGCTGAGGGACTCTTTCTCCAGGAGTGGAGACAGACAGTAGAAGGATGCCCTTGTAGAGTTTGCATGGGGTTGTTTTTGGAGGGAAGCCATGCTACCTTTTTTAAACTGGCACCTAGTTTGTGCGTGTGTTTGTAATGTGTGTTTGTGTGCATGTAAATCTGTTGTCTTTGAAGGGAGACAAACATTTTTCCAGTTTCTTCCTCAAGGTGCTTTAGTATTCTCAAATTTTAAATCCCCCTTGTTTTAATTCCTCCCACTCAAATATGTTATGATCTGAATCAAAAGCTAGTACCCCAAATTATTCAAATAGCACGTGCACACACACACACACACACACACACACACACTGCTGTGTCAGCCATTCTATTACCCTCAACATCATGGTATTAATTAGTGAATTCTTCCACCCTTAAGCCACAGCTGATAGCTTTGTACCAGGAGAATTTCTCTGCCTATTTCCCTATTTGGCAGAGCTGATAGGATTGGAGTGGTTATTTCCGCAGTAACACTTCACGCTGTTCTGGTCACCAGAGATTGAAGAAGGCCCTGGGATTTTCATCTACGAAGGCTGACTGTGACTGAGTCGTCCGTAGACTTAGACTGAGTTCCACCTTAATCAAACCAAATGCAGCTCGAAGTGTTTCTCCATCAGGTTACAAATCAATTTATTAGACGAAACTCCCCATTCCTCTGTAAGTATCATAAGCCACCTGTGCAGGTCTGCAGAGTGTCTACACAACAATGATAGTTTGGGTTCTGATTTTCCTACTTGTGTATCTCCAAATAGCCAGTGTTTACAAGTTTTCATTTGAAAGGCAGAGACATAGCATCTTACAGTGAGAATGAAGAAGTTATGCAGGACCAATTTAGCTTCTGGTGAATGTGACAGGTATTTCCAAGGGACATCTCAAAAATAAAATCCCTATGGGGAGATATATATATATTTCTACATATACATATCTTTTTCCATCTATATACATATATATCTATCAATATAAAAATATGCCATAATATACATCACCTTCTTATCCTCTTTAACTTGACATTTTCTTCTTGGTCACTGAGCTCTGGGATCCCAGCCCTCCTGCCATAGTACTCTCCTGCATGGTGACTCACTAACTTGTTCATTTCAAAAGTGTTCTCAGATGATGAAAGCAGTAGAACATTCAGAAAATAAAATAAAACCCTACAATTTTATGCCCAGCACAAAAGCTGCTCTAAGATTTGCATATTTCCTTTGAGTCTTTTAAAATTTTGAATCCTTAATTTAAAATATTTCTATTAAGCAAGCAGGAGAAGTAATTACAGGAAAATGAGACTATAACAGAAAATTATAAAAGGAAAATAATTAGACTACTCTCTAATCCCTCCAGTCAGAAATAAACACTGTTAACATGTATACAGTTTTACTTTCTCTTTCCGTATACCGACATATATATATATATATATATATATATATATATATATATATATGTTTTTGAGACGAGTCTCACTCTGTCGCCCCCACTGGAGTGCAATGGCGTGATTTTGGCTCACTGCAGTCTCTGCCTCCCAGGTTCAAGTGATTCTCCTGCCTCAGCCTCCTGAGTAGCTGGGATTACAGGTGCCTGCCACCATGTCTGGCTAATTTTTGTATTTTTAGTAGAGACGAGGTTTCACCAGGTTGGCCAGGCTGGCCTCGAACTCTTGACCTCAGGCGATCTGCCCATCTTGGCCTCCCACCAACATATGTTTTTAAAGAATTTCTTTTCAGTGCTCATGACTGTTTTTGCCTTCATTCATCCATTTATTCATTTGTTCAATAAGCATTAACTGAGCACCTACTGTGTACCAACCAGCACTTTACTAGAGTTAAAACAATGCACAAAACATGGCATGGCCTCTCACGGTTTTCCTGATTCTTACAGCCTACAGGGGGAGAAGGTCTTAAACAGTTACTACTTTTTCTCTGAAGAATAAATGGCATTTGTCTTTGGGCCGTAAAGTCTCATCTGCCTTTGAAACCCCTCTTGCCACCTCACCCCAAAAATGCCAGTCTCTCTGTTGTTTTTGTTCACTGATAAACCTTCACCACAGTTCAAGTGAGAGGTGTCCTGGAACTCTCTGTTCCTTCTTGCACGGTTCACCCCCTGTGTCCTCCAGGCACAGGTGAGTCACTAAGCTGGGAGGTGGCTCTGTGGAGCACGAACTGTACCACCAAGTGGCCTTGCACAAGTTTTTGATAACACCTACCAGAGCCATGAGAGTTCTGAGAATTCTACCCACAGGAAGAGGAAGCATTTGGAATAGGAAGTAAGAGTGAGCTGTCAAATATAGCACAGCTATATAAGAAGCCAGGTTGAGAAAGAGGAAACATGCACTCTCCTGTTTGAGCTGCCAGGCAGTACTTTGCTTCGGGGAAAAACAAACAAACTGTGCTATGGCGGAAAGCCTAGAGGAGCTGGAACTGAAGTGCTGTGTGGCGCTGGGAGGGATGCCGTTTGAGTCCCAGTGCCAGGCTCCAGGAGGGTCTCTTACTCAACCAAATGCAGAGGGAGTTCTCCATAGCCCAGGGCCTGCAGCAATTTCTTCATTAACGTTACCCAGTTGCTGCTCTGTTTTCTGTTTCAGCTATGGTGACACAGACTTTTATTATTATTACTATTATCAGTCTTCTTCATACTTTCTTATTATTCTTAGTCTTCTTAATACTGTTGGAGAGAATGGCCAGTATCTTAGCATCTTCAATAGATAAAGAAAAGGCTATTAAAGGCAAAATACCATGACCAGAGGATATTCTGTGTCTGCATGCTAAGCTGAGTCTTCTAGCCCACCTGAGTAGTGGTCTCCTGCTCAGCGGAGGTCACTTCTCCGATGCTGTTGGTCTTACCCTGTGGGTTGGAGAAATGAGCACGGAGGATCTGCTGATTGATTTTCCCATCCTCACTACTGACACAGTGCCTGGCTCACCATGGGTGCTCAATACGGTGGCAAATCCTCACTTGGTCAGTTTTGTGAAAGTGACATACTGGAAAATGTAGCTGTAAATAAAATGAGTGGGTTTCCCCTATATACATAATAAACAGGACATGATCAAATGAAGTATCACTTTACCAATATGCAGGCAATTATTATTTTTATAATTATTGCTTCATTTTCCTTTGGCCTCTCTAACAGTTGTATGCTTTCTGACCTTCTGCTTCTTCCCCAGACACCTTGCATTCCTGGCCCTTCGTGCCTGTCCTCCTCATCTTCCTACTCGGTGATCCTAGGCACCCCCATGGCTTCCATTGTATCCTCTCTGTCAATGACTCCTACATTTTCATCCATGCCCAGGCTTCTCTCCCAGGCCCAGACCTGTTCTTCCTACTGATAAAGACATTTCCACATAGATCTCCTAGAGGAATCTCAAATACAACATTACCAACAAGGAAGCACGCTGTATCCCCACCTGCCCCCTGCTCCCAGTCTGCTCCCACATCTATTTCCTATCATGTTTACTGGCATCATCCCAGGGATGATGTAAACACTGGAAATACGTACTATGTGTTACATGTAAATTTTTGGTACCACAGAAAAGGTAGCACTTGAATATAAATTTCCTCAGCAAGGCAATTTACTTCTATAGAAGGGTGCGGCTCACAGATGGAACAGTGGGAAGTGCACACCTGGACAAGGGAGGGGAAGGGGTAAACATTCCTGATGAAGATCGCCCTGACTGCTCTGTCACTCCCCTATTGGCTAGGGTTAGACCGCACAGTCAAAGCTAATTCTGATTGGCTGTTTTAAAGGGAGCAGGGTAGGAGCCAGAGTGGCAGGTGGGTAGTTTGGTGGGAAGGATGGTTATGGGCAGGTCAGAGCAGGTAAGCAGGGGTTAAAGCAGGTGACCGGCCGGGCGCGGTGGCTCAAGCCTGTAATCCCAGCAGTTTGGGAGGCCAAGGCGGGTGGATCACGAGGTCAAGAGATGGAGACCATCCTGGTCAACATGGTGGAACCCTGTCTCTACTTAAAAAATACAAAAAATTAGCTGGGCATGGTGGCACATGCCTGTAATCCCAGCTACTCAGGAGGCTGAGGCAGGAGACTTGCTTGAACCCAGGAGGCGGAGGTTGCGGTGAGCCGAGATCGCGCCATCGCACTCCAGCCTGGGTAACAAGAGCGAAACTCTGTCTCAAAAAAAAAAAAAAGCAGGTGACCAAAGCAGGTGACCAGGATGAGTCAGGTGGGGCAGGAGACCAGGGGAACAGATGCGAACTACTGATTAGAACTGGTGGAAAAAGTTGTTTACTGGAACTACAAGGAAGTTAAACTTTAAAATAGAGAAAGAATAAGAGAGCTGAAGATACTGACATACTGATTCTTTGAAGAGAAACTTGGAGATCAATATGTCAAACTTAGGGAAATGTCAAGTGGAACTGTTTCTGCCTCTTTATTATTATTTTTCTTAAACTCAGTAGTAAGAATCTGCCTCATGTTTTACTGTGGTGCCAAGACAAGCGTGGTAGCTGAGTGATGGTCCCCCAGACATCCACACGTTACTCTCTAGAGCTGCGTGGTGAGAGGCACTTTGCAGATGTAATTTAGATAAGGAAGATGGCCCTGGGTCATGCAGGAGGGCCTGATGTGCTCAAAAGGGTCCCCAGGAGAGGCTCAGTCAGAGAGAGATCGAAGTGAGGACAGAGGCAGAGGCAGAAATGCTGTGGCCACAAGCGAAGGCGGCTCTAGAAGCTGGAAGAGGCGAGGAGACAGGATCCACTGGAGCTTCAGGGGGGCATCCTTGGAGGTCAGCCTTGTAAGATCCATCTGGGGCTTCCGGCTTATAAGACTTGGGCTTCTGGCCTATAGAACATAATAAGATCATGCTGTTTAGATCACCGCGTTTTTGGCAACGTGTTACGGTAGCAACAGGACACCGATACAGTAAGAGATCTCAGATGAGAAAGGGAGCGGGAGATGATTTCCAAAGAACGTGGCCTCTCTGGCATCTGCTTCTTCAAGAGTGAAAACGGGAAATTGGTCAGGGAGCCGAGGAAGTTTGGTGAGCTAGGCAGGATGATAGCTCTGGAGGAGCTGTTGGCATCTGTGGTCTCCTTCCATCCCCCAAGGAGGTACCAGGGTTGACAAGCACTGTTTTTTTTGTTGTTGTTTTTTTTTTTTTTTTTTTTTTTTGAGACGGAGTTTCGCTCTTGTTACCCAGGCTGGAGTGCAATGGCGCGATCTCGGCTCACCGCAACCTCCGCCTCCTGGGTTCAGGCAATTCTTCTGCCTCAGCCTCCGGAGTAGCTGGGATTACAAGTACGCGCCACCATGCCCAGCTAATTTTTTGCACCATTAGTAGAGACGGGGTTTCACCATGTTGACCAGGATGGTCTCGATCTCTTGACCTCGTGATCCACCCGCCTCGGCCTCCCAAAGTGCTGGGATTACAGGCTTGAGCCACCGCGCCCGGCGACAAGCACTGTTACTGGCAGTTTAGCAGGGGCTACTTTCCACTTGGTATGTGGGGAAACTAAAGCAGGGAGAGGTCAATAGCTTGCTTGACCTCATGCAGCTTGGTAGGGATGGAGCCAGGCACTGATACAGGATGGTCTGGTCCACGCTTACTGCCGCCTCACCTCGGAGAAGGCAACAAAAGCAGGGACTGGAGCTCTGATTGATGCAGCGTCTTGCTGGTGGCATCCCACTGCTCTTGGATTCAAAAGCATGAGCAAATGATGGTGTCATGGGGACAGGCACGCCTCTAGCAGTAGGGAGCGCAAAGGAAAGAGGAGCTTACTCAGACCAGTATTAAAAACGAGAGAAGACCCGCTTCTGTAAGCAGGTCAGACAGAACGCAGTGTTCTTCACCCCGCGCTTCTCTGCCTGGCAACCTTTATCTTGATTAACAGTTTCTCTGAATTCGCTTTCCTCCTTCTGATAGCTGAATCCTAGACACTCCTGAGGTGTTAATTTAGTGGATTAAACAGCAGAAATGCCTTAGAAATGACCTTACAATTCTGAAGTCCAGCTTTCTCCAGAAATATTTACTTCTGCCAGATTCCGAGGTTCATGAAAATACCAATGAATTAGTAGGAAATGTTTCCTCCATTTTAACTTTGATCAGACTTCGTTCAAAACCACAAAACCAAAAGAAGCGTAAGAAACCGTAAAGCTAGTTACCCCCGAGATGGCTCCCAGCTTATGAATAAGTTGTATTCCAGAAGTTGGCTTGTAAATCGGCTGTTCGGTGTGGACGGTAGCCTTTCCCACAGAAACCATGTTTTAAATGGTGGTCAAGTCTCAAGCTCTCCCATACAGCCTGTCTAACTCATGAGATAACAAGTAATATTATCAGAGAATAGCATTCCACACATTCTTTAGGATTGTTTCTTTGGAGAAAAGCAGGATAAGGAAAGAACTATATATACTTTGTGTGGGTGGAGTTGGGGACCCAACTGTGTCTAAGCAAAGGGGCCACATAGCCTTCCACTGCCCTGGGCCGGGTGGGGAAAGGCCTGCTGGTGAGGCACGGGGCAGGAGAGGGTGGGAGAATGGAATGCCCAGAAGAGCTTTAGGAGAGTCAGGAGGAAGTAGTTAAGAAAGGGCGGAGGATCAAGAACAGCTTCAAGAGAAGGGGAAACTGGAGAGAAAGCAAATGGAAAGTGTTTATAGGTGTTTCACCAGGTTATGAGTTTAATCCTTTTTCATGTTTGCTGTGGTTTGAATGTTTGTACCCCATTAACCTCATGTTAGAATTTAAGCCCAGTGCTGGAGGTGGGGGCTTATGAGGGTGTCTGGCCATGGGGGCAGACCCCTCCTGAACAGTCTCACGCCTTCCCTGGGGATTGTCCTATGAGTCCCCTCTTCCTATCAGAGCTGGTTGTCAGGGCCTCGCCTTCCTCCCTCCCTGCTTCCTCCTCTCACCCTGTGGGCACCACAGAGCTGGTCCCCTTCACCCCCGCCTGGAGTGGAAGCACTCTGAGGCCTTCACCAGACGCAGATGCTCTTGCCCGGATCCCTGTACAGCCTGCAGGGCCATGAGCCGAACCAGCCCCTTTTCTTGACAGAATACACAGAGTCGGGGGCCGGGCACAGTGGCTCACACTTGTGATCCCAGAACTTTGGGAGGCCGAGGCGGGTGGATCACGAGGTCAAGAGATCGAGACCATCCTGGTCAACAAGGTGAAACCCCATCTCTACTAAAAATACAAAAAATTAGCTGGGCATGGTGGCGCGTGCCTGTAATCCCAGCTACTCAGGAGGCTGAGGCAGGAGAATCGCCTGAACCCAGGAGGCGGAGGTTGCGGTGAGCCGAGATCGCGCCATTGCACTCCAGCCTGGGTAACAAGAGCGAAACTCCATCTCAAAAAACAAAACAAAACAAAACAAACAAATAAAAGAAAACAGAATACACAGTCAGTTTTTCCTTTAGAGTAAAACAAAATGAACTAAGACAGTGTTCAAGAGATTCAAGTAGAAATTAGAATTATTTTAAAATTACTCTTTCTTGCTAGATGGCATTTTCTGACTAGAACTCCTTAAGGATTGGGTTATGGGAGCACCAGGATTTATAGGGGCTTTGTAAGTAGAAGCCAGTGACATAAATCCTAGAGGCAAGCAACTATGTTACTCAGGCAAACAGGGAAGAAAAGAGGATTTCCTTCTGCTTCCACTCAGTAAACGTTTATGAAGCCAGCCTTGTTTTGAGTGCTTGCTAAGTCTCTGGTGCTGCAAGGCACACTCGAAAGGATGAGATACGAAAATAAATCAGACGGACTTCTTGCCTTTGAGGAGCACGTAGGTTATAGGGGGAGACGCCACTGCCAACAATGATACCCGTGCATGCTCCACTAGAAGGATGTGTAAGCAGCGTAGGGACACAGGTCGAGAATGGCGTCTGTGCCTGGGTGGTTGGGAAAGCTTCGTGAAGATTGTTCCCTCTAGCTGGGAACCTGCTTGAGTCTGTCCCTTATATCGTCTGTCTTCAGAGATCTTCATGCTACTTCATCCCGCTCTTCACTTTTGCATCTACAGAATCTATGAAAAAATGTTTTTTTACAATGACTCATTGGAAAAGAAGAATTTCGCAATAGAGCCCTGGAGGGAGGATGGGAATGCCAATAGTAATGGTGGTTACATGTTTTACTATTTAAAAAATTAGGAATTGGGTTTATATCTAAACATACACATATGTATATATATACATGCAGGGATATATGTGTGTGCATGTCGATAAAGAATTTAGGAATCAAAAGAATGTTTCCAAGAGGAGCAGTTTCTCAGGACCCCGTCTTCTGGTGAGACACTGGGGATGGCAGGGGATGGCCAGGGCTCCGGGCATGACTGCCACGTTACTTTGGATCTTGTATCTGAGCTCTAGAATATGTCACGTAGTCATCAAGCCACAGTTGAGTCTGCTCTTCCACAAAGGAAAACTTGATCTGGTTGGCCTGTGTTACACTCTAATGTGTGATGGGACCTGGATGGTATTACACTGAGAATCCAAGCAGAGCGTATTGTTTCTTGGGATTACATTTTCATATTTGTACATCTTTGACAAAGCACAGGCTGGAGCATGTGAAGGAAAGCACATTCTTAACTATTAAAAATGGACTCCGTGGCCCCGTCTCACACCACAGAAAAATACTAGCTGAAAGCAGGCCGTAGACCCAATGTCAAAGCTAAAACTATGAAACTCTTAGAAGGAAACACAGGAGTAATTCTCTGTGACCTGCCATTACATAATGATTTCTTAGACATGACAGTAAAAGCGTAAATGACAAGATACAAAATAGATAATGTTGGACATCATCAAAATTAATTATGTGTTTGAAAAGACATTAATAAGAAAATGAAAATACAGTGTACAGAATGGAAGAAAATGTCTGCAAATCATATCTAATAAGGGGCTTGTGTCCAGAATATATAGAGAACTCTTAAAACTAAGAATAAAAAGACAAATAACCAGATTTTTTAAATGGGTAAAGAGTATGAATAGACATTTCTCCAAAGGAGATATACAAACGGCTAAAGATCACATAAAAAGATACTCAAAGTCATATGTCATCAAGGAAATGGAAATTAAAACCACAGTGAGATCCTGGTAGGATGGTCAAACTAAAAGAGATAGATAATATATGTTCATGAGAATGTGGAGAAATTGCAGCTCTCTTATGTTGCCGGTGAGAATATAAAGGTGCAGCCACTGATGAAAATAATTTGGCAGTTCCTCCAGAAGTTAAATACAGATTTACCATATGGTCCAGCAATTTCACTTCTAGGTATAAACCCGAGAGAAATGAAAACATACATACACGTAATGACCTGTCCACAAACGTTCACAGTACCATTTTTTGTAATAGTCAAAAGAAAAACAACCTAAATGTCTATCAATTGAGAAAATGGATAAACATGGTGTGGTTTATCCATATGATAGAATACGATTTGGGTATAAACAGGATGAAAGTACTGATGCATGCTACGAAATAAATGAACTTTGAAAACATTATGCTAATTGAAACAAATCAGTCACAAAATGCTACTCAGGATCATATGATTCCATTTACATAAAATATCCAGAATATACAAATCCATAGAGAGAAGGAGTTAGATTAGTGCTTGCCTGTGGTTGGGGAGAGGGGAGAGAGGAATGAGGAGTGCCTGCTAATGGGGACAGGTTTCCTTTTGCAGCGGTGAGAACGTTCTACAATTAGACAGTGATGATGGCTGCTCAACTTGACAAATAGGCTAAAAACCACTGAATTGTATGTTCTGAAAGGTCAGATTTTATAGATTATGAATCACATCTCAACAAAGTTGTTTTAAAAAAAAAAAAAAAACAGATTGCACAATCCCTGCATCCATATGGTGTGGGGTGGGGGCAGGATCACTAATTGTTCTCTTATCAGACAGTGGTCTGATTACTTAGCACTCCATCTCTGAGTTAGGGGGTTCCTCTCTTCTTCTTCCAGAGAGGTGAGCATCTGCAGAATGCTGTCTGGCACAGAGCATTCATTAGAATAAGCAAAAATAGCATCCCACCTGCTGAATAGCTGTCATTGATGTTTGGATTACTTTTTTTTTTTTTTTTTTTTTTTTTTTTTTTTTTTTTTTGAGACGGAGTTTCGCTCTTGTTACCCAGGCTGGAGTGCAATGGCGCGATCTCGGCTCACCGCAACCTCCGCCTCCTGGGTTCAAGCAATTCTCCAGCCTCAGCCTCCTGAGTAGCTGGGATTACAGGCACGTGCCACCATGCCCAGCTAATTTTTTGCACTTTTAGTAGAGACGGGGTTTCACCATGTTGACCAGGATGGTCTCGATCTCTCGACCTCGTGATCCACCCGCCTCGGCCTCCCAAAGTGCTGGGATTACAGGCTTGAGCCACCGCGCCCGGCCGGATTACTTTTTTACTTTCTTCTTTGCTTTGTTTTTTCAAAACCCATTAAATAAGCACAGATTTCCCCCCAGAGAAGCTCTAACTTTTGATTGAATAATTCTCGGGGTGAATTCTCTGGAAGATCAGTGATTTTTTTTTTTTTTTTTTTTTAGAAGAGTGATTCTTCAGTGGTGGTCTGAAGATGGTGGGTGTTCATTGAGGGAGCCAGTAAGCCAAGCATCTGTAACTCCCTTGTGCACAGGGCAGGGCAGGGAAGTGAATGGGGCTATAGTGGGGTGTGGGCTGTGGTATACTGGAAGGGCAGCGCCAGGCGACTGCAGGGAGGTGAGCCCACCTTCATCAGCTCTGCCAGTTATATAAATAGACACTGAACACCTGAATTTTTTATGCAAAATCTTTGTTTTAAATGCTGACAACATTTACTTCAAGAAAATGTAAATCATTTGCCTGGGTCCAGCAAAACATCTGTGGGCTGATAAACGACAAGCTGGTGAGCTGGGCCTGTAGGAGTTCTCTGCACTGGCTCTTTTGTATAATTAATACCAGATTTTCACATCAGAAAGCGAGTGTTGAAATGGGGCTGAGAGTTCCTGCAGTTCCGTCTCCCACTCCACGTTGAAGTCCTTTCTACAGGAGGCACTCTGAGTTTAAGGAAGCGAATATTTTGCGCCAGATGTTTGCAGTTTCCTTGTTGTGTTTTTATTTTAAAAGAATATGGAGTGAGGACTTAGGTGAAGGGATGGAGGCAGAGGGAGGTTTTGGGGAGCAGACCAAGATTTCGGACTGGAAGGGGCTTCGGTGTTGATTTTGGTTTTTTGGATGATTCTTTCCTAGGGCTGACCCTAGTAATTTTTAACCTTAATTTATCAAAATGCTTCAGCAAGGTTGGGGCTTAGGCTTTCCAGAATTTCCAGAGGGAAACAGAATTTTCGGCCTGGAGCAGACCTTAGAATCAGTGTTGTCCAGTTGTCTTATCTTACAGATGAGGTAACTGTGAAATCTGTGAGCTTTAAACTGCTTGCTTTAAGACATGGCTGACATTTGTAGCTGAATCCAAATGTAGTTAATTTTCCTTTTAACAGGTCAACCTCCACTGATAAGTAGGATCCAAACGAAACTACAGTCACCTTGAAATTGCCTGTACCTTTTCCACCTCACAGCGCAATAGCTCTCCCTTTTTGAGAGAGAGAAAGATTTATTTTTAAAGAAGCAGCTGGTATTTATTTGACTTTATGAGCTACCTTATTGGAATAATGAGATAACTAATAAAAGTGATTTTGAAATAGAGCCAACTACAGATGACCCGTGATTCCAGAAACAGGGTTGGCATGAACCACAGATAATCCCCGTAAGTCATTTCACTAGTTCCCGTTTTCCTAACAGAACCCTTTGGAGGAGTGCTAATAAGTGTCAAATTAACCATCGTGTGTTTCTGTTCCTCTATTTGCCCTCTGAAAGAGATGTTGGCACAATGGCAGATAACAGCAGGAGTGGGAAGGATAAGGGGGAGAAATGAATCAAAATCAAAGAGCTCCAAAATTTAGACAGTCCATCCCTGAATAATCGGAAGGTGTGTGTAACATGGCCCAGATCATCATGAGTTGCATTCGTTTGGTCACTAGGGGCAAGGACAAAATAGGGCCCCCGAGAGTGTGAGAAGGACCTGAGGGATCCTTCACTTCAGCTGCATTATTGCGTTTCGTTTTTCCCTTGGTACAGCACCTCCACACAAATTTGACAAGCCAAAATAGGAATAAGAACACAGGCGGTCACAGTGACCTTTTATTAAACACAGAGATAGTTACGTGTCACATGAAACGTCAACAGAAGCCCGGTTCCAGTAATCGGCAAGATTTTTTTGCTGCATTTCGACTTGGTCCTCTCTGATTATACAGAGTTGCCCCCAGTGTGCTGAAATGATAGACTAGAACACGATGACTTCAGCAGGGGATCAGAGCTTTAGAACGTCATCGTTCATGTGAGCCAAGCGCGAAATTTCAGCCTGTCTCTCCTCTGAATGCAGTTAGGAGTCTTCTAAACCTTTTGTGTGAATCCAGGAGGGGAAACTGTCTGGCAAATTCTGATAAGCATCATGTCAAGAGCACATTTGTACTCTGCTATGAAGCCCGGGCCAGTTGCTGCTGGGTTGTCATGGCAACACACACACACACCATTTACACATCAGCTTCTGAAATGAGTACAAAATAACAAAACCGTTTGGACAGGATGGGAGGCGAGGGGAAGAGCGGCATCTTCATGCAGCCTGGTGGAACACTGTTTATACGACGTCTGCACGGCTCTAGCAGGCATGCTGGCTCCTTACATTGTGTCATATTTTTAACCCAGTGGGAAATTCGTAAGATCCTCCTGGCTCTGCATAGACTGTGGGACAATTCGGTCACTTTTACCAAATCCTCATTTCCTTTTCAAACCTAGTTTACTAATTGATACCAAATAGTGTTATAGTCATTGGGAAATAAAGGGAGTCCCTCTCTTGT
Organism: Saimiri boliviensis; assembly: GCF_048565385.1. Lineage (NCBI taxonomy): Eukaryota > Metazoa > Chordata > Mammalia > Primates > Cebidae > Saimiri > Saimiri boliviensis. The sequence goes on from NC_133452.1 coordinate 163,009,681, forward strand.
TTATTCCTCCCAAAGTACATTTCTTTAGCTTTTCTTTCTTCTTTTTTTTTTGAGATGGAGTTTTGCCCTTTTGCTGTTGTGGCCCAGGCTGTAGGGCAGTGGTGTGATCTCAACTCACTGCAACCTCTGCCTCCTGGGTTCAAACTATTCTCCTGCGTCAGTCTCCAAAGTAGGTGGGATTACAGGCACGTGCCACAACGCCTGGCTAATTTTTTTTTTTTTTTTTTTGAGATGGAGTTTTGCTCTTGTTACCCAGGCTGGAGTGCAATGGCGCGATCTCGGCTCACCGCAACCTCCGCCTCCAGGGTTCAGGCAATTCTCCTGCCTCAGCCTCCTGAGTAGCTGGGATTACAGGCACGCGCCACCATGCCCAGCTAATTTTTTGTATTTTTAGTAGGACGGGGGTTTCATCATGTTGACCAGGATGATCTTGATCTCTTGACCTCGTGATCCACCAGCCTCGGCCTCCCAAAGTGCTGGGATTATAGGCTTGAGCCACCACGCCCGGCCTTTTTTATTTTTATTTATTTTTATTTTTTGTTATTATTTTTTTTGAGATGGAGTCTTCCTCTTTCACCAGGCTGGAGTGCAGTGGCGCAATCTTGGCTTACCGCACCCTCTGCCTCCTGGGTTCAAGCGATTCTTCTGCCTCAGCCTCCTGAGTAGCTGGGACCATAGGCGTGTGCCACCACGCCCGGCTGATTTTTTTGTATTTTTAGTAGAGATGGGGTTTCACCATGTTGGCCAGGATGGTCTCAATCTCTTGACCTCATGATCCGCCCGTCTTGGCCCCCCAAAGTGCTGGGATTACAGGCATGAGCCACCTCACCCAGCCCTAAAAATGCAATTCTAAAAATGAATTTTAAAAAAAGTGATTCATTCCAGTAGTTCCTGAGGCATAGGACAGGGCTTATGTCACATAGTTCTGAACTATAGTTGCAGAACTATATGAAATAAGTCTACAATGTTGACAAATTTAGACTGAATGGAAGCTGGATCCCTGAAGCTAATTTCAGCGATTTAAAGTAGAGAATAAGGATGGAATGCATCCCCCTCCATTAGTGTTGAAGTGAAACCACAGGAACTCTATTCATGAGAAGTAAAATTAGCTGTATGTTCAATTTTCATGACATTTGTTACCGTACTAAGCATTCCACAGCATGACTTAATTGCTGCTGACACACCTAAGAGGAAAGAGATGGAAGGAAAATAAAGTGTTTGATCTTTGAATGATAAAATATTCGTGAATCTGGGAACATTAAGTAACTAGAGATGGAGTTAGTGTCACAAGCAACACATGACGAAAGTCTTGTGTCTGGTGATAATAAAATTCCCTCAACTGATTCATCACTTTTCCTTGCTATAATTATAAACATTCATCAGAAAAGCTCTGACATTAAAATTTCAAACTCTTGTAGTTCTGCTTTTCTGTCTTGTAATTAGAAAAATTTATTAATTCCATTTTTAGTTCTCAATCTCTAAAAAATTCCAGGAATAAAGCCTAGGGAGAAAGTTCTTGTTTTATATATCTTCTTGGGGCTTCATGTTCTGGGTGCTCCACTTAGACATGGTAAATTGCTAACAGGGAAACAAAAGATCTAGAAACAGTAGTCAGCCTCTCCCAGAGATTGCACAGTGGCATGCAGTCAGCTGACGGACACTTTGTAGGGAGGTAGGGACTGGAGCGGTGTTAAATGAAATGGCATAAGACAGGTGCGGTCAGTGGCACACGCCTGTAATCCCAGCAGTTTGGGAGGCCAAGCCAGGTGGATCACTTGAGGTCAGGAGTTCAAGACCAGCCTGGCCAACATGGTGAAACCCTATCTCTACTAAAAATGCAAATATTAGGTGTGTTGGTGGACACCTGTAATCCCAGCTACTTGGGAGGCTGAGGCACGAGAATCACTTGAACTCGGGAGGCGGAGGTTGCACTGAGCCAAAATTGTACCACTGCACTCTAGCCTGGGTGACCGAGCGAGACTCTGTTAAAAAAAAAAAAAAAAAATTGGCATTCAATGCCTTTCAGGCTGAGCAAACCCCGGTTGTTTGCCTCAGTCGTCTCCATTCTTTACTGCCCTGCATCTAGATTGCCTGCTTATTTCTGTCGCCTGCTTACAGGTTTTGAGTTCGCAGTCGATGCACACACTCGCTAGTGCTCCCCAGATTTTCTTCCTTTGGAATTCAGTTGCCCTGTCTTCCACAAAGCCCTCTGGGCCCTCTGGTCTCACCTGGCCACACCTAGCACTCCTATGCAGCGCCCTTCAGTTTTAGTTCTTACCTGTTCTGTAATGTGGGAGTAACCTAGCGGTCAACGCCCCGAGGGCCAGGTTGTGATCCACAGTTGTTGTGTTTTAACCCAGGACAGTGCTGTGTGCTGTGTGAGCTCAGTTTTCCACAAATGGGAATGCAGGAACCAGCAAAGTGAGGCAGTGTGGACCCTGGCACAGCCCTGTGCATTGGTTTCAAAAGACAATGGCAGTTCGGTCAAGTCTTTAGGATGCCTGAGATAGAAATATTCTTTTAGAAGCTCAAAATGGGTATTTTGGTTCTTAGTAGAATAGTAAAAACACACATTTCTGCTTGAAATCTCTAAGTACTGAGAATGACAACAGGTAGGATGAACATACAAATACAAGTAATTTCTTTTTTTTTTTTTTTTGAGACAGAGTTTCACTCTTGTTACCCAGGCTGGAGTGCAATGGCACGATCTCGGCTCACCGCAACCTCCGCCTCCTGGGTTCAGGCAATTCTCCTGCCTCAGCCTCCTGAGTAGCTGGGATTACAGGCACGTGCCACCATGCCCGGCTGCTTTTTTGTATTTTTAGTAGAGACGGGGTTTCACCATGTTGACCAGGCTGGTCTCGATCTCTTGACCTCGTGATGCACCCGCCTCGGCCTCCCAAAGTGCTGGGATTACAGGCTTGAGCCACTGCGCCCAGCCTTACAAGTAATTTCATAATACCACCTAGGGAAGCCTTAGCATTGAGCTTATTTGGTGACTGTACCAGTTTCCTGTGATGACTGCTCTTACCCCTTGCTTAATTGAGTCTGAAGTGCTTTATGTTGGGTTTAGAAAAGCTGGAAAGTGGCGCCACCTGATGGTTACTACCCAGAGTGCTTGAATTGACCTTGCAATTTCAAACGTCATCTATGACCTTGGCTAGCTCAGAAGTCGACTTACTAATGCTTTACAAGAAAGGAACAAACTGAATGAAGTATGTTCCTCTTGGAAAATCAGAAGCATAAAATATTTTAAATTTGGACAGAAGCAAACCCACTCATATACAGAATACCACCAGAAAAAGAATTTGCATATGATATTAGTTGGATATTAGATTTCGAATAGGTATTAAATAAGATTTTATTATCCTGTTTTTCTGTCTCCACTTCTTAAAAGCAGATATTTTTTCTACAAAGAACTCTCCTTAACCAATTGTTTGATTATAACCTTCACCCCTCCCAACAAATACTATGTATTTATTTTTTTGAAAAAATTTTATCACTTGCTCTGTAGAATTTTCCACATTTTGGTTTGTGCTAATTGCATCCTCCAGTAATGTTTAGCTTGCTCTTCTATTCCTTGCATTTCCTGGAAATCAGTAGTAAGATCTACATTCAATTAGATTTGATTAAATTCCAGTTCCATTTTTTGGCAGGATAATAGGTGGTCCTATAGGATACTATATTCATCAAATCCTGAAGCCCGTGCCTAGTTGTCCTACTTGTCATGATGTTAAGATTTGTGGGTACAGGTGATATCACTTGGAATTCTCTATGATAAAGTTCCCCAACAACCTTCCATTGAGAGTTTGGATATCTATTGATGATCATTGTCTCCATCCACTGTTTTAAGCGGATTGCAAAATAGTGATGGTATGAGTTCTGTGATTACTTATGTACTATTACATGGGATTTTCTGATCAGCTATTGAGTTGGCTTGAAGTACAGTTCAAACAGAAAAGAAAGGACAAATATGTGATCAAGCTCTTTAAAATACATATTTAGAATAATAAATTAGTGTCCTGGCAACCTTTAAAGATGAGGAGTGATGTTTTGTGTTTCATTAGGAATCCATAGATTTTTATGTTTGATGTATTTTAATCCATTGCAAGCATTATTCTTGTTGATGCCCAAATGGTCCCATATTTGACAGATGCGTATTTTTTAACATAAATATTTTAATATGTGGCATAGTTGTTAAGAAAGCAGGCATACTGTTATGTTCTCAGGATAAATTATTACCACTTTCAAGGAAGGTGATTTGGCAATATGTATTAGCAGCCTTAAATTGATGCCCTTTGATTTATACTCTAGGATCAAACATAGAGCAATCTTTTCTATGAAAATAATCAGGAACATAGCTAATAGTTGTATAAAGATATTAATTCTAGTGAAAGTTAGAGATGTAAATAAGTTTTGATATATTTGTATGATACACTATAGCTACCATACTAAAAATCCAGTCTTTTGAAGAATATTATCATGGGGACATTTTTATATTACATTAATTGAAACAAGACTACCAAAATTGAATATATGGTATGATATCAGCTATTATATATAACATGTATATAAACAAAAGACTAGGAAGTCATACTTCAAAATATTAATAGTTATATCTAGATAGTGGGATTACAGGGTATTTTTAATGTCTCATTTGTGTTTTTCTTTACTTTAAAAATGATTTCCAGTATTATCTATCACAATATGTCTTATTGAAAATCAGCTAGCAAGCTGGGTGTGGTGGCTCAGGCCTGTAATCCCAGCACTTTGGGAGGCTGAGGTGGGCAGATGACCTGAAGTCAGGAGTTTGAAACCAGCCTGGCCAACATGGTGAAACCCCATCTCTACTAAAAATAAAAAAATTAGCTGGGTGTCATGGCCTCTGCCTATAATCCCAGCTACAAGGGAGACTGAGGCGGGACACTTGCTTGAACCCGGGAGGTGGAGGTTGCAGTGAGCCAAGACTGCACCATTGCACTCCAGCCTGGGCAACAACAGGGGAATCTCGTCTCAAAAAAAAAAAACAAACCAATAAATAAATAATATAAAACAAAATAAAATAAATCGGCTAGTATTATAGGTTTCTCTGGACAGTGTTAATTTCCTGTTGTTGGGATAATAAACCAAGTAAATACTTTATAATAAACAAAATATCTCTTTATGTGTTAGTGAAAATTGTACATGACGGAAAGAACACTTGTTCCTCAGCCAAAAGATCCTTCTGACTTAAAGAATGAAAACAGAACTAAGCAGGATTTGACATAAAACATGCAGAAACCTTCCTGAGATAGGTTGTATTTTTCCTCCTAGAATCTGCTCATTGCAATTAGTTGGGCTTCTCCAAAAGTAAATTTTCCCTGTGCTATCCAACGAGTCAATGTGATATTCATCTTGATTCTTGCTGTGAATGAGAGCATCAGCATAGATTAAGATGGCTGCACCTGCCATTGGTAATGAGATGCCACAGGTATCTCCATGCACCAGTTCCTTTCTGATACTAGTCATTTCTAATTTTTGGTATCCTAATGTCTCATTGTCACATCCAAAAGTCGGACAACCTCTAGTCCAAACCACTTACTAATCCTTAATCTCTGCCTCCCCCATTACCAAACAGGTATTCATGCCCAAAATTAGATAGCCCCAATGAGATAAAAGAAAATAAAACTCACAAATAATATTGTCAAAACAACTTTTAACATGCTGTTATAAATCCTATTTCCTGGAAGCTCTTTGGGGACAAGGTTTATGTCTAGTTGAATCTATTTTTTTTTTTTTTTTTTTTGAGATGGAATCTCTCTCTTGCTCAGGCTGGAGTGCAGTGTCCTGATCGTGGCTCACTGCAAGCTCCACCTCCCACGGTTAAGATACAGAAAAGTTATATCACACAAAAAAAGTTTCCTCGTGCCTCTGTAGTCAACCTCTCTAACCAGCCCATGGCATACAATTATTCATTTTCTGTCCTAATAGTTTTGCGTCTTCCAGAATGTCTTTTGAGCGTTATCCTACGGCATGCAGCCTTTTGAGTCTGGCTTCTTTCAGTTAAGATGATGCATTTAAATATCCATGTGGTTGCATGTCTCCGTTCATTCCTTTTTATTGCTCAGTCATATCTCATTGTATGGATATACCCACAGTTTGCTTAATCATTCATAATTGAAGGACAGATATTTCCTTTCATTTTTTCTTTCTTTTTTTTTTTTAAATGGAGTCTCACTCTGTCACCCAGGCTTGAGTACAGTGGCCCAATCTCAGCTCACTGCAATCTCTGCCTGCTGAGTTCAAGCGATTCTCCTCTCTCAGCCTCCTGAGTTACAGGTGCCCGCTATCACACCTGGCTAGTTTTTGTATTTTTAGTAGAGATGGGGTTTCACCATCTTGGCCAAGCTGGTCTTGAACTCCTGACCTTGTGAACCACCCGCCTCAGCCTCCCAAAGTGCTAGGATTACAGATGTGAGTCATCTCACCTGGCAGGACAAATATATATATATATATATATATATATATATATATATATATATATATATATTTTTTTTTTTTTTTTTAACATAACACATACAACTCATATGGTACCTTCGATTTTTTTTTTTTTTTTTTTTGAGAGACAGGGTTTTGTTCTGTCATCCAGGCTGGCATGGAGTGAGTTCCTGGTTGACTGCAGCCCCACATTTCTGGGCTCAAACCATCCTTCCACCTCAGCCTCCTGAGTAGCTAGACTATAGGCGTGTACCACCACACCCAGCTGATTTTTTTTTTTTTTTTTTTTTTTTTTTTTTGGTAGAGATACAGTCCTGCTATGTTGTCCAGGCTGGTCTTGAACTCATGGGTTGAAGCAGTCCTTTCCCGACTGCCTCCCAACATTTTGCGATTATAGGCATGATGGCGTAACTGTGGCTGGCCCAAAACTATTTGTAAGGTTTAGGGATTTATTTACTAATTGTCAAAGACAGGTGAAGACAGGAAAAGGAGAAAATGCAAATAGAGTATGCATTAATTTCAGAAATGTGAATGTCACTGCCCAGTAGACTTGTTTTCAGAGCAGTCAGATTTTTAACCCGGTATCGAAGGTTTCCAGTTCTGTGTCCTTCTGGAAGTAACGTGGCCCCAGACGGACAACTGACCCTCAGCGCGGAAGGAAAGCCCTCAGGCTGCTCCCGGTTAGTACTGCAGTGCTGTTTCTCATAACTTGTAACTGGTGCTTCCCTACTCTGGCCACAGAGCCCGTGGAGTATCGGACTTAGCTGAGGCTGATAGCGTTTCTGGATTGTTGCCAATGCTTTGCCTTCAGTTTCCTCTTTATGTGTGTTTTAATCCATTAATATCCTTCTCACCATGGGTTTTCTTTGAAGACTTGGAAATCTGCTTTTTCTGTTTCTAGTTACTTATTGAAAATTGAGGCCAGGTGCAGTGGCTCATGCCTGTAATCCCAGCACTTTGGGAGGCCAAGGCAGGTGGATTACCTGAGGTCAGGAGTTCGAGACCAGCCTGGCCAACATGATGAAACTCTGTCCCTAATGAAAATACAAAAAATTAGCTGGGCATTCTGGCAGGTGCCTGTAATCCCAGCTAGTCCTAGCTACTTGGGAGGCTGAGGTAGGAGAATCATTTGAATCTAGGAGATGGAGGTTGTAGTGAGCCATTGAACTCCAGCTTGGGCAATGAGAGTAAAACTCCATCTCAAAAAAAAAAAAAAAAGAAAGAAAAAAAGAAAAGAAAATTGAAGTTGCCATCCTTTGAGCTCTACAACATTCTCTGGAGCCAAATTCGTGACTTCAGGTGGCATGTAGATGGGTGAGTCATCAGACATGTGGGGCTCTGCCCAGTTTAACCTCCAAATATTCACACTAAATGGAGGCAAAAAGAGTCAAAAAAAAAAAAAAAGGATAGTGTTGGTATGTAGAGGTCTCTTTATTCATTTAATGGTAATGGGAAGCCCTCTCTGCCTCATGCCCGCTCCACCCACAGGTCCTGGTGTACACGTGGGTGGTGGGAGTTCTAAGAATTTGAACTGCTGGGCGCAGTGGCTCACGCATGTAATCCCAGCACTTTGGGAGGCCGAGCTGGGTGGATCACAAGGTCAGGAATTCGAGATCAGCCTGACAAACACAGTGAAACCCCGTCTACTAAAAGTATAAAAATTAAGCCGGGCGTGGTGGCTCAAGCCTGTAATCCCAGCACTTTGGGCGGCCGAGGCGGGTGGATCACGAGGTCAAGAGATTGAGACCATCCTGGTCAACGTGGTGAAACCCTGTCTCTACTAAAAAAAAATACAAAAAAATTAGCTGGGCATGGTGGCGCGTGCCTGTAATCCCAGCTACTCAGGAGGCTGAGGCAGGAGAATTGCCTGAACCCGGGAGGCGGAGGTTGCGGTGAGCCGAGATCGTGCCATTGCACTCCAGCCTGGGTAACAAGAGCGAAACTCCGTCTCAAAAAAAAAAAAAAAAAATAGGAAAAAAGTATAAAAATTTGCTGGTCATGGTGGTATGCACCTGTATTCCCAGCTACTCAGGAGGCTGAGACAGGAGAATGACTTGAACCCGGGAGGCAAAGGTTGCAGTGAGTCGAGATTATGCCATTGCCCTCCAGCCTGGGCGACAGAGCAAGATATTGTCTAAAAAAAAAAAAAAAAAAAAAAAAAGAATTTGAACTAAGATAGGGTCATGAGGGTGGATGAGGGGGGAACGTTACTTTAGAAGCTTCTACTTATTAGCTTTAGGATTCTTCTAGACAAATTCCAGTAAGGGCCTGTGGTGTTAAAGTTTCTGCCATTTGGAGGTAGTACTTTGGGTTTATATAGAAACTCTCTGTTGAGTAACAGTGCTCTGGAAGCCTAAAGTTAGGGGAACACTGGGTGCCAGAGAAGGCTTTTTTGGGTTAGAAGTGTAAAAGCAACAGGACCTTTAAAAAAAAAAATGACAGGGACAGACAAGTTTACCTCCACGTCCTCCGAGCACTATGTGTGCCTTGAAAGAAGAAGAAAACAAAAGTTCTTTTTAATTTATACTGAATTTCTAAGGTGAAAAAATAATTGTTTTTAGAATATAACTGTAAAACAAAACTGAATGTTAACTTGAGAAAACCATACAAATTAAAGAAAATGCACATAAGGTTTTAAAGAAAAACTTCCTGTGATATGATGACTATGCATACTCAACATGGCTTTGGAAAACAATGTTTTTGCACTTGGAGGAGCATTCGCTCCCTTCACTTAGTCCTCTAGTGAGCAATTGCTCAGGAAGAGTAAGCTGCGGGTTTCCTTAGGGGTCAAGAATCAGAGCTGTAGGAGACTGAAAATACGGGCTTCACCAGAAGACTGGGAAACATTGACGAGCTTCTTCAGGACTCCAGAGGGACGATTTGTTTGTGCTTTGATACATGGTATTTCAAAACCAAATTGTACATGTATTCAGCAAAAGAAACTGAAGAAGTTGCGTGGATGGAAAGGCACAAAGATTGTTGGGTTTTTTGTTTTTGTGTCACAGCCAAGTGGTTTTTGAAAGCATTGTGCTCGGCAAGACAGGTTTATAAATGAAAGCTGCTCACAGGTGGAAACTAAAGAATGAACAGAACCAGTAAAAGCTAAACAAAAGGTTTCTTATTTTTCAGCACTGTATGATTAATCAGAGCCATTGTGTGCAAAAGAGAGGAAAATTGCTTCCCTTCGATGCAGTTAGCTGTTGGGGAGCTTTTATTAGATATTTATATAGGTATACATTTTGCCACGTGCATAAATGACAGCGAAGTTCATTATCTGAGGTCTCACTAATTGGGATTTATAAGTCACATAGAGATGGTTTCAAGTTTACCTTTGCTTGGCAAATGAAAAATAAAGGACTGAGAAGGGTGGATTAAAGAGATTAACCTTCTAAAGCACTTTGGAAGCTCAATATGGAAACAAGAGAGACACTAATTAGAAATCCTTCCTTTTGCTTAAAGAAGCCTCAGAATTTCTATAAGGCAAATACTTCGTTACCCTGAGCAACTGTCGATTTTTCTTTTTCTGTATATTTTAAAGTGAAAAGAGGTTTATGTGTACTTTTAAAGAAATCATTTATATGAATTTATATGAATTTTAGAAGATGAATTCTGCAGTTTCTTTGACCATTCACTGTCAAATGAAGATGATGGTGGTCTAAAATGCAAGACCACGACAACTTCATAAATGTGAACAGAGGAGAATCCTGGGGCATGCAGCAGGAATGCCTCTGAAAGGAAGTTGGCAGGAGATAAGAGGCTGAGGCCTGGAGGAAATAAATAATAACTCCAGGGCTCTCCAGCGGAGAGGAGGCTGAGAAGGGGCCGCTCTCTCTTGCTCTACAGGCCCTAGACCACTCCCAGGCTGCTCAGGCCTGAGGGTCTGTTTGCTGGTTTACGGCCTCACAAGTCCTGACACAGCAAGGCCAAAAGACCCCACTCAGGCAAACGACACATGCTGGGATCTCCAAGTCTCCTATAAGCAGGTCTTCCAATTTCCAGATATTAAAACAAAACAGAGTAAACTCATTAAGAACTGGCCTATGCATTATGTTTCAAAAATAATAATTTGGGTGATTCTGCACAGCTGACACAATATTTCCACGTGCCTTATCTTCATGCGAAGAGCAATCGCGTCGGGGTGGATTCGATTCGCCTGGTTTTGCTGACGAGGCGGCCGAAGCACCGAGAAGCCAGCACTTAGCACACGGGCCTGCGGAGCCACCCAGCCCGCTGCGGTTCTCAGGGGCGCTGGAGGGTGAAGCGCGAACCCACCCCCAGCCTCCGAAAGGAAGGTCCTCGGGCTGACCTCTGCGGGCGGGCGGAGCCCCGGGTCTAAAACAGACGTGCGGCGCAGCGCTGTCCGTTTCTTCCCACGCAGCGCAGAAGGAAAAGTGTTCGGGGCTCCGGTTCTCCCGGGAAACGGCTCGCCCGCCTCGCGGTGCCCGTGCTGCGGCTGGCACGCTCCGAGCGGGCCCCTCGGGGGATGGCAGGGGCGTCTTCTGCTAAGCGTGGGAACGGCCTGGGGCGCCCTCCCCGGGTGTGAGTCCCCCAAATCCCGCAGAGACATAGGCGCTCGTGCCCCGCCCCGTTCTCCACCTCAGCCCAGCCTCTGAAACGCAGGGGTCCGCAGGCACCCCCAGGCTGGGAATCCGACCGAACAGGAGGGAAGAGGCGGGTTCCGTGGGCCAGGGCAGCACCCCACGGGAATCCCCGGAGACGCGCCCGGGAGCCGAGGGGGCACAGGGGCTCCGGTCGGGCTGCTGAGCCCGGCTGCCTTGCTCGGCTCTGAGAGGAAAGGGGAGTGGGCACTTTGGGCTGGACGTGGGCTGGCTGCCTGCGACCCCAGCAGCGCTAAGCCCGAGGGTACTGCGGGTTCAGATTTTCTGAGTGGTTCCTAGCACCCTCGTCCTGCTTGAAAAAGGATTCGGGGGCTCAGGAAGGGCATTCCGCAGAGATCTGAACATTCGGTTAATTATCCTTCGGTGTATTCTCAGATACCTGGACGCTCAACACAGCAGGAAGATGCAGTTTCCAGTCGATTTCCAAATACCTCCTTAGCTGCCCTCAGACATCGCCAGCCCTTGTCCTGCCTCTAGGAGACTCCCAGAGCTGTGTGCATTTCAACCTGGCCCGTGTTTTAAGAGAATGGTAGGGTGCCTTTTCTGAAGAGACAGTGTGGGCACCGGAAGAAACATAAAATTAGGAGTTGATTGATTTGAGCTTGAACCCTAGTTCCAGCAGTGAAAACCTGCTCTGGACTTGGACACGAGTGTCTGAATGTTGGCTCTGTTCTGCCACACGGTGGCCTGTGATTTTTAATACGGCCTTTAACTTCTCTGAGCTTCGGCCTCCTCACTGGCAATATGGATACTATTACCAACCTCATAGGGCTGGACTGAGGATTGAGTGAAATAATGTCCAACAGAGGCACTGGTACAATACGTGATATGAACACTGCCCCCAATAAATGACAGAGACCCTGTCTTACTCTTTTCTCTCTAAGCTTCAGTTTCCACACAAGAGAAAAATTAGGGGGCAGGGACAGTACAGATCCTTCTAGCTTCCCAGGGTAGTTGTATCTGATGAGATCACGTGTGTGAAATCACTCCCACCCCTAAGAATGTGAAGTTTTAATCAATTTTATCAGGTTGGCACATTAGGGCCCTTCATCTGGTCCACACTAGGGTGGGGAAGTCTGGGGAGGAGTGGATTTGGTTTGATGTGAGATGAGGTAAGGAAAGGTCCTGAGAGGCCAGCTCTGTCCAGGACTGAGAGGAGACACCACTGATGCGTGCAGCCGGAGGTGGCAGAGTACTGGGAGAGGTTGCTTTCAATAAAGTAATGAGGCCGGGCACGGTACCTCATCCCTGTAATCCCGGCACTCTGGGGAGCTGAGGTGGGTGGATCACAAGGTCAGGAGTTTGAGACCAGCCTGGCCAACATAGTGAAACCCCGTCTCTACTAAAAATACGAAAATTAGCTGGGCATGGTGGCATGTGCCTGTAGTCTCAGCTTCTCGGGAGGCTGAGGCAGGAGAATCTCTTGAACCCGGGAGGTGGAGGTTGCAATGAGCCAAGATCGCACCACTGCACTCCAGCTTAGCAACAAAGTCAGACTTCGTCTTAAAAAAAGAAAGAAAAAGTAATGAGAAAAGGGATAGATAGGCTATAAACCAAGAAAAATCTTCTGGCCTGGACACAAAGGAATGTTCCTGTCCTGGCTGTGCTGAGAGGGTGAGTGGTCTGACTGCTGCCTCCCAGATGAGCAGGGCAAGACCAGGAAACAAGTCCCCTACCCTGAGCTGGGCCCCTCCGTGCCCCACACCACCTTCTCAGGCGATACAGAAACAGAGACAGCATTGGGAGCGAGGGTGAAGGAAAAAACATGTAACCTTGCCCTGAAGTTATGCTTCTCATCCTAAAAAACCAGACATCTTCGTTTTTTAACTGCTGCCGGGAACTAGAAGAAAATTGATTTTTTTTTCCCTCCTTTGAGGGAATTGTAAGAATGTCTGGGCTACTCAGTTGAAAGCTGGTTTAAAAACATGAAGTTAAGCTATACGGTTTTCTTAAGAGATCAAGAAATTCTTTCATTCTCGTCCTGCCGTGTGCGGGATGTTACTGCTTTAGATTGAAAACACAGACTTTTAACTCAAAATAGGGAAAGAAAATGGAGTGGGAGAAGCAGGAAAGCCAGACAGCTCTTCTAGCCTCGCAGGACTCCTGGTTCCTCCACAAGTGGGTCTTGGCTTCACAGAACCATTGGCGCCTTCACCGTAGTGTCTCTCACCTTGTTCCTCTGTATCCTCCTGCCTCTGCTTGTCTGTGTCAGCCTGGCTCCAGGTCTGTCTTTTTTTTTTTTTTTTAATCGAAGCCTTTATTTCTAAGATCACTCATGGCCTACCCATGCATAGAGTGGACAGGCTCTTAGATGGCAACATTCCCCACTAACACTGCAGTCTTTCTTCCAATATTGAGCCCTGTCCCACTGGCTCTGCCCGGAAGCCACATAGAGGTGTTAGGGGACATTTGTTCATAGGGACGCCATAAGTTTGAGGCCCTTATCACAATGACCCCAGATTCCTGTTGGGTGTGTTGTAAACAGAGGAGCCATTCTTTGGGCCCCCTGCTCTGAGCACACCCCATGGCTCCAGGTCTTAAATGGCGGGGGAGTGCGGGGGTGGGGAGAGCTCTGTTTTGTGTACAGGTTGTGTAATCATATACAGTGTCAAAGACAAAAAGTGTAGGGTTGACAACTGGCCCAGTACATTCTGAATTATAATCATCTAATGCTGATGGAATAAACTATCCCTGCATAGTTGCCACTGATGATATTCTCAGGGTACAGCTGAGGCGGAGTGGGACTCAGAGAGTTCAGAGTCCCTCATTTGTTCAGAGCTTCCCCTGAGAGAGAACCAGAGCTGTGGATAGAACTGGAATGCCCCAGAACTCAGGGGCTGTCCGCTCTGATGATCATGTTTACTCGTGCTTTTTGGTGATTAGAGATCTTGCCACTTGCAGATCTTTATACTTTATAAGAACACATCCAGTAGTGGGATACTACTCAGCAAGGAAGAGGAATAAGTGTGCATGCAACATCATGGAGGACTCTCAAATGTATCACGTTAAGTGAAAGAAGCAAGACTGAAAAGGCGACATACTGTAGGATTCCATTTATGAGATACTCTGTTTTATTTAAGGAGATGAGACCTTGCTACTGCACTTACCCATGCTGGAGTTGAGTGGGTATTCACAAGCACGATTGCACTACTGATCAGCACAGGGGTTTGACCTGCTCTGTTTTTGACCTAGGCCAGTTCGCCCCTCCTTAGGCTACCTGGTGGTCCCTCGCTCCCAGGAAGTCACCACATTGCTGCTAAACTTACTACAGACACCTGATCAGCAGGGCACACTCTACTCCAGAACTCCTGGGCTCAAGCCATCCTCCCGAGTAACTGGGACTACAGGTATATGCCACTGCACCCGGTTTATGAGATATTCTGGAAAAGCCAAAACGATAAGAACAGGAAACAGATCACTGGTTGACAAGGGCTGGGGAAAGGGACGACTCCGAAGGGGCCTGAAGGAATGTCTGGGGTGATGGAAGTCTCCTGTATCTTCATTGCTGTGGCGGTTCCATGACTACAGGTGTGCAGGTGTCAAGATTCATAGGACTGTACACTAAAAAGTACATTGCACTCTATGTAATTACACCTCAATAAGCATGACGAATTTTTTTTTAATTAGTAACAAAGGTTGACTGATTTATATGTTGGAGTGTTTAGAATAAGTTATACAGATGTTTGCAATTTATTTTCAAAGTATTAAAAATAAGATTTATCAGAGGATTCATAGATATATGGTGAGGTATGCGATAACTCAAGTTCAGTAGATTATTAATGTTAGAATGTAGATGGTAGTTATATGGATATTCACTATGATTATTTCAACTTCATATGAAACGTGTTAATAAGAAAATGTTGGAAAACATTTAAAAATACATCTCATGCTTTTTTTTTCACCATGTATACCATTTAGAGGGTCGCTCGCAGACCCACACATTTGCTTTCATATTCTCTGCTGAGTTCAAGAGTATTCTCCCTCTCCTTTCAAATCTTCCTAACAGGAGTAAAGTTTCCCCTTGGTCCAGAGGGGAAGAGGTCTGCGGTTCTGTGTGGACTCACTTAAATGAATTTACTGTCTTTTCTTTGATACAGTATCAGCAAGCAAATCCTTTATGGTGTTTTTTTCACTTGCTTGAAAATTGAAAGACTGGATTAATTTCACTCAATTTGTAACAAACCTCAGGGAACAAGCTTTGGGCAGCAGCAATTCGAAGTGTTACCAAATATCTCAGACTCTGTTTTTCTTGATAGAGCCTGGTTCTTTCTGCAGGCTCAGGCTTTGGTGCCTCTTTTCACCCCACCCTGTAATGGAGATAAGTACTAAGCCATCTGCTCCCAAGCATAGGAGCCTCTCTGATGCCTCAGAAACCAGGCACCCCAGGAGCCAGCCCTTGAGGGGATTCGAAATGGTCCCGTTTCCAAATCACCCTCTGTTGGGTGGAGGATGAAAAGATCTCCCCTTCAAAGGGTGTATGAGGGGTAGTTTTTTTTGAAAATAGGTTCGCATACCTTCTCCTGATTACCCTGACCTTTGAAATAGCCCGGTTTCCATCTGGAAACAGAGGCCAACACAGCATGGCTGCGGTATCACAGACGTCGGTCTTCATAAGTAAGAACGTGGACGGTTCAGTTCCCACCCAGTACAATCCGCTTTATAATTAGAATCATTTTTAAATATTTAAGTGAATCAGATTAGATACACTTAAAGTGCCCCAAACTCTATAAGCTTTCATTTGGATTTGGCTATACAGATCCTGTCTGAAGAAATTTATTGCTATTGATGGACATAAAACCCAAGTTATGTTGCAAAATGAAACAGTAAGTTGTAGAACATGGTATTATTCTGATCCCATTAAAAAATATACTTAGGTCAACAGTTTGGGAGGCCAAGATGGGAAAATTGCTTGAGCCCACAAGTTCAAGACCAGCCTGGGCAACATAGTGAGACTCTGTCTCTACAAAAAATTAAAAATTAGCTGGGCCTGGTGGCACATGCTTATGGTCCCAGCTACCTTGGGAGGCTGAGGTGGGAAGATGACTTGAGCCCAGGGGTTCAAGGTTGCAGTAAGGCTCCACACCCCTGGGTGACACAATGAGACTCCATCTCAAAAAAAAAAAAAAAATTTTACGGTTTTAGCTTTTATTTTTAATGTTTAAAATATTTAACTTAGTATCATTTATTAACCTATTAACATCATTATTTATTTGATGCTCACATCATCCCAGTTTTGCCAGTAGAAGCCCCTCCAAGGCAGCTTCCAAATCCTTTTGACAGATTCCCTTAATTTTTTGAGCACTTCTTTATTTTCTGGCACAAGATGTTTCAGGCTCATCTTGTGCTTTAACTGCTCCAGCCCTAGAATCAGCATTCTTCCGGGAGCCCTCATTTCTTTTGGTGTGAATGACATTAAAAAACCAAGCTCTGGGTACTAGGTTGCTCATTGCTATTGGGCATTACTGCTTCTAGGTCCTTTGAGTGGACAGAGCTAGGAAATAACTGTCGACCTCGTGATCCACCGGCCTCGGCCTCCCAAAGTGCTGGGATTACAAGCTTGAGCCACCGCGCCCGGCCAAATAGGATTCTTTTTTGTCTTCACTCATTTTATGTTTGTTACCTGCCTTCTCCCACGGTGAGAACTCTGGCTCCCAATACGTCATTAGGTACTTGTTTGCTTAGTTCTATAATACACAAATAGTTTTAGAATTGTTATAACTGTGGTCTACACAAAACAAATCTGCTAAACAGAGTTTAAGATTATTTCGATTATTATTTTTTTTTGTTTTTTTAACTGAGGATATTTAGCGCAAGTATTGTGTTCAAATGTTCCTTGGATTAACTCATTTCTTTTTCTTCCATGTAGTTGGGCTATTCATTTGAAATATAGTTAATTTAGCTGGGCGCAGTGGCTCAAGCCTGTAATCCCAGCACTTTGGGAGGCTGAGGCGGGTGGATCACGAGGTCAAGAGATCAAGACCATCCTGGTCAACGTGGTGAAACCCCGTCTCTACTAAAAATACAAAAAATTAGCTGGGCATGGTGGTGCGTGCCTATAATCCCAGCTACTCAGGAGGCTGAGGCAGGAGAATTGCCTGACCCCAGGAGACGGAGGTTGCGGTGAGCCGAGATCGCGCCATTGCACTCCAGCCTGGGTAACAAGAGCGAGACTCCGTCTCAAAAAAAAAAAAAAAAAAGAAATATAGTTAATTGGTTTCTGTTTGCATTCAATTTGCATTTTTTCTCATACCTGTTTATTTAATTTTATTTTTGAATGTGTAGAGGATGGATAATGTTTTAAAACAAAAACTATACAAAAATATATTTATATGTTATATTTTACAAAAGAAATGGGAATGCTATGCTGTACAGGATGGGGGCTGGGAGTTCTAGATGACTTTTTCTCTGTTGTATGTTTCTGTATTGTTTGATTTTTATACAACATGGGCATATTAGCTTTGTATCAGATGAAAACAAAATCAAGACTTATTTTTTGATGCTAAGGCCCAAGCTCAAAGTTCGGACAACTGAGGGAGGAGGGCGGGAGGGGCAGGTGTGTGTGTGTATAGTTAACATACTGTTACGCAGTGAAACAATTTCCTGGATCTTGCTATGTCAGAGGAAAACCTGGTGGTCCCGTGGTGGGTTGAATCTAGGCTAACATCTTTCAAGATGTTTTTCCATTCCCTGAGATCCTCCTTACCCCCAACTTGATACGCCAGCTTAATGCTTCTGGGAGAATTGGCTTTTCTGGTCATTTTTTGCTACCGACCAGAGACCAAGTTATCATTCTAGTGATTAACCTTAGGGCGCTTTAGATCCCTCCCCAAACAAACAACCTGAGAATGACAGACCAGAACCCGTCGAGGCTTTGCGTCCGCTATTCCCCTGCTCTTTTCGTTTTCGTGTTTGTTAGCTGTATTTAGATTTGCTGTTTCTTCCTCTCCTTTCCTTTTCCCCCCACACCCTCTCTTTTGTCCATCCTTGGCCGGAGACAGCGAAAACATCTGTCCAGATCATGTACATACAAAGAGAGCACTTTCTCAAGCAACGGGCCTCCTTGAATTATTCAAAGTACGTTCCTTTCTCCAGTTTCCCATCGTTTTTCTTCCTTGACAGTATAAACTGGAATTGGACATTTGGCAATTGTACCCATGGATTTAATCATTCAGGCAGGAAGGAGGAGGGGAAGCCTTCTGCAGAAGCAATTAGTCTTCTGAATGATGAGAGAATAGGGAACACCACGTTTGAAGGCATGTAAATAATTTTCATGCCAGTATACACACTAGGGTTCCTAAAACAAAATGCAGTATCATTCTCTGTAATTGGCAGATCTGTTGGTAAACAAGATTCAGGACTGGGGAGAAACCCAGGCCTTGTGGGGCCCAGGTGGCTGTTAGTGGGTAAATTTAGCAGGTGTCTAGACTGAAACCCAGGAAAATATGTGACCTATGAATTATACAGAATATTCTAAAAGCCTTCTTTCTGTTTTATACTTAGGGTAACTCCCTCACTGACCTCCTCTCAAATCTTTAAGCTTATAGCTTAAAGGAAACAGAAAGCAAGAGAGGCATGTGCCTGGTCTATTCTTCTCTGCTTCAGAGCAGCGAAGTCCAGTCTGAAGGCTAAAATCGCAGCACAAGGGACTTGTCAGTCAGTAGCAATTGCGATGGTCAGAACAGCAGCAAGAGACCAAATCAGCAAGTGGGAAAGGCAGCAACACAATTTCTGCTGTGGTCTGGACACTCGGGTGTTTGTATCTACATTGAAAAGCTCAGTCTGCAACCATGGTGCCTCCCCAGGCCCGTACAAAATCCCAGAGGCGGGGAGACCCGGGCAGAAACATGAGTGTTGTGAAGGCCTGACCCTTGCCAGATAACAGGTAAGCCAGGACAGAAAGCCGATAGGAAGCTGGGCTGCTCTGTAAATTGACGCTGGATCTCTCTGCATGCCAGGGCCATCTGCAGAGTGGGTGGCCTTGTGCAGCTGGGGGACTCCGGGAAAGCTGCCTGCATAGTCTTCCTATCCCAGGCCCCTCTGTCTCCCTGAGATCTTGGCCTCAGCTTCTCATCTGAAGACAGAGGTATTTAGAAGAAAACCTAAGAGCTTTTCTGTGAATCGGAGTGGCTTCCAGAGCTGCACATGCAGTGAGGAGTGGCCAGCTCGGTTCCTACCTCCTTGCGTAGAATTGTCAGCCCAGGATGGCGGCAGACGGGAGAGCTCTCCTTCAGAGTCACACCCACAGCCCGAAACACAGTCCAGCACGTGGTCTGTGAGTCAGACTGCTGCCTGACAGGTCCCCTGGCCCAGTCACAATTAAGAATGCCATCACACTGAGTCAGGAAAACAGCCAAGGAAGCGAACGAAACAAGACAGTGAAGTCACATTGACACTGGGAGGAAGTCACCAGCGGTGTCTTTGAGACAGCAGATTCCCTAATATCAGGTATGTGTCAGCTTTGTCACTGTTGTCTTTTCAGTGGGGCAGAGAAAACTCACTTCCATTCCTTTGACTGGAGTCCACAAAAAGGGCTAAGCAGCAGCCTTCTCCATCAGAGCTCACCTAACAGAGTTCAACTAGTTTTCTTTTTTGAGACAGCATTTGCTTCGTCAACTAAGCTGGAGTGCAGTGGCATGATCATAGATCAGTATAACCTCCAACTCGTGGGCTCAATCAATCCTCCTGCCTCAGCCTCCTGAGTAGCTGGGATTACAGGCACATACTGCCATGCTCATTAATTTAAAAAAAATGTTTATAGGGATGGGATCTTGCTGTGTTGCCAGGCTGGTCTCTTAATTCCTGGCCTTGGCCTCCCAAAGCATTGGGATTACAGGCCTGAGCCACTACACCAGGCCAGAGTTCAACTTTTTAAAGAGGCGAAACAACAATTTCCACATGGGTTGTGCCATCTGGTTGCATTTACTTGTGCTGAAAACACCCGGAGGCCCTCTGTGGGGGCAAACACTCTGTTTTCCAGGAAGAACAGGAGTCCCACCCTTAGGGCCTAGACTGGTTTTTCCCTGGTGCGTCTGTGTTGCCTCCTGTGTGGTGTGGTGCAAGCCAGCTGAATGTGAGGGTGGGGTGCGTGGCTGAGGAAGACGGGGATGTCTTTCCCAGTGTGATGTTGATCCTGTTATTTTGGGAGAAGTTGCGGAGGTGGCAATGGTAAGCCCTTCATACGGCCTCAAATGCCACTGTTGCCATTTGCAGGCCCTCAGTTCCCGACAGCTACATTGCCAGGCACTGTGCTAGGCCCCTGACATATTTTATGTCTTTTAATCCCCCCAGTAACAAAGGGTGGTATCATTATAATAACCGTTTTAAGGTTGGGGAAGCGGACACTCAGGGAGGTAGAATAAATCGCCCACAGACCAACAGGTAAGAAGCTGTTGAAGGCACATGTCCCGGTTGTCAAAGCTTGTATACTTTTCAGGGTTTCTTTCCTTTAAAGCTCCCTACCCCCAACTGTGGCAGACCAAAGGGGAGAAAGACTCACGGGGCACCCAGTTACCGTGCCTGCCTCTCCTTCCCATGCCCTGCCTCGGCCCTGCTGTCGTCATGCAGAAGGCCCAGGCACCCACGGAGCTGTTGTTCTGTCTGAACTCCTCCTTACCTGAGCAGGTCACAGGTAAGCGGCTTGACAGGGTTTCCGGGGCACCAGATAGGCCCTCCTCCCAAATGTGTGCTCAGCATCACACACGTGTCTTTGCAGTAATCTTTGGCCTCTTTTAAAATTCAGATATTCCTAAGAAGGGTAACGTATTACTGTTCTCATACCTTGGTTTGATTATTTGTTTTTACTCGACTGCTATGGACTAGAAAAGAAAATAATCTAAATATTTTAGTACTGATTCTGGGGTGAAAGAAAGACGTGAGGAAGGCATAGGGAGATGGACTTTGAGATCCATTGCTTTGATATAAGTTTAGTTTTGATGGACCCCAAATGGTTATTGAGTAGATGAGGGCCAGGTATTTTACTAAGGGGGATCGGCCTGGAGAGCATATTACGGATTGGTTCTTAGCTGGGAGATTTGAATGTGGTCCGGGTATTAAATAACATGTGGGGATTATTGCCAATTTTATTAGGCAGTTATGTAGAAAATGTCCTTATTTTTTAGAGATGCTCTTACTAGCGTATTTGGTGTGGAGATGTCATAATGTCTGATTTATTTTTAAATGTTTCAACAGGAATGCAGATGAAGCAAATACGGCAAAATGTTAACAGTGGTTCAGTTTAGTTGATAGATCCATGGGATTCTATATGGGATTCATTATACTATGTTCTCAACTTTACTGAATGTCTGAAAATTTTCATAATAAAAAGTAAAATGAAAACAAACGAGCAAACAAAGCAACCCCCAAACCCAAAACTTTCCATTAGCTCAAAATGCAAGTTCTATTGCAAAGATGACAAGTTTTGTAGTAAGCAGAATTCGAAGATGGCCCTGAGATTCTTGACCCCAGCATACAGGCCCTGTGTAATTTTCTCCCCTTGGGTATAAATATGATGAGATTTTACTTCTGTGATTAGCTTATGTTATATGGCAAAGCTGAGAGATTTTGCAAATGTAATTAAAGTCCTTGATCAGTCCATTTTTCACTAATCAAAAAAGAGATGATCCTGGATGAGCCGACCTAATCAGGTGAGCCTTTTAAAGAAGAGTCTATAAGCAGCGAAAGGTCCTTGCTGGCCTTCAGGAAGCAAACTGCCATGTTGTGGAGCGGGCCATGTGGCAGGGAACAGTGGGTGGCCTTTCGTTGCTGAAGGCCTTGGGCCTACAACTGCAAGGAACTAAATTCCGTCCACAACCATTGAGCTTGGAGAAAGACCCTGAGCCTCAGGTGAGGTTGCAGCCTCAGAGGCCACCTTCATGGCAGCCTTGGGAGACCCTGAGAAGAGAATCCAGCTAATTCATGCCCATGGAAGTTATAAGGTCAAAAAAATGTATGTTGTTTTAAGACAATAAACTTGTGGTAAGTGTTACAAAACACTAGAAAGCAAATATAAATTTCAACCAATGAGGCAATTCTAATTGATTAGACATGGCAGCCTAAGGTACTGGATTGGAAAGGATTCCAAGCCAGAGCCTGGTTTCCTTGGGAGAAAAAGAGAGCTGTGGTCGATTAACGATGTCTGCATAGGCGTGGAAATGGAGAGTGGTAGCACATGCCCCTGTTGCCTTTCAAGGTCCCTCTGTGTATTGAAAGGAAAGGGGTTTACTAACTTATTTTTCTTAACTACAGAATAACCCCAAAGGGTTATAAAACTTGAGTCCTCAAGCTGGAGGGAATGCTGACCTATGAGAAAAGCTTCAGAGAAAGAAGACAGGAAATATTATCAAAGCAGATTTTAGCAGTTGCAAAATATTGTTGAGGGCCAGCCTCGCAGGCTGATGTCTGCAGTAATGAGCTTCCTTCCTCTGCAGGTGGCCTTGCTCTTTCTTCCTTTCCACTTTCTCTAATTTGCTGCCTGTAAACACGCACAGATCTTTTGTGAGTTGGAAAAAGCACCCCTCCAAAGATGTCACTTGATCCTGTTCCTATTTCTAAGTCACACCAACTCTCATGCAGCAGGGCTCTTGACCAACCTGGAAGAATGTCAGAATTCCTTCCTTAGACACTATGCCAAAGAGGTCAGCACCAGCCTACTTCATATTGAGCTTACATTCAACATCGATTAAGATACCATTTCATATGAAAACTGTTTAGAAATCAGCGCAGTATTCAGATGCTCGTCTCAACATTTAAGTAAGTCTCTGTGGTAAAGCAGGCTGTTGGCGTATAGTTCTTGTTTTAAGAGTATAGGTCGACTTCTCACCCGTACTAGTGAAACCATGCACATCTGTAATCCAGCTTTTCTCAGTGACGCATTCCACCATGGAGGTATTAAAACTGTAGGATCACAACTATTTTCCTATAGATATAGAATGAGGTTTCACAAAAACTGGAGTTTAAATTTAAGGTGTAGGCACAAGTAAAAGAAACATGATCAAGAAGGTAAAGGCCCTGGGAAAATGACTGATGGCTTCTTCAGTTATTTCAAAGAAAAAGAAGCATTGTGCTTAGTGCGGATCATTTCTTTGTCTTTGAATTGTCATTTGGAATCCAACCAGCCCGGCTTGTCTCCTAAACTAGAAGACCATGACTATGCTGGACATGTGTTCCTAAACCACTCATTCGTCTTAATTTTACAGTCTATACCAGGAGCTTTGAACCCATAAGGAGGAGTTACCAACCTATAGCTAGGCATAAAGAACACTGTGTGATGGGCTTCTATCTTATTTTATTTTATTTTTTTGAGTTGGAGTTTCGCTCTTGTTGCCCAGGCTAGAGTGCAGTGGTGTGATCTCCGCTCATTGCAACCTCTGCCTCCTGGGTTCAGGCGATTCTCCAGCCTCAGCCTCTCAAGTAGCTGGGATTACAGATGCCCGCCACCACATCCGGCTAATTTTTGTATTTTTAGTAGACACGGGGTTTTACCATATTCTTCAGGCTGGTCTTGAACTCCTGACCCCGGGTGATCTGATCTGTTCACCTCAGCCTCCCAAAGAGCTGGGATTACAGGTGTGAGCCACCGCACCTGGCCTGTGTGATGGATTTCTAATGAGAACAGCACCTAGCACCTAAACCAGGGCTTGTCACATTTTGCCTCAGGACGCTGGTATTACATATTTAAAATTCAAAGAATAAACTGCTGGCATTTAAATTTGAGAGCTTTCACATAGAAATCAGTATTTCTTGCTTTTTTTGAAAAGTCAGAAAATCTATCACCCTGTACCCCATTCCTCATGGGAACCTTCTGATGGCGTTGATGGTGGGTGCCCCGCTGTGATGGGACGCATTTTCTCACTTGCTGCGCTCTCCACCACTCCCTATTGCTTCCTCATACCGAGGCCAAATGTCAGCTGTAATTTATCATCATGGTTTCACTATCATTTTTCTCACAACAGACACAGGAAGAAAGTGAACCATTCCTTATCCCAGTGAAAACAGAGCCCTTTCACTCATTCACCTTGGCAGCCCCTACAGCCATTTGCATTTGCAACATCTGAGAGACATAAACATCTCCAGCAACAGACACACACAAGTTTGTTCCTTGTTCATGGGAAATGGTCTTGGCATGCATTTGGAACTCTTTTTCATTCTCAGATTACTCCAACGCTAAAAACTCCCTTTCAGATAGAGTTCCTGTCTACTCAGCTGTGAGTTTGATAAAGTAACTAAAAAAAAAAAAAAAAAGCATGCAACTGGGTCCTTTAAAGGAAATATGACTCACTGGCCCTTGACTTTCACCTCATCCAGCTACACGACTCACAACCTGTTTGATTCAGATGCTCCATTTTTCCCCCACTGTAATAAACAAACATTCCAATCCACATGACTCCTCAACCCACGAAAATATTTATTTGTATTTTCCGTCTAGATGGAGAAGTAAAGAGGTCCGGTGGCCCTGTCTTGCTCACCACTTGAGACAAAATGGATCTAGTTACGTATAATTAGGATAGGGCTGGGAGAGAGAGAAGAGAGTGGGGAGAAAATGCAAGTGTCCCCTGGGAAAGGGAGCACGGGAGGGTGGAAGACAGAAGAGGGAAGGACTGGGGAAGATCTGCAGGGCGCAAGACAGGAGTGCGCTGTGGGCAGGTGTGGGAAGCAAAGGCAGAGGGTGGGCCACACCCGCCGGGCACTCACGGTTGAGCTGCCGCCTCCGGATCCTGTCCCTCCATGGCCTGTTTCTGATCCAGTGTAATCGCGAAGGTAACACCATGGTCCCCAGAGAGCGGCCTAAAACCCGCTCATGGCAAAGGAACAGAAGGGTCTTGCAGCGATCCCGGAAGTTAAGTCCAGACGTATAAAAATGAAAAAGAAAACATAAACCTCTCTCTTTTTTTTTTTTTTTTTTTTTAAGGTATGTGAGGTTTCCGTTGACTTCTTTTATCTTGTAACTTGCCTTGCCTTTCCTTCCCTTAACTCCCGACTCGCCCGAAGGCAGCTGCTGTGCTGGGCTGCCCTGGCCTCCTGTGACATGTTTTATGCATGAAGATGACGGAGTGGTAATTTATTCGAGCAGAGACGATCCCCGGGCTCCTGTGTCTGCCCTCACGTCAGAGGAGCCGGGCGATGGCCGGGGGAGGCAGGTGTGTCTGACTGCTCCGAGGCATGGCCTGAAATGGGAATCCCTCTCTGCAGGCAGAAATGAAGAGCAGAGCTTTGCTGCCAAGCTGAATCACGGCGGCACCCCTTACGTTTTAGGGTGCATTATTTACTGCTGGGCCCCTGGTACCTAGATTAGTGCCTGGCACTTGGTAGGTGAGCAGTAAGTATTTGTTGAATGAAAGAATGATTCGGTGATAACTAACACAAGTGATTTCCTGCACATACGTTCCTTTTCACCAGTTAGTCTGCCCAGTGCTCAGTCGTCAAGTATGTCTATTTGAATTTTCTCACCCATTCTTTTTCTCTACCTATTGATCACGCTTGCCCCTCGCCTACCCATCCACACTTCAAAACCTTACTTTTCCATGAGGCTTTTCTGAAGCCACAGACATACAGCTATCCTCCACACACCTGTCACCTGCAGCTGGCCCATGTCTGTACTGCCTGAATTTGTTAGGCCTTTTGTGTGTTCTCTGGTTTCTTTCAAAGCATACATCCAGGCTGGACAAGAGAGCTCACACCTGTAATGCCAGCGCTTTGGGAGGCTGAGGTAGGAGGATCACTTGAGGCCAGGGCAACACAATGGACCCCATCTCTACCAAAAAATTTAAATTAGTTGGTCATGATGTGTGTCTGTAGTCCCAGCTACTGAGGTGGCTGAGGCAGGAGGAACTCCTGAGGCCAGAGTTCAAGGTGGCAGTGAGCTATGATTGCACTATTGCTCTCCAGCCTGGCCAACAGAGCAAGACCCTGTCTAAAGAAAAAAGAGAAAAGAAAAAAAATTTCCCACATTTGAATAGTAAGCTTCTTGGTGGTAAGAACTGTATATTCCTCCTTCTGAGCTGCAACATACAGGGGTTTACATGGGGGACTGGTACATCAAGGGGTAGTTTGGGGAAGTTTTAGTCAGCCCCCCCAAATTTCCCCATGTAAAAATACACTCTAACGAAATACATTATGTTGGCTCTAATACAATCCTTAGGTGCTCCAGCCTCTTCCAAACGTGTGGCTGTGCTGAAGCCTCTCTTACTTAGACAAGCCTCTCTTACTTAGCTTTAGAACGCCTCTTACGTAGACATTCTAAAGCTGCCCCTGGCAGGGAAAGCTCAGTACATTGATTACCTGTTTTGTTTCAGGCTTTTCCTCTGTGCAATGTCAGATTGCTCCAGAGAACAGAAAGTTATTATTCAAGGCCTCAGGAGTAGTCTTTCCCTGAAGATGACACTGAAAAAAGTGACAACCGAGTTACCAAATTTAGCCCAAGATCACCCATACACTTGCTGACGGCAGAAACTCGGTCGTCTATCTTTTGCGTCTCTCATGGTGCCACAAGCAAAGGAACTGGGGGAACTGCAGAGAGATGGGAATCGAGGCATGTAATTGCAGCTGACCAGATGAGTGCTTTAGGCACGTCTCTTCGTCTCGGTGTCTTGTTTGCTTCAGTTAAAATGGGAATGACCTACAGATTTCAGAGTTGTCAAGATGGTATGATATCAAGTAACCCTTTAGGAATTGGTGGGGTATTGGACTGACATCCAAGAGCTCAGGCTCCTCTTCTGTCACTATGTCTGGTGGTAAAGAGAATACATTCCAGAGCAGAAATGCCTGGGTGCAAGCTCTTAGCAGCCTACTTAGTATCTTCATGACATTGACATCCTATGCCTCAGTCTCCTAATCTGCAAAATGGGGATGAGAATGAGGGCTGCTGCCTTAGGGTTACCCTGATGACTTAATGAGTAAATACACGCTAAGGACTAAGATCTGTGTTTAGCATAGAAGAATTTCTCAGTGTTTTCAGCAGCTAGTATTAACTAGCCGTGCGACTTCATGACAGTTGGGAAATTCCCTGGGCCTCCGTTTCCTTATCTGCAGTATGAGGGGTTCTGGGACACTTTATATCAGAAGTCCTGTGTATTTGTTTCCTACTGCTGCTATAACAAATTATCACAACTTTAAAGGCTTAAAACAACACATATTTATTATCTTTCGGTTCTGAAAGTCAGAGTCTGCAATGGATCTTACGGGGTCAAAGCGTATAGGCAGAGCTGCATTCTTTCTGGAGGCTCTGGGGGAGGGTCTGTTCCTTGCCTTTTCCAGCTTGGAAAGGCCCTTTATATTCCACAAATCTATTTCCCGAGTGTCTTTGTTCACTCTGTGCCGTTACATCCACGGGCAATTGCAGGTTAAGTGGGGCATTTCCCATAATTGCTATTGGATATAGGCAATTGCTCATGGATCTTGATCCCTTACAATGTGCCAGCTTCCCAAGACTCATTTTCTGAATCGTGGGGGAAGGTAGAGACCAAAATTAAGACAAAATCTACGTAAGGCAGCCAGTGAGGTTTTCTCGACTGTTGCCACTGAGCACAATTTCCTAGAATGGCAAATGCAGCATAAGAAGACTATTTGATAGACTGGACCAAGCAGAAGAAAACAATTCAGAGCTTAAAGACCAGTCTTTTGAGCTAACACAATCAGACAAAAATTAAGGAAAAATACTTTTAAAAAATGAATAAAGTCTTCAAAAAATAAATGATTATATAAAGCAACCAAACTTAGGAATTATTGGCATTCCTAGGAGAGAAGGAGAAAAAAATAAACAACCTCGAAAATCTGTTTGATGGGAAAATGCAAGAAAATGTCCATAATCTTGCTAGGGAGGTAGACATCCCGATACAAGACCATCCAGAGAGCACCTGTGAGCTACTGTACAAAATGAACATCACCGAGGATTTCAATGAAGAACCTCAAACTATAAGAATCCTGGAAGAAAACCTAGGAAGCACATTCTGGACATTTATCTTGGAAAGGAATTTGTGACTAACTTGTCAAAGGCAAGCACGACAGAAACAAAAAATGAAGTGGGACCTAATTAAACTCAAGAGCGTCTGCACAGCAAAAGAAACTATCAGTAGAGTGAATGGACAATCTACGAAATAGGAGAAAGTATTTGCAAACTATGCATTTGACAAAGGTCTAATATCCAGAATCGATAAGGAACTTAAATAACTGAACAAGAAAATGATAACCCCATGAAAAATTAATAACCCCATTAAAATATGGGCAAAAGACATGAGCAGACATTTCTCAAAAGAAGGCATGCGAGTGTCCAACAAACGTGAAAACATGCTCCACATCACTAATTCTCAGAGCAATGCAAGTCCAAGTCACAGTGAGAAACTACGTGACACCAGTTAGCATGGCCGTTATCAAAAAGTCAAGAAGCAGCAGATGTTGGTGAGGCTGCAGAGAAAAGGGAACATTTATACGCTGTTGATGAAAATGTCAATGAGTCCAGCTACTGTAGAAAGAAGTTGGGAGATTTCGCCATTCTACCTGGCAATCCCCTTACTCTGTATATACTGAGAAGGAAACAACTTGTTCTACCAAAAAGACACACTCGCATGTTCCTCACAGCACTAATCACAATGGCAAAGATACGTGGAACCAACCCAGAGGCCTAATAGTGGTGGACTGAATAAAGAAAATGTGGTACATATGCACCATGAAATACTGAACGGACGTTAAAAAAATGAAACGATATCCTTCGTAGCAACATGCATGCCCCTGGAGGCCATTATCCTAAGGAATTTAATGCACGAACAGAAATCGAAAGACTGCGTGTTCTCACCTATGAGTGGGGGCTAAACCTTGGGGTCTCATGGACTTAACGATGGGAACGATGGGCACTGGGGACTGCTAGAGCAGGGAGGGAGGGATGAGGGCTAAGTCTGAAAAACTAACTGTTGGGTACTATACTCAGTACTTGGGTAGCAGGATCATCGTACCCCAAAACTCAGCATATCCTGCACACGTCCATCCTGAATCTTAAAAAAAAAAAAACGTTGGAAGAGAAAAGAAAACTATAATTGAGAGACCTAGAAATGATCTTGTTCTAACAGTCTCCTCTGTTCTGGGTTTCTACAGTTGTTAATTGCAACACATTTCTGTTCTATACGGCACGTAACGTAAATCAGATAGCTGCCAAGTAGGCAAATTCCAGATGAGAGCAATCTCAGAGAAGCTGTGGGTACTGTGACTGTGTTCCCTCCGTCACCTTCTTTCATTACACAGCTCTTGAAATTCTGTGCAAGCAATGAACTTGAATGTGATACAAAAAAATCAAGTGCTTTTTTTCCTCCTTTTTTTTTTTTTTTTTTTTTTTTTTTTTTGCAATCAGCATCAGACCTTCTTTCCTCCTCATTAAGCCACACATTTCCTAAAGCCTCTGCTGTGTGAGTCACCCACGTTTCTGATGTACATAATTTACAACAGCAGATGAGAGACAGCAGCGGGCCAGAGGGGGCGGCAAGTACAGTTGGGTCTAAAATGAGAGGCAGTTGCAAAGTTTGCATGGTCTCCACTGTTGTGAATTTAAATACAGATCTTGCCAGTTTCCTTATGATACTCGTAGAAAGCGGGCGTGGGTGTTCGGAACACCGAGTGGAGGACTTGCCGCCATCTTCTGCTGTTCTTTCCGGTCACGCTGGCAACGCTGGAGATCTGTGGCTCGTACGTAGGGCTCCCTGTTCTGACTCTTCATGCTTTATCTTTTAGCAAGTAGACACTCATAAATGCCTGGAATAAACAGCCCTGTGGGCTGTTATTCTCCCAAGGAACATTTTCATTTGTGCTAAGTGTAGAACATCCATTTTTACTTTCCTGGGCTTGCCTTGCTATTAAATTTTCATAAATCTCAGAATTGCACGGTGGGAGCATACAGAGTCTGCAAGGAGCAACGTGTTTAAGAGAATATGGGGGAAGAGGCATAATTATGTGATCCTTTCTTCATTTTTCCTTCAACTCACTTTCAGTAAATGGAAGCTAGATGTTAGACGCGGGAGAAAAAGCACCAGCATGTCTGTTTCTACTTTAAAACCATCCTGGGGAGAAAGAGACCTTCAATTACTCAGTGGACAGTGGCAGCTGCTGAGCCAAAGTACGTTGTGTGACTTGTCGGGAAAGTCAGCGAGGAAAACTTGGTATTATTTTAAAATAAAAGCTTATCAAGCACCAGGAAGAAAATGATAGCACAGCACCTGAATTATTTCTCTTCTGTGCCAGATATGCAGAAAAGGAATATGAGGTCTCAGTTTGCTCTTTGGAAATTGAAATGGGAGTGGGAATCGGGTTCTCCTTGTGGGTATCTGGCTATCTGCACACATTTATTGAGCACTTAGGGAGAGATAGACTGTGTGTTGTAGGCTTTTAACAGAGGTGGTTTTGTTTTATTTCTCCTGCATTCTTATTGATGAGGAGTTATTAGCAGTCCTACTTTACATATAAAAAAGTAAAGGTTAAAGAATACTCTAAGTAATAATCAAACACATAGAGTACTTCACATGTGTTAATTCATACGATTGTCATATAATAATCCCATGATCATTTTGCAGATAGGGAGACAGGTGCAGAGGAGTTTAGTGACTTGTCATGGTCACACACCCAGCAAGTGGCTGAAATGAGATTTGAATTCAGGTAATCTGGCTCCAGAGCCCAAATCCACAACCTATACCAGGCGTCCCCAAACTACGGCCCCCTGAGGCCATTTATCCGCCCCCCACTGCACTTCAGGAAGGGGCATCTCTGTCATTGGTGGTCAGTGAGAGGAGCACAGTATGTGGTGGCCCTCCAACGGTCTTAGGGACAGTGAACTGGCCCCCTGTGTAAAAAGTTGGGGGACGCCTGATATATTAACTCTTCAAATTAGGTAGATAAACACTGCAGTGTAACCATTCATTCATAACATTTTATTTTTAAAACTGTACCATGTAGCTTTGACAAAGGCAATTACTGAATAATGAGTTAGAAAATTGGACAGCTATTAGAGAATTACCCTAGACAACGTCATATCCAAATATCTCATTTTACAGAAAATGAAACTGACACTCAGATTAGGAGACGCCCCCACGTTGGAACAGCAGTCCGGCACACCAAGACCGAGTGGTGTCCCCTCCTTCTCCCCAAACCTCAACGCAATGCCCTTTCCACTGCTGCTCCAATCAGAGTTCAGGGGATTCGTAAGGTTTGGACATTTTTGGAAGGCAGTTTTTGTGGAATCGAGGCAGACAAATTTTGGAGTATGAAAGAAGCAGCTATGAGGCTGGAGAAAGGCCAGTGTCTGCATCTTCCCTGCCCTCTTCTAGTCAGACACAGCCTGTGACTGCCCTCTCTCTCTCCTCTCCCTCCCTCCCCGGCTGGCCTCCCCAGCGTTTCCTGTCTTGGTGACCTCCCACCCAGCTGCTCAGGACAGTGCCCTAGGTGCGACTCTGTGCTTCCTAGCCCTTCTGTCCCACATTCCAGCCAACAACTGACCCACCTGATTCTGCCTCCCACTTGTTGATGGAAAGGATTAAATGCCATAAAATATTCTAGGAGATTTATTCCGAGCCATGTATGAGTGACCATAACATACGACACAGCCCTCAGGAGATCCTGAGAACGTGTGCCCCAGGTGGTCGAAGCACAGCTTGGTTTTATATATCTTAGGGAGACCTGAGACATCAATCTAATACATTTAAGCTGTACGTTGATTCAGTCCAGATAGGCCAACTCACAGTTGGCGTGGTGGCGGGAGGGCCTGCCACCTCTGAAGCCCCAGAGGGAGTGTTTCAGTGCCTGTTAGCTTTGCCATCTGCAGATGGCTTACGTGCCAATGGCTCAGTGGGCGGTCAGCGCGACAGCCTTTGCGCCCACACTCGCGGCACCCAAGTTCTTGTCTGGCGTCCAGGAGGAATGAGATTAAATGAACGAGTTGAAGACGGGGCTTTATTGCCAGTGAAAGTGGCTGTCAGCAGGAAGGGGAGGGAAAAAGGGGATGGAGCAGGAAGGTAATCCTCCCCTGAAGGAGGGGGAGTCTGGTGTCCCCGGCCAGACTCCGCTCTGAAGTTATGCCAGCAAGCTGTCGCTTCTCTCCAACTTCCATCCGTAGGCTCTCATGGCCAGCAGCTTCCCCTCTCTCTGCTGGATAAGCCTGGCGTTTTTATGGGCACAGGATGAGGGGCAGGGTGGGCCTTGGGTGATTTTGGAAAAGCAATATTTGAGCAGGAAAACAGGGATTAAGTTCTCACTTTGGGGTGCAGTATCAGGATTTTCAGCTTGTGGGTGGGGACTTCCCCAGGGGCCTACCCTCTTCTGCCCAGAATTTCCCTGCCGCTTGTTCCTGTCGATAGTAACTAGATATGAACTTATTAATGTAGCCACCCAGTGGCTACCCCAAGAGCCCTCTAAATCTGCAATCACTGGGAGGCCTCACCGAAAAGTCTTCCTTTCTTCTGCGATTAAGGGGCCAACATTTTAGCTTTTAGAATAACTTACTATGCAAATAGTGACCGACAGACATCAGTGGAGCACTGGTGCCCTTATGAGTCAGAGTAGAGACAAGAGAGAAGTCACTTTTCTCTCTTGATTCAATCAGCCCCAATTGAACAGCCTCGGTTTAAACAGAGGAACATTTTTAATGTAGTGATCTGTTTAACTTTTGGGCTGAGCTCCCTCTGGAGAAATATCTAGATGTAGAGGAGAAATAGTTCCTTATTATACTTGGTTTTAAAAGAGTTGCCTTTTCTTTGACCTTAATGCCATGAGATGTGAATCCTTTTCAGCCTTGGCAGAAGAGAAGGGGGTGAAAGACGCCACCATCGGAAGGCAGCTTCTCTTCTTTTTACCTGTAAGTCAACCATGAAATCAGAATCTCTCAGAACTTCAGAGCCAATGAGACCTCAGACGTCACTGCCCTATACCTTTATTTCACCGTAGAGGGAACAGAGCCTCAGGAGGATAAATGTCTTGTCAACAGCCACAAAACTAGTTAGTTCCTAAGGCATTATTAATAGTTGTTGTGACTCATAGCTCAGGCCTCTTTGTAAATTCACAAACCATTGCAAATCTGACGTTTCAGTTATAAAAGATAGGTGTTTTTCGACAATGTTTTAAACGTTGTATTTTATGTGTGAGCAACCTGCGTAACAAAGACCATCTTTTAAGACGTATGCTGTGAGACCAGAGATTCTCAAAAGTTTTACGCAGCTTGTTCCCAAAGGGACGTCTGATTAGAGGAGCATGATTCTTATACGTGTTTAGGATGGAGGAGGAAGCAACTGGAGGGAGATAAAGAACAGAGCAATAAGGGCCTTTTCCCCTTGAGGTCTCTGCCAAGCCTCCTTGACTCATGAGAGTGTCCTGCCTGCTTGAGGAGGATTGTCCCAGTAGCCCAAAAGGTTTCCTCCTTATGAGGTGAATTCAATTCATGTTTTAAAAATGTGGGAGGCACTGGGTGTGCAGAGATGAATGATAGCCTTTATTCCAGGAGCTTGAAATGCAGTTGAGAAAGTAGACAGGTACACAGTATAGGCAGCCCTCTGCATCTGTGAGTTCTGCATGCCGGGATGCCACCAACCTCAGTCAAAAATGTTTGAAAAAATAAAAAGTAAGACTGTAATAAAATAATACAAATAAGAAAACAATACGATATAAGGACATTTACCCAGCATTTGTATGTTATTAGGTATTAGCAATCGAGAGTTGATTTAAAGTATATGGTAGGATGTTCACAGGTTATATGCAAATAGTACGCTAGTTTCTATCAGGGACTTGAACATCGGAGGATTTTGTTGTTCTCAGGGGGCTGGAACCGATTCCCCACAGATACGGAGGGACGACTTGTCACTATATTACCAGATCCAATGTGACTGGTGTCAGAACAGCAGCAGGAAAGTCATTTAGGCCCCATGAAGATGAAGAGCCAATTCCGACAGGGGAGGAGAGCCAGGGCGGGTTTGGGGAGGAGGTGATGTTTTTGTGATGCTGGGAAAGATGGGGGATGAATCCAGGAGTGGAGAGGAGTGAAGAGAAGGGCATTCGTAGCCAAAGACTCACAAGAGCAAAGGCTGGGAGTCAAGATGACAGGTACGTTATGAATGGGGTGAAAGAAGGAGGGAAGGTTGGGAACAGCCGGGAATCGGAGGCCTCCCTCACAGCCTGGGTGCCTGTCTTCCTCAGGGCCCTGACAGTCCTCATGCTTCCTCCCTTGACCACAGCCGGCTTTAGCAGGAAGTGCGGCAGATACTCCTTCATACCACAGGGCGTTGCCATGGAAATGGATCAAAGTAGGGGGATATCCGGAGAGAACAGCAGCCGCCACTTGGAGCCTCAGAGAGAGGAGAAAGCCTTCACGGAGCCTTCACGCTCTAAGGTGTGGTGTTGAGGTCCAGAACGTGCCTATGACCCAAGGCATGAAGACAAGAACTGTCACCGGGAGCTACCTGGCACTAAGCAGAATCTCAGCAGAGCCATGGACACCCACATCCAAAAGAAAATATGCTGCTGTATATAAAAAGTACCAAGAAAAAGGAAATATTTTAGTTAACTGGTCAACATATTTTTAAATGAAACAAACTTTTAAAAATTATTTTTATATTTTTTGGTATACTTTAAGTTCAGGGGTAGACGTGCAGATCATGCAGGTTGGTTACATAGGTATACATGTGCCATGGTGGTGGTTGGCTGCATCCATTGCTCTGTAATCTACATGAGGTATTTCCCCTAATGCTATCCCTCCTCATTCCCCCCACTCCCTGCTATTCCTCCCTTAGCCCCCACCCCACAGGCCCTGGTGTGTGATGTTCCCCTCCCTGTGTCCATGTGTTGTCATGGTTCAACACCCACTTATGAGTAAGAACATGCGGTGTTTGGTTTTCTGTTTTTGTGTCAGTTTGCTGAGAATGATGGTTTACGGTTTCATCCATTTCCCTGCAAAGGACATGAACTCATCCTTTTAAATGGCTGCATAGTATTCCATGATGTATATGTGCCACATTTTCTTTATCCAGTCTATCATTGATGGGCCATTTGGGTTAGTTCCAAGTCTTTGCTATTGGAAACAGCGCCGCAATAAATATACGTGTGCATGTGTCTTTGTAATAGAATGATTTATAATCCTCTGGGTACATACCCAGTAGTGGGATTGCTGATCTGAATGGTATTTCCAGTTATAGATCCTGAGGAATCTCCATACTGGCTTCCACAATGTTTGAATTAATTTACACTCCCACCAACAGTGTAAAACTGTTCCTATTTCTCCACATCCTCTCCAGCATCTGTTGTCTCCTGATTTTTTAATGATCGCCATTCTAACTGGCGTGAGATGGTATCTCAATGTGGTTTTGATTTGCATTTCTCTAATGACCAGTGATGAGCTTTTTTTCATATGTTTGTTGGCTGCATAAGTGTCTTCTTTTGAAAAGTGTTTGTTCGTATCCTTCACCCACTTTTGGATGGAGTCGTTTGTTTTTTTCTTGTAAATGTAAGTTCTCTGTAGATTTTGGTTATTAGCCCTTTGTTAGATGGGTAGATTGCAAAAAATTTTCCCATTGTTTTGGTTGCCAGTTCACTCTATTGATAACTTCTTTTGCTGTACAGAAGCTCTTAAGTTTAATTAGATCCCATTTGTCTATTTTGGCTTTTTTGCCATTGCTTTTGGTGTTTTAGTCGTGAAGTCTTTGCCCATGCCTATGTCCTAAATCGTATTGCCTAGGTTTTCTTCTAGAGTTCTTATTCTTATGTTGTTAGACCTCATGTTTAAATCTTTAATCCATCTAGAGTTAATTTTTGTATAAGGTGTAAGGAAGGGATCCAGTTTCAGCTTTCTGCATATGGCTTGCCAGTTTCCACAGTACCATTTATTCAATAGGAAATCCTTTTCCCATTGCTGGTTTTTGCAGGTTTTTCAAAGATCAGATGGTTGTAGATATGTGGTGTTCTTTCTGAGGCCTCTGTTCTGTTCCATTCGTCTATATCTCTGTTTTGGTGGCAGTACCATGCTGTTTTGATTACTGTAGCCTTGTAGTATAGTTAGAAGTCAGGTAGTGTGATGCCTTCAGCTTGTTTTTTTTGTTTTGTTTTGTTTTGTTTTTTTGCTTCGGATTGTCTTGGCTATGTGGCCTCTTTTTTGGTTCCATATGAAGTTTAAGGTGCTTTTTTCCGATTCTGTGAAAAAGTCAATGGTAGCTTGATGGGGATAGCATTGAATGTATAAATTACTTTGGGCAGTATGGCCATTTTCATGATACTGATTCTTCCTAACCATGAGCATGGGATGTTTCTGCATCTGTTTGTGTCCTCTCTTATTTTCTTGAGCAGTGGTTTGTAGTTCTCCTTGAAGAGGTTCTTCACATCTCTTGTTAGTTGCCTTCCTAGGTATTTTATTCTCTTTGTAGCAGTTGTGAGTGGGAGTTCACTCATAATTTGGCTGTGTGTCTATTCTAGGTGTATAGGAATGCTTGCAATTTTTGCACATTGATTTTGTATCCTGAGAGTTTGCTGAATTTGCTTATCACCTTAAGGAGATTTTGGGCTGAGACAATGGAGTTTTCTAAATATACAGTCATGTCATCTCCAAACAGGGACAATTTGACATCCTCTCTTCCTATATGAATAGCTTGCTTTCTTTCTCTCGGCTAATGGCCCTGGCTAGAACTTCCAATACTGTGTTGAATAGGAGTGGTGAGAGAGGGCACCCTTGTCATGTGCTGGTTTTCAAAGGGAATGCTTCCAGTTTTTGCCCATTTAGTATGATATTGGTTGTGGGTTTGTCATAAATAGCTCTTATTATTTTGAGATACGATCCATTGATGCCTAGTTTATTGAGAGTATTTAGCATAAGGGGCTGTTGAATTTTGTCAAAGGCCTTCTCTGCATCGATTGAGATAATCATGTGGTTTTTGTCTTTGGTTCTGTTTGTGTGATGGATTACATTAATAGATTTGCATATGTTGAACCAGGCTTGCATTCCCTGGGAGACACCGACTTGATCATGATGGATAAACTTTTTGATGTGCTATTAGATTCAGTTTGCCAGTATCGTATTGAAGATTTTCTATCAATATTCATCATGGATATTGGCTTGAAATTTTCCTTTTCAGCTGTGTCTCCCAGGTTTTGGTATCAGGATGATGTTGGTCTCAGAAAATGAGTTAGGGAGGATTCCCTCTTTTTGGATTGTTTGGAATAGTTTAAGGAGGAATGGTACCAGCTCCTCTTTGTACCTCTGGTAGAATTCAGCTGTGAACCTGTCTGGTCCTGGACTCTTTTTTGGTTGGTAGGCTATTAACTGCTGCCTCAACTTTAGAGCTTTCAAGGAAAGATCTAAAATCAACACCCTAATGTCACAATTAAAAGAACTAGAGGAACAAGATCAAACAAATTCAAAAGCTAGCAGAAGATAAGAAATAACTAAGATCAGAGCAGAACTGAAGGATATAGAGACACAGAGAAATCCTTCAAAACATCAGTAAATCCAGGAGCTCATTTTTTTGAAAAGAACAATGAAATAGATAGACTGCTAGCCAGACTAATAAAAAAGAAAAGAGAGAAGATTCAAATAGATGCAATAAAAAATGATAAAGGGGATGTCACCACCAATCCCACAGAAATACAGAATACTATCAGAGATTACTACAAACAGCCTCTATGCAGATAAACCAGTAAATCTAGAAGAAATGGATAAATTCCTGGACACTTACACCCTCCCAAGACAAACTTTTAAAAATACAAAAATATAAGCATTTAATGAGTGCTTACTATACACCAGACTTTGTGCTAAAGGTTTTTGAGGCATTATCTCCCACCTGGAAAGCCAAATCATAAACCAAAATTTGCTTGGTGAGAGTGGAATCTGAAGCAAATTATCTAGTTGTTGGAGGCATTGGCCTTCTGGCAAGCATAGTGACAGCAGCCAGCAGGCGCAGGCCTGCATGTGTATATTACACTCAAAGAATATTGTGAACAAAGCTGCAGTGGACCAGCCGCTTCTGATCATGGCAGAGGCATGGTTTCTGGGGCCCTGCTGGCAACAGCAGACCAATTCTTTTGAGGGATTCAGTCTAGATTGTGTACCTGCAGCCCTTCTGATGATTTTATGGAGCTGTTAGCAGCCATTTATCACTCTCCTTTTGCATAAACTAGTCGGAGGATTCTGTAATTTACAACATAACAGTACGGCCTGACACAGATGGCATATAGGATGCCATCATCAACAGCCTAATAATGACTTTCTGGAATGCTGCATTGAGAATTCTGAGACCTCCTCCAGGCTTAGTGAGAAAGACTGCTCTGATGCGTTGGGACCTCTTCGAGTCCCCAAGAGAGAAGAATTGTATTTGCATCAGACTTTTGCCATCTGTGGTTGAGACTATTGACACAATCATGTCTTTTTTTCTTTTCTTTTCTTTTACATTCATTCTGGCATTTTAAGATGTAGTCTGCTAAGGTGTTGATAACTCTGGAAATCAGCAATTTTAGACATATTTCTTTAACCTTAATTTTAGAAATATACTTGTCTTTGATATGAAGAACTGAATAATTGCTGATGTGAATTTTTGAAGAATGTAAATGCTCTGTTGAAAATTTCTTGCTTAGTAAAAATAAAGATTAAAAGATTTTGCATTCTAGTGACTATTACATATTCACTATTATATGTCTATGCATTACAGCATGTGTACATTACATTCAAAGAGTATTACGAACAGAGTGACTAGGCAGAAGGAATGAAGAGCTTACTCAAGTTTAAATCTATACGTCCTATTTCTTATCATCATGATCACAACTTCCCTTTAATATTTAATGGTTTGAGAATGAAATTTGCTTAGTCCTCTATAAAAACTGTATTATGTGTTTGTAATAGGAAAGTATGTTTGTTCAGTTGGCCGTGGAATATGACCATTACAGGAAACTAAATCTCACTTAAACTCCAGATGAGTTTGTGATTAGCCTTTTGGTATTTTCTTTTCCACTCTACGCATTGTTCATGTTCTCTTGTTAGAGAACACTTTGGCTGCCCCCCTCTTTTTTTTTTAAAGATATAACTTTTTTTTTTTAATTGTACTTTAGGTTCTGGGGTACATGTGCAGATCATGCAGGATTGTTGCAAAGGGACATACATAGCAAGGTGGTTTGCTGACTTCCTCCCCCCATCACCTGTAGCTGGTATTGCTTCCCACGTTCTCCCTCCCCACCCTCTCCACCCCCCAGTCCCTCCCCTAGACCTCCCTAACTGACCGCAGTGTGTGATGCTCCCCTCCCTGTGTCCATGTGTTCTAATTGTTCAACACCCGCCTATGAATGATTCCGTGCTGTGTTTGCTTCTCTGTTGTGTCAGTTTGTTGAGAAAGATGGTTTCCAGATTCATCCATATCCCTATGAAGGACACGAACACATCATTTTTTTTATGGCTGCCTAGTATTCCATGGTGTATATGTGCCACATTTTCTTTCTTTTTTTTAATTGCATTTTAGGTTTTATGGTACATGTAAAGAACATACAAGATTGTTGCATAGGTACACACGTGGCGGTGTGATTTGCTGCCTTCCTCCCCCTCTCCTATATCTGGCATTTCTTCCCATGCCATCCCCCTCCCAACTCCCCACCCCCCACTGTCCCTCCCCTATTTCCCTCCAACAGACCCCAGTGTGTAGTGCTCCCCTCCCTGTGTCCATGTGTTCTCATTGTTCACTACCTGCCTATGAGTGAGAACATACGGTGTTTGATTTTTCTGCTCCTGCGTCAGTTTGCTGAGAATGATGGCTTTCAGGTTCATCCATGTCCCTACAAAGGACATGAACTCATCATTTTTGATGGCTGTGTAATATTCCACGGTGTATATGTGCCACATTTTCCCTGTCCAACCTATCATTGATGGGCATTTGGGTTGGTTCCAGGTCTTTGCTATTGTAAACAGTGCTGCAATGAACATTCGTGTGCACGTGTCCTTGTAGTAGAATGATTTATAATCCTTTGGATATATACCCAGTAATGGGATTGCTGGGTCAAATGGGATTTCTATTTTTAGGTCCTTGAGGAATCGCCACACTGTCTTCCACAATGGTTGAACTAATTTACATTCCCACCAACAGTGTAAAAGTGTTCCTATTTCTCCACATCCTCTCCAGCATCTGTTGTCTCCAGATTTTTTAATGATCTCCATTCTAACTGGCATGAGGTAGTATCTCAGTGTGGTTTTGATTTGCATTTCTCTGATGACCAGTGATGATGAGCATTTTTTCCTATGTTTGTTGGCCTCATGTATGCCTTCTTTTGTAAAGTATCTGTTCATATCCTTCGCCCACTTTTGAATGGGCTTGTTTGTTTTTTTCTTGTAAATCTGTTTTAGTTCTTTGTAAATTCTGGATATCAGCCCTTTGTCAGATGAGTAAACTGCAAAAAATTTTTTCCCATTCTGTTGGTTGCTGATTCACTCTAATGACTGTTTCTTTTGGTGTGCAGAAATGTGCAGTTTGATTAGGTCCCATTTGTCTATTTTGGCTTTTGTTGCCAATGCTTTTGGTGTTTTCGTCATGAAGTCCTTGCCTACGCCTATGTCCTGAATGGTTTTGCCTAGATTTTCTTCTAGGGTTTTTATGGTGTTAGGTCTTATGTTTAAGTCTTTAATCCATCTGGAGTTAATTTTAGTGTAAGGTGTCAGGAAGGGGTCCAGTTTCTGCTTTCTGCACATGGCTAGCCAGTTTCCCCAACACCATCTATTAAACAGGAAATCCTATCCCCATTGCTTGTTTTTGTCAGGTTTGTCAAAGATCAGAATCAGATGGTTGTAGTTATGTTGTGTTGCCTCCAAGGCTTCTGTTCTGTTCCACTGGTCTATATCTCTGTCTTGGTACCAGTACCTTGCTGTTTTGATTACTGTAGCCTTGTAGTATAGTTTGAAGTCCGCTAGTGTGATGCCTCCAGCTTTGTTCTTTTTGCTCAGAATTGACTTGGCTATGCGGGCTCTCTTTTGGTTCCATATGAAGTTCAAGGTGTTTTTTTCCAGTTCTGTGAAGAAGTTCATTGGTAGCTTGATGAGGATAGCATTGAATCTGTAAATTACTTTGGGCAGTATGGCCATGTTCATGATATTGATTCTTCCTAACCATGAACATGGAATGTTTCTCCATCTGTTTGTGTCCTCTCTTACTTTGTTGAGCAGTGGTTTCTGGTTCTCCTTGAAGAGGTCCTTTACGTTCCTTGTTAGTTGTATTCCTAGTTATTTTATTCTCTTTATAGCAATTGTGAATGGCAGTTCATTCTTGATTTGGCTCTCTTTAAGTCTGTTATTGGTGTATAGGAATGCTCATGATTTTTGCACATTGATTTTGTATCCTGAGACTTTGCTGAAGTTGCTTATCAGTTTCAGTAGACTTTGGGCTGAGACGATGGGGTCTTCTAGATATACAATCATGTCATCTGCAAATAGGGACAATTTGACTTCCTCCTTTCCTATTTGATTACCTTTTATTTCTTTTTCTTGCCTGATTGCTCTGGCTAGAACTTCCAGTACTATTTTGAATACGAGTGGTGAGAGAGGGCATCCTTGTCTAGTGCCAGATTTCAAAGGGAATGCTTCCAGTTTTTGCCCATTCAGTATGATATTGGCTGTTGGTTTGTCGTAAATAGCTTTTATTATTTTGAGATAAGTTCCATCAATACCTAGTTTATTGAGGGTTTTTAGCATAAAGGGCTGTTGAATTTTGTCAAAGGCCTTCGCTGCATCAGTTGAGATAATCATGTGGTTTTTGTCTTTGGTTCTGTTTATGTGGTGAACTACATTTATAGACTTGCATATGTTGAACCAGCCTTGCATCCCTGGGATGAATCCTACTTGATCATGGTGGTTAAGCTTTTTGATGTGCTGTTGCAATCGGCTTGCCAGTATTTTATTGAAGATTTTTGCATCTATGTTCA
This sequence comes from Saimiri boliviensis, assembly GCF_048565385.1. Classification (NCBI taxonomy): domain Eukaryota; kingdom Metazoa; phylum Chordata; class Mammalia; order Primates; family Cebidae; genus Saimiri; species Saimiri boliviensis. The sequence continues at coordinate 163,051,662 of NC_133452.1, forward strand.
TCATGGATATTAGCCTGAAGTGTTTTTTTTTGTTGGGTCTCTGCCGGGTTTTGGTATCAGGATGATGTTTGTCTCATAAAATGATTTGGGAAGGATTCCCTCTTTTTGGATTGTTTGGAATAGTTTCAGAAGGAATGGTACCAGCTCCTCTTTGTATGTCTGGTAGAATTCGGCTGTGAACCCATCTGAACCTGGGCTTTTTTTGGGTGGTAGGCTCTTAATTGCTGCCTCAACTTCAGACCTTGTTATTGTTCTATTCAGGGTTTTAACTTCTTCCTGGTTTAGGCTTGGGAGGAGGCAAATGTCCAGGAATGTATCCGTTTCTTCCAGGTTTACTAGTTTATGTGCATAGAGTTGTTTGTAATAATCTCTGATGATGGTTTGAATTTCTGTGGAATCTGTGGTGATATCCCCTTTATCATTTTTTATTGCATCAATTTGGTTATTCTCTCTTTTCTTATTCATCTGGCTAGTGGTCTATTTTGTTGATCTTTTTGAAAAACCAGCTCCTGGATTTATTGATTTTTTTGAAGAGTTTTTTGTGTCTCTATCTCCTTCAGTTCTGCCCTGATCTCAGTTATTTCCTGTCTTCTGCTAGGTTTTGAGTTTTTTTGATCTTGCTCTTCTAGCTCTTTCAATTTTGATGATAGGGTGTCAATTTTAGATCTCTCCTTTCTTCTCATGTGGGCACTCATTGCTATATATTTCCCTCTAGAGACTGCTTTAAATGTGTCCTAGAGATTCTGATATGTTGTGTCTTCATTCTCGTTGGTTTCCAAGAACGTCTTTATTTCTGCCTTCACTTCGTTGTTTATCCCATCAACATTCAAGAGCAAGTTGTTCAGTTTCCATGAGGCTGTGTGGTTCTGAGTTAGTTTCTGAATTCTGAGTTCTAACTCGATTGCCCTGTGGTCTGAGAGACTGTTATGATTTCCGTTCTTTTGCATTTGCTGAGGAGTGATCTGCTTCCAATTATGTGGTCAGTTTTAAAGTAGGTGTGATGTGGTGCTGAGAAGAATGTATATTCTGTGGATTTCGGGTGGAGAGTTCTGTAAATATCTATTAGGTTTGCTTGTTCCGGGTCTGAGTTCAAGTCCTGGATATCCTTGTTAATTTTCTGTCTCGTTGGTCTGTCTAATATTGACAATGGGGTGTTAAAGTCTCCCACTATTATTGTGTGGGAGTCTAAGTCTCTTTGTAAGTCATTAAGAACTTGCCTTATGTATCTGGGTGCTCCCGTATTGTGTGCGTACACATTTAGGATCATTAGCTCTTCTTGTTGCAGTGATCCTTTTACCATTATGTAATGTCCTTCTTTGTCTCTTTTGATCTTTGTTGCTTTAAAGTCTATTTTATCAGAGATGTGAGTTGCAACTCCTGCTTTTTTTGCTCTCCATTTGCTTGGTAAATCTTCCTCCATCCCTTTACTTTGAGCCTTTGTGTATCCTTGCATGTGAGATGGGTTTTCTGGATACAGCACACTGATGGGTTTTGGCTTTTTATCCAATTTGCCAGTCTGTGTCTTTTGACTGGGGCATTAAGTCCATTTACATTTAGGGTTAATATTGTTATGTGTGAATTTGATACTGCCATTTTGATGCTAGCTGGCTGTTTTGCCCATTAGTTGATAGAGATTCTTCATTGTGTTGATGCTCTTTACCATTTGGTTTATTTTTGGAGCGGCTGGTACTGGTTGTTCCTTTCTATGTGTAGAGTCTCTTTCAGGAGCTCCTGTAAAGCAGGCCTGGTGGTGATGAAATCTCTGAGTACTTGCTTGTTCGCAAAGGATTTTATTTTTCCTTCGCTTATGAATCTTAGTTTGGCTGGATATGTAATTCTGAGTTGAAAGTTTTTACTTTAAGGATATTGAATATTGACCCCCACTCTCTTCTGGCTTGTAGGGTTTCTGCTGAGAGATGTGCTGTGAGGCTGATGGGCTTTCCTTTCTGTAACCCAACCTTTCTCTCTGGCTGCCCTTAGCATTTTCTCCTTCATTTCAACCCTGGTGGATCTGACTATTATGTGCCTTGGGGTTGCTCTTCTTGAGGAATATCTTTCTGGTGTTCTCTGTATTTCCTGGACTTGAATATTGGCCTGCCTTGCTACGTTGGGGAAGTTTTCCTGGATAATATCCTGAAGAGTGTTTTCCAGCTTGGATTCATTCTCTTCTTCACATTCAGATACACCTATCAAACGTAGATTCAGTCTTTTCACATAGTCCTACGTTTCTTGCAGACTTTGTTCATTCCTTTTTACCCTTTTTTCTCTAATCTTGCCTTCTCATTTTATTTCATTGAGTTCATCTTTGACCTCTGATATCCTTTCTTCTGCTTGGTCAATTTGGCTGTTGAAACTTGTGCATGCTTCATGAAGTTCTCCTGTTGTGTTTTTCAGCTCCATCAATTCACTTATATTCCTCTCTATGCTGTCCATTCTTGTTAGCATTTCGTCAAATCTTTTTTTCAAGGTTCTTAGTTTCTTTGCATTGGGTTAGAATATATTCTTTTAGTGCACAGAAGTTCTTTATTACCCACCTTCTGAAGTCTGATTCTGTCATTTCATCACACTCATTTTCCATCCAGCATTGTTCCCTTGCTGGTGAGGAGTTGTGATCCCTTGTAGGAGGAGAGGTGTTCTGGTTTTGGGTGCTTTCATCCTTATTGCGCTGGTTTCTTCCCATCTTTGTGGATTTATTCACCTGTTGTCTTTGTAGTTGCTGACTTTCAGATTGGGTCTCTGAGTGGACATTCTGTTTGTTGATGAAGTTATTTCTGTTTCTTAGTTTTCCTTCTAACAGTCTGGCCCCTCTGCTGTAGGACTGCTGAGGTCCACTCCAGGCCCTGCTTGCCTGGGGATCACCTGCAGCAGCTGCAGAACAGTAAGGTTTGCTACTAGTTTCTTTTTCTGCTGTCTTTGTCCCAGAAGGATTCCCGCTAAATGTCAGTCTGATCTCTCCTTTATGAGGTGACTCTTTGGATATATGGGGATCAGGGAGCTGCTTGAGGACACAGTCTGTTTTTTACATGAGCTCAAATGCTGAGTTGTGAGCTCCATTTTTCATTCAGGGCTGCTGGACATGTACGTTTAGGTCTGCTGCAGCAGAACTCAGAAACACCTTTTATTCCCCAGGTGCTCTGTCCCAGGGAGTTAGGGCTTTATTTATGAGTTTCTGTCATGCTGCTGCCTTTTTTTTTTTTTTTTTCAGGGCTACCCTGCGCAGCAATGAGGCAACCTAGTCACTGTCTGCCTGCAGAGGCTTTGTTGAGCTGCTGTGGGCTCCGCCTAGCTGTTGTGTGAACTTCCCTACAGTCCTGTTTATATGGGTGTAGTTAGAACTGTCTCAGCATTGGTGGCCCGCCTCTGTAATGTCGGACTCTCGCTGTAATGATATGTGCCACATTTTCTTTATCCAGTCTGTTGTTGATGGACATTTGGGTTGGTTTCAGGTCTTTGCTATTGTAAACAGTGCTGCAGTAGAAAGAAAATAAAGCCAACTTGACATAATTTAAATACAACACAAAGCATGATTTCTTGAACGATTTTTAGAATTTGTGGTTCCTCATTGTACTACCCACACCTAAAAAGGCTTATGTCTCTTGAGGGAATTTTCTCTGTTGAAGAGATTGTGACTTTCACTTTCACGGGGCAAAAAGGCGAGGCTGCAGTGGAAATGTGATGAGCCGTCCAGCTGCTGGTATCACAGGGCCCAGCTTTGCTTGTTCTGACCCTAGAGCCTAATCAGGGTGAAACCCCTGTGCAGCAGACCTGGGATGTGGGAGTACAAAAGGAAACTTAGGAAGTTGGAAAGAACTGAAAACAAATTTCCATTTGTTTTTCATTTCGTCAAGAGTGGTGTCCTCACTAAGGGTCTTTTAGTTGCAAGCCTCAAAACATCCGCTACAAGTATAAACTGATTTTTTTTTTTTTAGGTGAGGGGATGAAAAGGGAACAAAAGGTAAACAGATTAGGGAGAAATAATATTGCCTTTATTTACACGTAATGTGACTGTCTGTGTAGAAAATCCAAAAGAATTAACCAAGAAAACTGGAACTAATAAGCAGTTACAGCAGGGACACAGGACACAAGATTATTACACGGAAGTCAACCACTTCCTTATATACTGGAAGTGAACAAGTAGAAAGTGACATTTACAAAAATGTGATCAGCTCAAGCCTGCAACCCCGCCACTTCGAGAGGCTGAAGCAGGAGGATCACTTGAGGCCAGGAGTTCAGGGCCAGCCTGGGCAACATATTAAGACCCTGCCTCTACAAAAAATTTTTAAAAATAATAGCCAGGCATGGTGGCCTATACCTGTAGTCTCAGATACCTGAGAAGCTGAGGTCGAAGATTGCCTGAGCCCAGGAGTTCAAGGCTGCAGTGAGCTGTGATATGCTACTGCACTTCAGCCTTGGCAACAGAGTGAGACTCTCTCTAAAATCAAACAAAAAAACAAAAACAAAACCCCACGTTATCATTTACGAAAAAAAAAGGGTAGGCGTGTTGGAACAAGGCCAGTGTATAGACGGCTATCTGAGGATGAGGACGGCCACTGGGAACCCAGGAAGCACTCCATCCAACTTTGCCAGGCCTTCTCCTGTTCTCAGCACCCACAAGGTCTATTCTGGGTTTCTGAGCACTCAGCTGTCTTCCTGACCTTACAGGCAGCACACAGCTCTGGAGTTAAATCAGAGGACTAACTTTTGAGCCCACCCTTTAAAGCTGTGTGACCTTAGATAATCTGCTAAAGCACCATAGACCTGAGTGTCCTGTACTATGAATAAGAGCAACTGTAGTTCTGGCTGGGTGCAGTGGTTCACACCTGCCATCCCAGAACTCTGGGAGGCCGAGGCGGGTAGATCATGAGGTCGGGAGTTCAAGATAAGCCTGACCAAAATGGTGAAACTGTCTCTACTAAAAATACAAAAATGAATCGGATGTGGTGGCATGCACCTATAATCCCAGCTACTCAGGAGGCTGAGGCAGGAGAATTGCTTGAACCCGGGAAGTGGAGGTTGCAGTGAACTGAGATTGCAACACTGCACTCCAGCCTGGGTGACAGCAAGACTGTGTCTCAAAAAATAAAAAAGCCTGCCGCATAGCCAGCACTGAATAATCGTTAGTGTTGATTCGGTTGTAGGCCCTTTTTGCTCTCTGGGGCTTGCTTTGCTCAATTTCACTGGATCTCTGTCTAAGCTTGGCCACCTCACAATGGTGACCTCAGTTTCTACGTTCACACCACCCCAGTCCAAGCCAGCAGCCAGATGAAATGTGATTTTCTTCATCTCCAAAGCAAATTCTTAGGAGGAGTCTCCTAGGCTCCACTGTAGTCAGGGAGGCAAATGAACTCAGCTGAGCTGTGGAGGTTTGAATTGCGTGTGTGTGTGTGTGTGTGTGTGTGTGTGTGTGTGTGTGTGTGTAATTGGGGGTCAAAAGTTATCAGGTGGAGGCGATGTCATAGTCCTCAGAGAAACAGTATCTTTATGAGCTGGTTAATTATTCCCAAATAGGTTATGAGCTGGTTAATTATCCCCTAAATAAAAAATCCAGCAATGCTGGATTTTGTAGGGTATCTTCTATGATATGTCTTTGATAAGCACTTGTGATGATAAATTTTAAGCCTAACTTGACTGGGCTCAGGGATGCCCAAATAGCCAGGAAACATCTTTTCTGGGTGTGTCCATGAGGGTGTTTTTGTTATTCACGTCCAGGAGTACTGAATATTAAGTGAATTTCATAAAGAGATTTTCCAAACAGGCTTTGTGTGGGCAACAGGGCTGTTTTATTTCTCCACTGGGGACACGTGGGCCGAATTCGAGAAAGGATGAGTGAAGGGGTAAGGTGGGAATTGGCTTTAGAGGTTAGGGTAGGTTTTTGGGGGCGGGGGTGCTGCAGAGTAAGATCAGTTACAGTGGGGGGGGGGGTGTAGGGGTATACGTGACCACAAGTTCAGTTACGATGGTGGGTGGGGGTGAGGCGGAAGAGCAGTTATGATGGCAGGATGGGTGAGAGGTATTCACATTATCATAAGAACAGTTAAGATGGCAGGGCAGGGTGAGGGGCTTGTCGGGGAAGCTCCGCTGGACGACCAGGGACAATGGTGAATGCAGGCAGGGGTGGGGCATGATCAGGAGGCAAGCAGGACTTCAGACTTTCAGGCTCCAGGCTTGCATATGTGGGCCTGGCAGTTTTCAGAAGAGATCAGCATTTACGTCAATAGGCTGAGTACAGAAGACAGCCCTCACCAATGTTGCTGGACTCATCTAATCCGTTAAGGGCCTGAGTAAAACAAATAGGACCAGGGGATGTAGCTCAGTGGTAGAGCGCATGCTTTGCATGTATGAAGGTCCGGGTTCAATCCCCGGCATCTCCACTCTTTTGGGGCTGGGCACGGTGGCTCACGCCTGTAATCTCAGCACTTTGGGAGGCCGAGGCGGGCGGATCACTAGGTCAGAAGTTTGAGACCAGCCTGAGCACCATGGCGAAACCCCGTCTCGACTAAACATACAAAAATTAGCTGGGCGTGGTGGCGCACGCCTGTAATCCCAGCTATTCAGGAGGCTGAGGCAGGAGAATTTTTTGAACCCGGGAGGCGAAGTTGCAGTGAGCCGAAATCTGGCCACTGCACTTCAGCCTGGGTGACAGTGAGATTCTGCCTCAAAAAAAAAAAAAAAAAAAAGGTGGAGGAGGAGTGAATGCTTCCTCTGTGTGACTGGGGACATCAAACTCCTGCTCTGAGACATTGAAGCTCCTGGTTCTTGGGCCTTCAGACTCAAACTGGACAACGTCACTGGCTTTCCTGTGCCTCTAGCTTGCAGGTGGCCAATTATGGGACTCCCTAACTGCATGGGTCAGTTCTTCTTAACATACAACTATCTATCCATCCATCCGTCCTATTGCTTGTGTTTCTCTGGAGAACCGTGACTGGCACAGCCCTCTTGGCGTTCAGCCCCGGCGCCTTCCGTCCTTCCAGTGCCATGTCTGTGTGCTGCTTTCCCCTCCCCTGCCCCGCGCACTTTGACTTGGCCCTCAATCTCTTGAATCATTCTGCTCCCAAGTGTGAAGAGCCGGAAGGACCTGGGAGTTTGCGTGTTCCCTTTCTCCAGGGCAGCCCTTCACCAGAGACTGCAGCTGAAAGCCCAGCTCCCCTGCCCCCTTGAGTGAGGACAACTCAGAGGCATCATTTGCCCTCAGAGCTGCCCTCTGGGATCCGCTGAGGCTGGCACTTTGCCTGGGGTGGCACTCCACTTGCGTTCTTTCCCCTCTATCTGGCTTCACCTGGAAGTGATTTTTAAGTAAATCACTGACAGTGGAATCCCGGTCTCAGCGGCTGTTTCTAGAGCTCAGCTGAAAACAATCCGACAGATGAAAACCTGGGGCTGAACTCATGTGTGAGCCATTAATGTAACGAAGGTCCACGTGAAAAGGATTCTTTGATTCCTCTGAGATTTGGTTTTGGTTCTCATCCTCGCCTTCTTCGGTGGCTCCCACCCACAGAGAGAGGCTGTTGGAGAGCCTGGATTTCTCCACCTTCCGAAGATGATCTTCTTTCAAAGAAAACAAGGAGGATAGCTGCTCTCAACAAACAAACAAGAAGAGAGAGGTCAGTCTGGTACGTGACTTGATCTTTGCTGCTCCCCCAGCCACCACCAAGCCCCCAATCCCATGGCCCCTTGTCGGCAAGAAAAGCCTCTTCTCTTTTGTATTGGCATGTTTGTTCCCAGACCTTATCTATTCATGTAGAGATAGAAATATCGACGTAGATGTTTAAACAGATGTAATAACTCTACATATATTACTCTGCAAACTGCTTTTTTAACCACACATCAAAAACAATGTCTCGAGCTTTATTGAGGTGTCGTTGACAACACTGTATAAATGTAAGGTGTGCAATGTGACATTTAATGTACCTAGATGTTGTGAAATGATCAAGTTAGCTAACACATGGTTCCTATCTGTGTGTGTGTGTTTGTGCGCGTGTGACAGAGCATTTAGAATCTACTCTCTGAGCAAAATTTCAGTATACAAGTCAGTATTGTTAACTAGAGTCACCTTGCTGTTCATTAGACCCTCTAGGCTTATTTAACTCACAGCCGAAGAGCCCTTTTAGGTTTCAGGAAAGGAGACTCTTCCTGCTGAGTCCAACTGCCTGACTGAAACCGAAACTTGGATAGGCTCGCACATGGAGGCAGGATGAGATGTGACAGTTCTAGGATGAGCTGCCATCATAGCTGATTCTCACTTAGTGACAACTCTTCACTCTTCCTCCAGAGCTTACACCTGCTGGTGTTAAGGAGAAGTGCTTTGAATGGATCTCAGGAACGTTGTCTCACGGAGGCATCACACAGGGCTGCTGCCTTTCAGGCCCGAAGCCACCCAAGCAGCTCCTTGAGGCCAACAGGGTCAGTCCTTTGAGCTGGGCAAGTCTTGGTGTTTAGCAGATGGGCCAGTCATCGGTAGACAGGGCAGGGTGTGAGTGTCCCTCGTTCTTACCCCCACTTCAAAATATTCCGCCTCAGCTTAAGAAGAATGACTAAAATTCTGCCACACAAATTCATCTATTTGGACTGAAGACCTATCTAACGCTAAAATGCAAACCTTTTGAGAAGGATCGCAGATTTTCTTGTTGCATTAACCAGCCTCTTTCAGTTAAATGGAATGTATTAATTGCCTCAATCATTATCATAGATGGCTTGAAACTCAGGTAGATCAGGTGTCAAAACAGCGTCATCAGCAATGCGTTTTTCACTTGCCAGCGCTGGTTTTCTCTGTTGGCTTGTCTGGGGACAGGGATGGCCTCTGGTAACTTCTTACTCACTTAGCAACCCAAAGGAAGGAGTGGCTCTTTCCCTGTCATCCCAGCCCAGATCTCAAGACTGTGTCCCTTTGACTGAAATGGAGCCATGTGGGCTTTCAAAAACCAATCACTGTGACATTGACGGATGAGGGAAGCAGGGTCAACCCCACCCAAACCACATACAGTGGGAGAGGGAGGGGCCGTTACCTCCTAATAAGATACTACCTTCCTAATACCTCCTCTAACCGTAAGGGGACCTGAAGCCAGGAAAACGTGGGGTGCCCTTACAGTTAGAGGAGGTATTGGGAAGGTAATGCCAACACCTGTCCGCCACACTCATCAGTCACACCACAAAGGTCTTCGCTAGCAGAGCACAGTAACCTACTAGATGAGACATAGGAGAGATGGTAACAAGTCCAGAGCTTGGGGTACCTTATCGGGAAGGCAGGTTGGGGGATACTGCATTAGGGCTCCTTGAAGAGCTAAGGGGAACTCAGGGGCTCTGAGATTTAACAGTACGTGCTCAGAAGCTAAGAAAAACCCTCAGACCATGAGAGAGTGGCAGGAGAATCCTAGGTAGCTTGACACGTTCAGGCAGGGACCAGCAGTGCCACTCACAATTCATTCCCACAGGCTTCCCCTGATGTGCGTGGTTAAGCTCAGCCTCCCTCCTGATTTAACAGGGGGGAAATCGTGTGTTCGTGCTTTTCTGTATCATCACCCAGGATCCTTAGTCATGCTCATGTGAATTGGTGCCCAACAGGCACAACTGCGTTGGACTATTCCGTGATCTCTTTTCCGTTGTTCTCACAAAGTGATAATAGTATGACGAAGGGGCAGCTGACATTTTCCAAGCACAATATTATTAGAACCCCTTGAGACCCAGCCTGTTCTTCTGCTCTGCATTTACAAACACTTGGGCTTGGGGAAAGTTGAAGTGATTTGCCAGCCTGTCGGGGTGGGGCCAGGCTACGGACTCCAGCCAACATCTTTAAACATCTTTCAATCTCTAAACCAGAGCCAAGTGTCTGAAGCCAGGAAAAATTGAGAAAGCATGGAGGGGAGAATTTCACGGAGAAAAGGGAGCCACGATCCTGCCATTGCACTCCAGCCTGGGCAACAAGAGCAAAAAAGATACCACTGTGGGTAAAGGGGCCATATAATTGCTGGTCCAAACCAAGGCCTTTCGAGAGTGAGAGGGCACTGTTGATAATTGTACTGGAAGATGGCAATAAACCGAGATTGGTTTGGGCACACCAGAACACAGGGTCACTCTAACTAGGGCTACTAACAGTACAGTTGGGACTGTTAGTATCAGTGATGGACATGCATGGATTCATCCACAGCCCCTCCCTCCATCATCCTTTTGGGGTTGCAAGATGGCTGGTGATGAATGTAGTAGCTAGCCTTGGTCTTTGGAGCCCTGTGCTCTAACTGACAGAATTTATCTCCAGAGACAGTAGAGTCAGGGGACAAAAGACACAATTTCGATAATTAATTGAAATAACTTTATTTCAATAAAATTAATAAGTTAGCAGAGTGGGTTAGCAGTTTAGTTTCAGTATAACAGAGTGGTTAGTGAATTTCACTTTGAGGTTTAGATCTCAGCAATGTGATTCTGGGCATGAAACTTAGTTTCTATGGGTCTCAGGCTCCTGATGTGTAAAATAGGGGCAAGAGCAAACAGTATCTGAGCTTTTACTGTGTTTCAGGCACTGGACTAAGCGCTTTATGTGGATTATTCACTTTCATCATCATCATCAAAACCTTGTGAAGCACACATTGTCTTCTCCATTTTGCAGACCAGGGAACTGAGGCTCAGTGGGACTGAGTAACTTGATGGAGGTCATACTATCAATATATATCAATTCTACAGGAGCTGTTTTTGGTGATGAAATGAGACAGTGCTTATTAAAAGCTTAGCATATTCTCCCTGATTAAATTGATTATTTTTTTTTATTATACTTTCAGTTCTGGGGTCCATGTGCAGAAGGTGCAGGTTTGTTACATAGTTATACACGTGCCATGGTGGTTTGCTGCATCCATCACCCCATCATCCACATTAGTTATTTCTCCTAATGTTATCCCTCGCCTAGCCCCTGACCCCCTGACAGGTCTGGTGTGTGGTATTCTCTTTCCCGTGTGTATGTGTTCTCATTGTTAAACTCCCACATGTAAGTGAGAGCATGTGGTGGTTGATTTTCTGTTCTTGTTAGTTTGCTGAGAATGATGGTTTCCAGCTTCATCCATGTCCCTGCAAAGGACGTGAACTCATCCTTTTTTATGGCTACATAGTATTCCATGGTGTATATTTGTCATATTTTCTTTATCTGGTCTAGCATTGATAGACATTTGGGATGGTTGCAAGTCTTTGCTATTGTAAACAGTGCTGCAGTGAACCTATGTGTGCCTGTGTCCTTATAATAGAACGATTTATACGCCTTAGGATATATACCCAGCAATGGGATTGCTAGGTCAAATGGAATTTCTATTTCTAGATTCTTCAGGAATCGCCACACTGTCTTCCACAATGGCTGAACTAATTTACACTCCCACCAACAGTGTAAAAGTGTTTTTATTTCTCCACATTGTCTCCAGCATCTGTTGTCTCCTGATTTTTTAATGATTGCCATTCTAACCAGAGCGAGATAGTATCTCATTGTTGTTACGATTTATATTTCTCTAATGATCAGTGATGATGAGCTTTTGCCATATGTTTGTTGGCTGCATAAATGACTCCTTTTGAGAAGTGTCTGTTCATATCCTTCACCCACTTTTTGATTTTTTAAATATAAATTTGTTTAATTTCTTTGTAGATTCTGGATATTGGCCCTTTGTCAGATGAGTAGACTGCAAAAAATTTCCCCATTCTTTAGGTTGCCTATTCACTCCAATGCTAGTTTTCTTTTGCTGTGCAAAAGTTCTTTAATTAGATCCCATTTGTCTATTGCGGCTTTTGTTGCCATTGCTTTTGGTGTTTTAGTCATGAAGTCCTTGCCCTTGCCTATGTCCTGAATGGTACTGGCTAGGTTTTCTTCTTGGGTTTTTATGGTTTTTGGTCTTACATTTGAATGTTTAATCCATCTTGAGTTAATTTTTGTATCAGATGTGAGTAAGGGGTCTCGTTGCAGCTTTTTGCATATGGCTAGCCAGTTTTCCCAACACCATTTATTAAACAGGGAATCCTTTCCCCATTGCTTGTTTTTGTCAGGTTTGTCAAAGATCAGATGGTTGTAGTTGCGTGGTGTTCTTTCTGAGGCCTCTGTTCTGTTCTATTGGTCTATATCTCTGTTTTGGTACCAGTACCATGCTGTTTGATTACCATAGACTTGTAGTATAATTTGAAGTCAGGTAGCGTGATGCCTCCAGCTTTGTTTTTTGTTTGTTTCTTTTTCTTTCTCTTTTTTTTCTTTTTTCTTTTTTGTGCTTGTTTTTTTTTTTTTTTTTTTTTTTTTTTTGCTTAGGATGGTCTTGGCTATGTGGGCTCTTTTTTGGTTCCATATAAAATTTAAGGTGTTTTTTTCCACTTCTGTGAATAAAGTAACTGGTAACCCAATGGGGATAGCACTGAATTTATAAATGAGGTTGGGCAGTATGCCCATTTTCATGATATTGATTCTTCCTAACCATGAGCATAAAATGTTTTTCCATTTGTGTCCTCTCTCATCTCCTTGAGCCGTGTTCTGTAGTTCTTCTTGAAGAGATCCTTCATATCCATTGTTAGTTGTAATCCTAGGTAGTTAATCCTTTTTGTAGCCATTTTTAATGGGCGTTTACTCATGATTTGGCTCTCTTTTTTTTCTGTTATTGGCATATAGGAATGCTTGTGATTTTTGCTCACTGATTTTGTATTCTGAGACTTTGCTGAAGTTGCTTATCAGCTTAAGGAGACTTTGGCCTGAGACTATGGGGTCTTCTAAATATACGATCATGTCATCTGCAAATAGAGACAATTTGATTTCCTTTTTTCCTAATTAAAAACCCTTTATTTTTTTTTTTTTTCTTGCCTGATTGCCCTGGCCAAAACTACCCATACTATGTTGAATAGAAGTGGTGAGATAGGGCATCCTTGTCTTCTGCTAGTTTGCAAAAGGAATGCTTCCAGTTTTTGCCCATTCAGTATGATATTGGCTGTGGGTTTGTCATAAATAGCTCTTATTATTTGAAGATATGTTTCATCAATACCTAGTTTATTGAGAGTTTTAGCATGAAGGGCTGTTGAATTTTGTTGAAGGCCTTCTCTGCATCTGTTGAGATAATCATGGTTCTGTTTATGTGATGGATTATGTTTATAGATTTGCATGTGTTGAACTAGCCTTGCATCCCAGGATGAAGCTGACTCGATTGTGGTGGATAAGCTTTTTGATATGCTGTTGGATTTGGTTAGCCAGTATTTTATTGAAGACTTTCACATCAGTGTTCATCAGGGATATTGGCCTGACATTGGTTTTTTTTGGTTGTGTCCTTGCCAGGTTTTGGTATCAGGATGATGTTGGCCTCATATAATAAGTTAGGGAGGATTTCTTCTTTTTCTATTGTGTAGAATAGTTTCAGAAGGAATGGTACCAGCTCCTCTTTGTACCTCTGGTAGAATTTGACCGTGAAACTGTCTGGTCCTGGACTTTTTTTGGTTGGTAAGCTACTAATTGCTGCCTCAACTTCAAATATTGTTATTGGTCTGTTCAGGGATTCGATTTCTTCTTGGTTTAGTCTTGGGAGGGTGTAAGTGTCCCTCAGTTTGTCCAATTTTTCTCGATTTTCTGTTTATTTTGCGTAGAGGTGTTTAGAGTATTCTCTGATGGCAGTTTGTATTTCTGTGGGATCAGGGGTGAAATCCCCGTTACCACTTTTTATTGCACCCATTTGATTCTTGTCTCTTTTCCTCTTTATTAGTCTGGTTAGCAGTCTATCTATTTTGTTGATCTTTTCCAAAAACCAGCTTCTGGATTTGTTGATTTTTTTGAAGGGTTTTTCGTGTCTCTATCATCTCCGGTTCTGCTCTGATCGTAGTTATTTCTTGTCTTCTGCTAGCTTTTGAATTTGTTCTTGTTTCTCTAGGTCTTTTAATTGTGACACTAAGGTTTTGATTTTAGATATTTCCTTGTTTCTCTAGTGGGCATTTAGTGCCATAAATTTCTCTCTACACACTGCTGTAAATGTGTCCCAGAGATTTTGGTATGTTGTAAATTTGTTCTCATTGGTTTCAAAGAACATCTTTATTTCTGCCTTCATTTAATTATTTAACCAGTAGTCATTCAGGAGCAGGCTGTTCAGTTTCTATGTAGTTAGGTGGTTTTGATGAGTTTCTTAATCCTGAGTTCTAATTTGATTGCACTGTGGTCTGAGAGGCCGTTTCTTATGATTTCCACTCTTTTGCATTTGTTGAGGAGTGTTTTACTTCCAATTATGTGGTCAGTTTTAGACTAAGTGTGATGTGGTGCTGAGAAAAATGTATATTCTGTGGATCTGGGGTAGAGAGTTCTGTAGATGTCTCTTAGGTCTGCTTGGTCCAGTGGTGATTTCTAGTCCTGGATATCCTTGTTAATTTTCTGTCTCATACTGACAGTGGGGTGCTAAAGTCTCCCACTACTAGTGTGTGGAAGTCTAAGTCTCTTTGTAGGTCTCTAAGAACTTGCTTTATGAATCTGGGTGCTCCCGCATTGTGTGCATATATATTTAGGATAATTAGCTTTTCTTGTGGCATTAATCCCTTTACCATTATGTAATGCCCTTCTTTGTCTCTTTTGATCTTTATTGGTTTAAAGTCTGTTTTATCAGAGACTAGGATTGCAACCTCTGCTTTTTTTTTTGCTCTCCATTTGCTTGGTAAATCTTCTCCCATCCCTTTATTTTGAGCCTCTGTGTGTCTTTGCACATGAGATAGGTCTCTGGAATACAGCACACCAATGGGTCTCAACTCTTCATCCAATTTGCCAGTCTGTGCCTTTTAATTGGGGCAGTTAGCTCATTTACATTTAAAGTTAATATTGTTATGTGCAAATCGGATCCTGCCATTATGCTAACTGGGTGCTTTGTCTGTTAGTTGATGCGGTTTCTTCATAGTATCAATGGTCTTTACATTTTGATATGTTTTTGCAGTGGCTGGTACTGGTTCTTTCCATGTTTAGTGCTTCCTTCAGGGTAAGGCAGGCCTGGTGGTGATGAAATCTCTCAGCAGTTGCTTGTCCATAAAGGATTTTATTTCTCCTCTGCTTATGAAGCTTAGTTTGGCTGGATATGAAATTCTGTGTTGAAAATTCTTTTAAGAATGTTGAATATTTGCCCCCACTATCTTGTGGCTTGTAGGGTCTCTCCATCAGAGCCGCTGTTATTCTGAGGGACTTCCTTTTGTGGGTAACCCTACCTTTCTCTCTGGCTGCCCTTAGCATTTTTTCCTTCATTTCAACCCTGATGAATCTTATGATTATGTGTCTTGGGGTTGCTCTTTTTGAGGAGTATCTTTGTGGTGTTTTCCGTATTTCCTGAATTTGAATGTTGGCCTGCTTTGCTAGGTTAGGAATGTTGTCCTGGATAATATCCTGAAGAGTGTTTTCCAACTTGGTTTCGTTCTCTCGGTCACTTTCATATACGCGGATTAAACATAATCCCATATTTCTTGGAGGCTTTGTTCATTTCTTTTCACTGTTTTTTTGGTTTTTTTTTTGTTTTTTTTTGTTTTCTAATTTTGTCTTCTTGCTTTATTTCATTGAGTTGATCCTCCTTTCTTTATTCTTATTAAACATCCTTCCTTGGAAAAAAAAAGACAGAGTATATTATTGAGACTTACACATATTGTCCAAAAATGAGTTGACTGGGTGTGGTGGCTCATGCCCGTAATGCCAGTACTTTGGGAGGCTTAGGTGGGTGGATCACCTGAGGTTGGGAGTTCAAGACCAGCTTGACCAACATGGAAAAGCCTGTTCTCTACTAAAAATACACAATTAGCCGGGTGTGGTAGTGTATGCCTGTAAACCCAGCTACTCAGGATGCTGAGGCAGGAGAGGTGCTTGAACCCAGGAGGTGGAGGTGGCAGTGAGCTGAGATCACAGCATTGCACTCCAGCCTGGGCAACAAGAGCAAAACTCCGTCTCAATAGAAATAAGTAAATAAATAAAATGAGTCATATTTCTGAAGTCTGGTTGCCCTGGGGGCAGCCTGCAACATTCAAGAGTTTTCTGATCGCCGTACTCTTGTGTCTTCTGCTGAGAACAGAGATGTATACATTCATATTAGCATGAGAAAGTAGGTTGAAGCCATGTTTAGTAGTTTAGATGAATGTTCATATAAAGGATGGCTAGCAGCCACAACGCTGCGTGGGTAGAAAACAGCAAAGTGCTTAGTATTTGAAATCAAATGACTTCAGATCCCAGTTCTGGGCCCACCACTGTCGTGGCTCAGAGCATGTTACTGAGCCTCCTTGAGCCTTTGTCTGTAAAATGGGTTGAATAATACATATCTTTGAGAGTTGCCGTGAGGATTGGAGATAACATACGCAGAATGGTCATGTAATGGACACTCAGTAAACACTAGTCATTATCACTGTTAAAAAGCTTAGCTTATTGACTGAAAGTCAGTAGAAAGCCCACATGTAAGTCCTTAATAATAAGTTAACATTCAGTAGTATTGTTTTCTTAGGTTTGTAATTTGGAAACTTTGGGTCATATTTCTAATGCACCATATGTCAGGAGAAGTCTCTGAATGAAAACCTTTAATACTCTTTAATATCCTAAGAGAGGACAGCATTGTTGACATGACCCATCTCTCAAAGTCCCAAGAATCTGAAACATCCAGGCTGTTCTTGCCGCAGCTGGGAAAATAAAATATCCACAGGTATACGTCAACCCAGACAGTTTTATTTTTTAGAAAAGTATCCTAACTGGAGAAAAGTCAGCAGATACAGGATGGGAAGGGAGACAGTTGTCCAATTGCCTGTCCTAATTCCTCCTCAATCAATGCTTGTGTTCTGGGAGCTCATTTCCAGGCCTCCTGAGCCCTTCCCCTGCCAACTAACCACTCTGGTAGCTCCAGAAATGCCTTTAGCATTGCAAAGCACAGGTTTTATGGGCACACCGGGAGTACTCTACCAACATGCAAAGGTCCTGGGGCCAGACGAAATCACTGGAATCGCTTTCCCCTACACCCAGGCGGAGGGCACGGGAGAAACCTGCCTTACGTGGAAGAAGACGTGAGTGGATGCATATGGGTAGTGTGACGTTGGGCAGGTTAGTTAACTAGCTCTCTGAGCCGTAGTTTTTTCATTGCCAAAATAGAACAAAATCTTTGTATTTCAAAAGAGACAATGTATGTTGTATGCTTAACAGAGCATCTGATACATCATAAAGGTTGCTATATGCTGGCTGTTACTGCTAAGGATTCACTGAAAATGCCACTGTGTTAGAATATCAGGTGCCGTCCCTGACTTCCAGCACTTGCAGGGCAGTCAGCACGAACTCCCCTTAAATGGCCAGCCATCAACTACAGGCTCAGTTGTGTGGTGTGATCGGGGTTTGGAGAAGGAGGGTGCAGGCTGCAGATGCCACAGAGGTAAGCGTTGAGGACGGTGGGGGTCTTCCAAGATGCAAAGAAAGAAAAGACAGTGCGAGCTGTAACTGGCCCAGAGGAAAGGAGTGCAGTGGAAATGGGGTACGTGGCACCCCGGAATGAACGGGAGCTGCTGCTCACCTCACCTGATCGCTCCATCCCAGGGTCTTGTCTCCGTGGCGAGGCAGAGTCCCCTAAAGGAGTCATCTCATCGACCACCACCCAGGGGTTCTTCAAATCCTGAGCCTACAAACGCCGGCACAGGAGATGAAATCAAATCCACACTCTGCAGTGAGAATCAGTTGCAGGTTTGCTTACAGGTTCTTTGAACATTACACATGACAAACGGTAAATGACACCATGAGTTTTTAGTATGACTAGTTCATTTGTTTCCAATACAAATCGATGAAAACCCTTCGCTGAGTGTGGCGATAAGAAAGAACTCTGCTCTGTTCTGATTTGTGTGTCCATTTGTGTCTCTATGTCTGGCAGTCCCGTTCTGCAGCCAGCTTCTGTATCTATATAGTATCTATCTATAGCCCATTTCTACGTCTCTGGTGTCCATCCAGTTCATAACTCCTCTGTGTCCAAAGTTACTCTTACTCTACAGGGGGCTAAACTCAAATAACTGCTAGAACTAATCATGCATCAAAGAAAAATCTGCATTTTGGTGTAGCATTATAAGTTCAGTGTTTTTGCAATTATACTCGTAAGGAGTTTTTACTTTCTGTAATAAGCTTTACAAAATAAAAGCGCAGGATGAATTTTGATCCTGGGAAGGATTTGCCCGTTATCTGCCCAGTTGTGTAGCACTGCTCTTTCCGCTCAGTCTGGACATGCTTTTTCTCCAGTTGCCTCTTTTCGGCCCCAAGTCGCTAGTGAGAAGGGTCAAGTTTGCTATTTTGTCCTCTTAATGGGAAAAGTCAACTCCAGATGAGACCCAATGAAGCTCAAAATACTTCTCTTCTGTGCAGGAACACACATGCTGCATCTTCTGAGTAATGTTAGTGAAGCATGTCTGGCTCCATAAATACTTTGAAAAAAAAAAAAGGTATACGAGGATAACATAATAATAATTGTTATTAGGCAGGTCCCGTTTTCAGAATTCACTGTAAGTTCTGCATAGATGCACCAGGGCTGTGGGTGCTTTAGCTGGTGGGGTCCAGGCAGCTGGGACTCACTCTTGCAATGGTCACGAATGTCCTAATCACTGAGTCTCAAATGTGTAGTTGAACTTAATGCTCCATAACATCTGTCTACCCAGAGGGCAGCAGAACGTTTCTTCCTGGCTTGTGAGCCCACGGATATTTTAATTTTTTTCCACAGACGCATTGGCCTGAGGCCCCTGGAAACGTTGCTTCATTGCTTGGTCTTATAAGCATTTACTTGACCTATTTTGTGGAAGCAAATTTACCCTGGTCCTAGAGGTTTTTCATGCAAAAGGGATGAATGAAAAATGTGTGCTGCTAAGTTTCATTCACCTGAGCCAATCACAGCTACTGAAATGACCGGGCTGGCAAATGCTGTTTTAATGGAAACAGGCTCTCCTCAGGTCCAGATCTGGGTAGGTCCATGCTTCAAAAATGAATAATTTTCTTCTTAGCTCCTATAGCTGGATTACTGGGCAGGCCTACCATTTTGTGATTATCAGATAATTATTAACACATGGGGCTCTCTCTTTTAGACCACACCCCTCAATGGTGTGATATCTGTGGTTACACGGAGCAATCCAGTCCTCCCATCCTGGTTTTTAAATTATGTAAATGAAAGAACAAAACTACCCAACTCTCATCTGCCCACAGACTGAGGCCGAGGACAGCCCTAAGAACCTACCCCTCACAAGATGGCACCTCACAGTTAAGGGAGGCTAGCTTTTGTGTACTGAAGGGGATGTTCACTAAGAAATAAATGTCTTGGACATAGGCCCCTTTCTTATTCCTGGTTGGCCTAAAAATGCATAATTTGTAAACAAGAAAAGCGGCGCTAGGGGGAGCTGGGGAGGAGTGACTTCCAAACAAAAGCAGTAACATTGCTTTGCCTAAGCAAGTGAAGCTTGAACTCCTCTGCTTGGCAAGTTAGGCAAACAGCTGTTGTTTCCTAAAAATGGAGACAACTTGCTGAGAAAAAACTAACATTTATGGCTCAGAGGTCTGTGGGTTCGAGTGCACCTTTCCCTGCGTGTCTAGCCACGGACGGGTCTCTAGGCAGCCATACTAAGAGTGTGCCCGCCTGTGCTGGACCGCGGGAGGCCTTGAGGGCCAAAGCCAGCAGGGTGCTCCCTCTCAGCCCTGGACCCTGCGGTCTTGTGGTGATAAGGGTGGTGGCTGATTCTACCTACAAAGCCACTGGGGAATTATTAGTGTAAATATGTCATTTGGAAATGCACTGCCTGGGAACAGGCATGGTCCCCGGATGAGATCCCACGAGTGGCAGGGTCTCCTGGATCTTGGGTGAAGGATACCTGGCTGAGACAGGAAGGAGAGAGAACATTTTTTTCCTTCCCGCTACAAAGAGGCCTGGATTTGAGAGCAGAAAAGAAGGGTTAGGAGTTGTGTGCATCCCAACGCGTCCTCCTGCGAAGGGTGCCTTAGAGATGGGTGTGGTGGGCATGCTTGTCGTCCCAGCTGTTGGGCAGGCTGAGGTAGGAAGACTGATAGAGCCCAAGAGTTCGAGGCCAGCCTGGGAGGCACAGTGAGATCTTCCATCTCAAGAAAGGAGCAGAAGGAAGGCAGGAAGGGAGGGAGGGAGGGAGGGAGGGAGGCTGGAGACATAGTGAGATCTTCCATCCGATTCAGAAAGTAAAGAAGGGAAGGAAGAGAGGGAGGGAGGGAGGGAGGGAGGGAGGGAGGGAGGGAAGGAAGAAAGTCGATTTTTCTACCAAAATGGAGGAAGTCACACTTAGCGTGAAACTTTACTCTTTAACTTTCTGCTCCGCAGTGTCCTTAATCACCCCCAAGGCGTCAGTGAGGCATGCCACGCAACAGCCTGCAGGGCAGTGGGGTGAACAGGAGGCTACAGGGCGGAGGGGGTGTCTGTGTGAGGACCCAAGGGAGAGCTCCCAAGGGACCACTGGGACCCCAAAGGAAGCCGTCTCTTCCTAGATACATGAGAGGAGGCAGATTCTTGAAAAGGTGGCAGGCAGCCGCTCTGGTTACCTTGAGGTCCTCATGGGCTCCACGGCTGCACCTCTCAGAGGGGCAGGGAAAGCAGGGCGCCAGCCGCAGGGGTTTGATGCGGTCCTCTTCCGCCACCTATCGACGACATAGGCTCATTGCAGTTTCCAAACGCACCTGCCTTCAACTCAAGGTCACATTTTCTCCATGCAAATTAAAATGGAGTCCACAGGGAAAATACTTATTGTTACCAATCTAGTTTGACTATTTTAAGGTTCAATCAACCTTGATTGTTAACTGTTAAAATAATAACATGGCCATAACAAGGAGGCAAAGTTCTGATATCTTTTTTTTTCTTACAATTGTTTAATGCTTTAGAATATTTAGAGGTACTGCATATTTTTAAGGTTTTTGTTGTTTCTTAGAAAACATTATCAGTCTAAAGGTGTTGAAGGCATTTTGGAAAAGAGTGTACGAGTAACATCTGCAAACAGCAGAGGGGTAGTTTCTGCAGAATTAATACTGTGGAGCACCGGAAACCAGCATGTTTAGGCAGAGCACACGACATTGTCCATGTGTTACACGGACTTCCACGTTCACCGGAAGACTGAGAGGCAACAGGAAAATTGTTCATATCTTTTGATTCCATAATCCAATTTTAAGAATTTTCTTGTACAAAAGAATTTAGGGCCGGGAGCGGTGGCTCACACCTGTCATCCCAGAACTTTGGGAGGCCAAGTCGGGTGGATCACCTGCGGTCCTGAGTTCGAGACCAGCCTGACCACAGATAAACGCAGTCTCTACTAAAAATATAAATGTTCATTAAGAAATAAATGTCTTAGACATAGGCTGCTTTCTTATTCCTGGTTGGCCTAAAGATGCATAATTTGAAAACAAAAAAAAAAAAGTGGGGCTGGAGGGGGTTGGGGAGGAGTGACTTCAAAACACAAGAAGTAACATTGCTTTGCCTAATAAAAAATTAGCCAGACGTGGTGGTATATATCTGTAATCCCAGTTACTCGGGAGGCTGAGGCAGGAGAATCATTTGAACCCGAGAGGCAGAGATTGTGGTGAGATGAGATTGTCCCACTGCACTCCAGCAGCCTGGCAACAAGAGTGAAACCTGACTCAAAAAAAAAAAAAAAAAAAGATTTAAAAAACATGAAAAATGTAATATGGATGACATTCTTCATAAGATTATTTAGTAGTTAACAATTGAAAAAAGTTGAAGCTATGGCTTATTCGGAATGCGAACTATTAGACAAAAACTATTTGAACATATAGTAACATGGAAAAATGATGCCTAAGAAGATATAAAACATCTAAGTAAAAATAGAAATATTTAATAAAGCTGGAAAAGAATACTAAAAATATTATGACAGAGTTAGAGTGGTGGAGTTAAGAGTCTACAATGTTATATATACTACTATTTTTGTTTTTCTAATTCCACAATGAATATAAAAATGTTTTGTAGTAATACATTTAAATAATACAGACGTATACAGAGAAAGAGGTAGAAGATCCCATCACCATCCTGTCTTTCTTCTCCCTATTAATAGACTGGTATAAGTCTTGATGTCTTTGTCCTTGGAGTTACACACACACACACACACGCACACACATATGCACACACACACACACACGTACATATACATGATATCTTATTTGCAGGCATACCTCAGAGTTACTGTGGATTTGATTGCAGACCCCCACAAGAAGACAAGTATCTCAATAAAACGAGTCACACAAATGTTTTGGTTTCTCAGTGTATATATAAGTTTTGTTTATGCTATACATAATGTAGTCCATTAAGTATGCAAGAGCATTGTATCTAAAAATCCAGTTATATAAATTAATGTTTAAAATGGTCGATTGGTTAAAAAATGCTCATGATCGTCCGAGTCTTCAGCGGGTCACAGTCTTCTTGCTTGCTGAGCGCCTTGCCTCGATGGTGGTAGATGCTGGAGGGTAAGGTGGCTGGGCAATTTCTTACAATACAACAGCAATGAAGTCTGCCACATCAATTGGCTCTTCCTTTCACGAAATATTTCTCTGTAGCATGTGATACTGGTTGATAGCATTTTTAAGAATTTTATTTTATTTCGTATGTGTTACTGAGTGTATCAACAGTTTGAAAGTTTTTTTTTTTTTTGTACTTTAAGCTCTGGGGTACATGTACAGGTTTGTTACATAGATATACACGTGCCATGGTGGGTGGTTTACTTCATATACCAACCCGTCAACTACATTAGGTATTTTTCCTAATGCTATCACTCCCCTAACCCCCGTCCCCCTGCTATTCCTCCCCTAGTCCCCCACACCCAACAGGCCCCAGTGTGTGATGTTCCCCTCCCTCTGTCCATGTGATTTCATTGTTCAACACCCACCTATGAGTGAGAACATGCGGTGTTTGGTTTTCTATTCTTTTGTGAGTTTGCTGAGAATGATGGTTTCCAGCTTCATCCATGTCCCTGCAAAGGACATGAACTCATCCTTTTAAATGGCTGCATAGTAGTCCATAGTATATATGTGCCACATTTTCTTTATCCAGTCTATGTTAATGGACATATGGGTAGGTTCCAAGACTTTGCTGTTGTGAACAGTGCCACAGTAAACATACATGTGCATGTGTCTTTATAATAGAATGATTTATAATCCTCTGGGTATATACCCAATAATGGGATTGCTGGGTCAAATGGTATTTCTAGTTCTGGATCCTTGAGAAATTGCCACACTGTCTTCCACAATGGTTGAACTAATTTACACTCCTAGTAACAGTGTAAAGGTGTTCCTATTTCTTCACATCCTCTCCAGCATCTGCTGTCTCCTGATTTATTTAATGATCACAGTTTTTTAAATCTTTTTGTAAAAAATTATACTTTAAGTCCTGGGGTACATGTGCAGATCGTGCAGGTTTGTTACGTAGGTAGCCATGTGCCATGGCATTTTCCTTCCTCCATCACCCTGTCATCTACATTAGCTATTTCTATTAATGCTGTCCCTCCCCTAGCCCCTCACCCCCTGCTATCCCTCCCCTAGCCCCCCATACCCTGACAGGCCCCGGTGTGTGATGTTCCCATCCCTGTGTCCATGTGTTCTCACTGTTCAACACACTTTTATGAGTGAGAACATGTGTGGTGTTTAGTTTTCTGTTCTGGTGTCAGTTTGCTGAGGATGATGGTTTCCGGCTTCATTTATGTCCCTGCAAAGGACATGAACCCATCTTTTTTATGGCTGCCTAATATTCCATGGTGTATGTGTGGCATATTTTTTTATGCAGTCTGTCATTGATGGGCATTTGGGTTGGTTCCAAGTCTTTGCTATTGTAAACAGTGCTGCAATAAACATACGTGTGCATGTGTCATTATAATAGAATGTTTTATAATCCTTTAGGTATATACCCAGTAATGGGATTGCTGGGTCAAATGGTATTTCTACTTCTAGATTCTTGAGGAATCACCACACAGCCTTCCACAATAGTTGAACTAATTTACACTCCCACCAACAGTGTAAAAGCATTCCTGTTTCTCCACATCCTCTCCAGCATCGTCTCCTGTTTTTTTAATGATCGCCATTCTAACTGGCGTGAGATGGTATCTCATTGTGGTTTTGATTTTCATTTCTCTAATGACCAGGGATGATGAGCTTTTTTCATATGTTTATTGGCTGCATAAAAGAAGACTTTTCTTTCATTCACATCCTTTGCCCGCTTTTCGATGGGGATGTTTTTTGTTGTTGTTGTAAATTTGTTTAAGTTCTTTGTAGATTCTGGATGTTAGCCCTTTTTCAGATGGGTAGATTGCAAACGTTTTTTTCCCATTGTGTAGGTTGCCAGTTCACTCCATTGATAGCTTCTTTTGCTGTGCAGAAGCTCTTTAGTTTAATTAGTTCCCATTTGTCTACTTTGGCTTGTGTTGCCATTGCTGAGAATGATGGTTTCCAGCTTCATTTACATCCCTGCAAAGGACATGAACTGATCTTTTTCGGGGCTGCATAGTATTCCATGGTGTATGTCATGAAGTCCTTGCCTATGCCTATGTCCTGAATGGTATCGCCTAGGTTTTCTTTTAGGGTTTTTATGGTGTTAGGTCTCATGTTTAAATCTTTAATCCATCTGGAGTTAATTTTTGTATAAGGTGTAAAGAAGGGATGCAGTTTCAGCTTTCTGCATATGACTAACCAGTTTTCCCAACATCATTTATTAAACAGAGAATCCTTTCCCCATTGCTTGTTTTTTTCAGGTTTGTCAAAGATCAGATGGTTGTAGATGTGTGGTGTTACTTCTGAGGCCTCTGTTCTGTTTCATTGGTCTGTATATCTATTATGGTAGCACTATTATGCTGTTTTGATTACTGTAGCCTTGTGTAGTTTGAAGTCAGGTAGCATGATGCCTCCAGCTTTATTTATTTATTTTTCTTTTTTTTGCTTAG
Organism: Saimiri boliviensis; assembly: GCF_048565385.1. Lineage (NCBI taxonomy): Eukaryota > Metazoa > Chordata > Mammalia > Primates > Cebidae > Saimiri > Saimiri boliviensis. Next base: position 163,076,541 of record NC_133452.1, read on the forward strand.
GATTGTCTTGGCTATATGGGCTGTTTTTCATTTCCATATGAAAGTTAAGGTGGTTTTTTCCAATTCTGTGAAGAAAGTCACTGGTAGCTTGATGGGGATAGCACTGAATCTATAAATTTCTTTGGGCACAGTGGCCCTTTTCACTATATTGATTCTTCCTAACAGGAGCATGGAATGTTTTTCCATTTGTTTGTGTCCTCTCTTATTTCCTTGAGCAGTGGTTTGTAATTCTTCCTGAGAGGTCCTTCACATCCCTTGTTAGTTGTATTCTTAGGTATTTTATTCTCTTTGTAGCAATTGTGGAATGGGAGTTCACTCATGATTTGGCTGGCTGTCTGTTATTGGTGTATTGGAATGCTTTCGATTTTTGCACGTTGATTTGATATCCTGAGACTTTGCTGAAGTTGCTTATCAGGTTAAGGAGATTTTGGTCTTAGATGGTATAGATATACAATCATGTCATCTGCAAATAGAGACAATTTGACTTCCTCTTCTCCTAATTGAATACTCTTTCTTTTTCTTGCCTGATTGCCCTGGGGAACTTCCAATACTATGTCGAATAGGAGTGGTAAGAGAGGGCCTTCTTTTCTTGTGCCAGTTTTCAAAGGGAATGCTTCCAGTTTTTGCCCATTCACTATGATATTGGCTGCGGGTTTGTCATAAATAGCTTTTATTATTTTGAGATACGTTCCATCAGTACCTAGTTTATTGAGAGTTTTTAGCATAAATGCTGTTGAGTTTTGTTGAAGGCCTTCTCTGCATCTGTTGAGATAATCATGTGGTTTTTGTCTTTGGTTCTGTTTATGTGATGGATTATGTTTATTGATTTGCATATGTTGAACCAGCCTTGCATCCCAGGGATGAAGCCATCTTGATTGTGTTGGATATTAAATTCAGTTTGCCAGTATTTTATTGAGGTTTTTTGCATCAATGTTCATCATGGATATTGGCATGAAATTTTCTTTTTTAGTTGTGTCTCTGCCAGGTTTTGGTATCAGGATGATGTTGGTCTCATAAAATGAGTTAGGGAGGATTCCCTCTTTTTGTATTGTTTGGAATAGTTTCAGAAGGAAGGGCATCAGCACCTCTTTGTACCTCTCGTAGAATTTGGCTGTGAATCCTTCTGGTCCTGGGGTTTTTTGTTTGTTTGTTTGATTGGTTGGTTGGTTGCTAGGCTATTAACTGCTGCCTCGATTTCAGTTCTTGTTATTGGTTTATTCAGGGATTCGACTTCTTCCTAGTATAGTCTTGGGAGGATGTATGTGTCCAGGAATTTATCCATTTCTTCTAACTCTATCGGTTTATTTGCACTGAGGTGTTTATAGTATTCTCTGATGGTAGTTTGTATTTCTGTGGGATCAGTGGTGATATCCCCTTTATCATTTTTTATTGCATCTATTTGATTCTTATCTCTTTTCTTCTTTAGTCTGACTAGTGGTCTATATATTTTGTTGATCTTTTCAAAAAACCAGCTCCTGGACTCATTGATTTTTTTTTTTTTTTTTGGGAAGGACTTTTTGTGTGTCTATATCCTTCAGTTTTGCTCTGATGTTAGTTATTTCTTGTCTTCTGCTAGCGTTTGAATTTGTTTGACCTTGCTCCTCTAGTTCTTTTAATTGTGATGTTTGGGTGTCAATTTTAGATCTTTCCTGCTTTCTCTTTTGGGCATTTAATGCTATAAATTTTCCCCTACAGGCTTCTCAAACATGTCTCAGAGATTCTGGTAGGTTGTGTCTTTATTCTCACTGGTTTCAAAGAACATCTTTATTTCTGCCTTCATTTAATTATTTATCCAGTAGTCATTTAGGAGCAGATTTTTCAGTTTACATGTAGTTGTGCGGTTTGGAGTGAGTTTCTTAATCCCGAGTTCTAATTTGATTGCACTGTGGTCTGAGAGACTGTTTGTTATGATTTCCATTCTTTTGCATTTGCTGAGGAGTGTTTTATTTCTAATTATGTGGTTAATGTTAGAGTAGGTGTGTTGCAGTGATGAGAAGAATGTATATTCTGGGAATTTTGGGTGGAGAGTTCTGCAGATGTCTATTAGTCCACTTGGTCCAGATCTTATTTCAGGACATGGATATCCTCATTAATTTTCTGTCTTGTTGATCTAATATTGACAGTGGGATGTTAAAGTCTCCCACCGTTATTGTTTGGGAATCTAAGTCTCTTTGTAGGTCATTAAGAACTTGATTTGTGTATTTGGGTGTTCCTGCATTGGGTGCATGTATATTTAGGATAGTTAGCTCTTCTTGTTGCATTAATCCCTTTACCATTATGTAATGCCCTTTTTTGTCTCTTTTGATCTTTGATGGGTTAATGTCTGTTTTATCAGAGACTTGGATTGCAATCCTTGCTTTTTTTCTTTTTTTGGCTTTCCATTTGCTTGGTAAATATTCTTTGATCCCTTTATTTTGAGCCTTTGTGTGTCATTGCACTGAGATGGGTCTCCTGAATACAGCACACCAATGGGTCTTGACTCTTTATCCAATTTGCCAGTCTGTGTTTTTTAATTGAGGCATTTAACCCATTTACATTTAAGGATAATATTGTTATGTGTGAATTTGATCCTGCCATTTTGATGCTAGCTGGTTATTTGCCCATGAGTTGATGCGGTTTTTTCATAGCATTGATGGTCTTTAAGGTTTGGTAAGTTTTTGCAGTGGCTGGTACTGGTTGTTCCTTTTCATGTTTGATGCGTTCTTCACAAGCTCTTGTAAGGGAGGCCTGGTGATGAGAAAAATCTCTCAGCAGTTGCTTGTCCATAAGGGATTTTATTTTTCATTCACTTATGAAGCTAAGTTTGGCTGGATATGAAATTCTGCATTGAAAATTCTTTTCTTTAAGGATGTTAAATATTAACTCCACTTTTGTAAGGTTTCTCCCAAGAGATTCGCCATGAGTCTGATGGGCTTCCCTTTGTGAGTAACGCAGCCTTTGTCTCTGGCTGCTCTTAGCGTTTTCTTCCTTGATTTCAACCCTGGTGAGTCTAACGATTACGTGTTTTGGGGTTGCTCTTCTTGAGGAATATCTTTGTAGTGTTCTCTGTATTTCAAAATAATCTATTAAGCTAATAACCTATTCATAAGCAATTATGAAGCTGTTCACTCAGAATGGTATTAAGAGAATAAAAAGAGAAGCCACAAAATGGCTTTTACAAATGAAAACGTCCAATAATAGAGTAATAGAAAATTGTGAACTAGTCACAAGAGAAGCTTCAAAAGATACTCAAATTAATTACTCACTGGGGAAAGGCAAACTAAAATTCCACTGAGCTACCACTACCCATCTACCAGAATGGCTAACATGAAAAAGGCAGCTTCAGGTGTCACTGAGGATGTGGATTCGTAGGAAATCTTACACTCTGCTGGTGACAGTATAAATTAGTTCCATCCCTTTGATTAATCATTAGGCAACACAAAAGTGAACACACATATAATCTATGACTCCATTATTCCCATTCATCAGTATATACCCAGCGAAAATGTACACGTATTCACAAAAACACCTGTGATCTGTAAGAATGTTTATAGCAGCCCTTTTTCTGATACAGACTGGAAGCACCTCTAAATACCCATCAGAGAAGATGAAATTGTGGTATATTCATACCATGGAATCCTCCACTGAAGCAATTTTTTATTTTTATTTTTATTTTTTATTTTATTTTATTTTTTTTTTTGAGATGGAGTCTCACTGTGTTGCCCAGGCTGCAGTGCAGAGCTGGTGCCTCTCAATTTCATAAAATAAGTACCTGTTGAAAGGCTTAAAACTTGTTGGGTAAAATTGACATTTAAAAATGTTGAGTCTTCCAGTTAATCTGCATGACATGTCCCTCTATTAGGTCTTTGATATTTAGAGTTTTATCTCAATATTGTTTTGTAGCCTTTTAGAGATAGTGCACATACCTTTATTCAATTTATTCCTAGGTATTTGATATTTTGATGCTGTTATAAATGGTATCTTTTTAAAATTTTATTTTCTGCTGATCACTGATAAATGACTATTAGTTTTTTCTGTATATTGATCTTATATCAGGAACCTTGGTAAACATAATTTCTTAACACTTATCAGTAGAACATTTTGAATTTTCTGTGTTCACAAGAATATTGCCTGCAACTAATCTATTTCTTCTAATAATTATACTTTGTATTTCTTGTGTTTTTGCACTGACTAGAATTTTCAGTATATTGCAAAGAAGTGTTGATGGCTGGTCTCCTTGCAATACTTCCAATCTCAGAGGGAAGATTTAAACATCTCACTGCTAAGTAAAATATTTGCTGTAGTGTTTCTTTTGGTGAAAGATCTTTTCTATTCCTAGTTACCCTGAATTTCTTTATTCTCTTAAGTTCCCAAATGGCTACTAAAGCATTTATCAAATGTTTTTGTACAGATGTTGAGATAATCCTATACAGTCTCTTACTATTTATTTATAGTCAAGGTGTCAGCCTGTTGCCCAGGCTGAGTGCAGTGGCATGATCACCATTCACTAAAGCCTTCACCTCCTGGGCTTCAGTGATCTTCCTGGCTCAGCCTTCTGAGTAGCTGAGACTACAGGTGCGTGCCATCGTGCACAGCTAATTTAAAAAAAAAAATGTTTGTAGAGTCTCACTATGTTGCCCAGGCTCAAACTCCTGCACTCAAGTGATCCTCCTACCTCTTCCTTCCAAAATGCTGGGATTATAGGCAGGAGCCACCATGCCTGGCCTGAAATTTCTCCTTTATTCCGTTAATGGGGTGATTGATTTTCACATGTGAAACTAACTTTGCATTGAGCCTAAAGCCAACTGAGTTAGCATTTTGTCTAACCTTTTTTCAGGGTTCTTAGCTTCCTTGCATTGGGTTAGAAGATGCTCCTTTAGCTTGGAGAAGTTTGTTATTACCCACCTTCTGAAGCCTGCTTCTGCCAATTCGTCAAACTCATTCTCCGTCCAGTTTTGTTTCCTTGCTGGTGAGGAGCTGCAGTCCCTTAAAGGAGATTTGGTTCTGGTTTTTGGAGTTTTCAGCCTTTTCGCACTGGTTTCTTTTCATCTTCATGAATTTCTCTTCCTTTGGTCTTTGAGGTTGGTGAATTTTGGATGGGTTCTCGGAGTGGACATTCTTTTTGTGGATGTTGAAACTATTTCTTTCTGTTTAGTAGTTTTCCTTCTAACAGGCCCCTCTGGTCCAGCTCTGCTGGAGTTTGCTGGTGGTTCACTCCAAACCCTGCTTGCCTGAGAATCACCAGCAAAGGCTGCAGAATAACAAATTTGCTTCCTATTCCTCCTCTGGTAGCCTCTTCTTAGAGGAGTACCTGCCAGATGCCAGCCAGAGCTCTCCTGTATGAGGTGTCTGTCGGCCCCTGCTGGGAGGTGTCTCCCAGTCAGGATACACGGGGGCCAGGACTCACGTGAGGAGGCAGTTTTTTTCTTATTGTAGCTCGAATGCTGTGTTGGGAAATCTACTGCTGTCTTCAGAGCTGCAAGGCAGGGACATTTAGGTTTGCTGAAGCTGTACCTAGTACCACCGCTTTTCTTAGGTGTTCTGTGCCAGGAATGTGGGGGCTTTATTTATAAGTCCCTAAAGCTTTCTGCCTTTATCCAGAGATGGTCTGCCCAGTGAGGGCATCTAGTGGGTCAGTGCCTGTAGCTGCTGAGCTGTGTTGGGCTCACCCAGTTCAAACTTCCCAGCAGCTTTGCTTAGACAGTGGGGTTGAAACCACCTACTCCAGTCTCAGGAATGGTGGATACCCCTCCCCCATAAGCTCGAACTACCCAGGCTGAGCCCAAGCTGCTATGCTGGCTGCAAGAATTTCAAGCCAGTGGATCTTAGCTTGCTGGTCTCTGTGGGGGTGGAACCTGCCAGGGCCAGAGCACTTGGCTCCCTGGCTTCAGCCCCCTTTCCAGGGGAGTGAACGGTTCTGTCTGGCTGGCATTCCAGGCACCACTGGGGTAGGAAGAAAAAAAAAAACTGCTGCGACTAGCTCAGTTTCTGCCCAGTGGCCGCCCAGTTTTGTGCTGGAAACCCAGGGTCCTGGTGGTTATAGAGGTACTAGAGGGAATCTCCTAGTCTGCGGGTTGTAAAGACTGCGGGAGAAGTGTGGCATCTGGGCCGGAGTCCCTTCTAGGAGAGGGTGTTCCCTGGCCTTTTGCACTTCCCAGGTGAGGTGACACCCCATCCTGCTTTGGCTTGCCCTTCTTGGGCTGCCTCCACTGTCCAACCAGTCCCAATGAGATGAACCAGGTATCTCAGTTGGAAATGTGGAAATCACCCACCTTCTCCATCAATCTCACTGGAAGCTGTGCACCAGAACTGCTCCTTTTTGGCCTTCTTGCCTGGGGCTCCCATGGTTGAGGATTTTGTTTTCTTGAGACAGAGTTTCCTTCTGTGGCCCAGGCTAGAGTGCAGTGGCATGATTTTGGCTTACTGCAACCTCCGCCTCACTGGCTCAAGTGATTCTCATGCCTCAGCTTCACACGTAGCTTGGACTACAGGCACCTGCCACCACACCTGGCTAATTTTTGTATTTTTTAATAGAGATAGGGTTTCACCATGTTGAGCAGACTGGTCTTGAACTCCTGACCTCAAGTGATCTGCCCACCTTGGCCTCCCAAAGTGCTGGGATTACACGCATGAGCCATCATGCCCAGCCAAGACAGATTTTATGTATAATTCACTTAATAAAATGATATCTGATACTATAGGAAAGGAATGTCAAATCTATCTGTGCCAGACAAGTTTATCGTCATTAGTTCAAAGGAGGAGAGAGAGGTCTACTGGAAATGAAGAGCTGCTGCTTTCCAGCTCACTCTCTGTTTTTAGTTTTTCTCTCTTCAGTTTTGTTTGCTGTTTTCCCTCACGTGCTCAGGTTTACATTCTAAACCAGGTGTCCCCAAATTACGGCCCGCGAGCCGCATGCGGCCCCCTGAGGCCATTTATCCGGCCCCCCGCCGCACTTCAGGAAGGGGCACCTCTTTCATCGGTGGTCAGTGAGAGGAGCACAGTATATGGCGGCCCTGCAACGGTCTGAGGGACAGTGAACTGGCCCCCTGTGTACAAAGATTGGGGATGCCTGTTCTAAACACACAACCTGGAAGAATTTTGTTTACTTACTGGTTGTATGTTTACCTCAACGAGGCCAAAGGGTCTATGGACTCTGGACTGGATGTGCTATTTATTTACTTTTTGGGGGGAGTGGGGAATGGAGTTTTGCTCTTGTTGCCCAGGCTGGAGTGCAATGGCATAATCTCAGCTCACTGCAACCTTGTCCTCCCTGGTTCAAGCGGTCGTCCTGCTTCAGCCTCTCCAGTAGCTGGGATTACAGGGATGCACCAACACACCTGGCTAAATTTTGTATTTTTATTAAAAATGGAGTTTAACCATGTTGGCCAAGTGGGTATTGAACTCCTGACTTCAGGTGGATCTACCTGCCTCAGCCTCCCAAAATGCTGAGATTATAGGCGTGGGCCAGTGCACCTTGCCTGCTTTTTCACTTTTTAAAATAGTTGAGTGTTCTTGTAATCTCAGCTGTTCTCGATCCCCCAAAAGTCAGGTTTCTGTCAGTCAGGATGTCTGCTTAATTTAGGTGTCAAAGAGAGTATCCCAGGATGCATGGTAGGATGGCTCCCAAACCCTCAGAACGTTCCTGACCTGCAAAGTCCCAGGCTCGTTCTGCTCACAGCACGTCAGGGATGACCTACAGCTGGGTGGCATGAGGGGGAGTTTTATTTGAACACAGTTCCAAAACCTGTAAGAAAAAGAAACCCTGGGAATGTGTTCTGCAAACTTCTATGCCTGTTGTTTTGCCAGATCTATTTGGTTAGTCCTTCCTTTTTAACAGGTAGTGTTTCTGTACTGTTCCAGCTGTTGATGTAGCTCCGAACTTCCAGAATGCTAAACATAGATAGTCCCTCAGAACATGATGACTTTGTCTTATTTTTATTGTACTGTGATGTTCCTTGTTTTAAGGAATCTTCCTAGGCGAAAATCTAGATCTCTATCCTGTACACAAAAGCAATAGAATCTAGTATTCGTGAAGGTGCGGGTAAATGCGTTCTCGCGTACATTATTTTGGGAAGGATGAACTGGCTTCCTGAAGAACCATTTGGCAGAGGGCACCAGAAGCCTAGACACTGTAATCATAGAATCCAGCAGCTCCACTCCTAGGAACTTATCTTACAGAAGTCACTATGAATTTGTACAAGACCCATCCACATGATTATTTGCCATTGTTTCAAATAGTGAAAAGTTAGAAACAACTTAAAGGTCAAAGAGGTTAAAGTATTAATATAAGTATATGATATCAGGTGAGCAGGCATTTAAAATAATGTAGGACAATACAGTATTGGGGAAAACTGCTTTGACAAGCACACAGGTAGAAAAGAATGTATGGTATATGTGTATAAGCAAAAAAAAAATTAGACACCAAAATATAAATTATTTTTTTCTGGGTAGCTTTCAATTTCTTTTTTATTTTAAAATGTATTTTCACATTTTTGACAGTGGATATGTATTATTTTTATAAGCAGAAGAATGATTAGTAAACTCACAAATCCCATTTTCAGGGCAACAAGATAAAGTGGGCTGTGACTGTGTTGCAGAATTTGAGAGACTGGAGAGACAGCTGAGGTCGCAGAAGGAGTTTATTTGAGGTGTACACCAGCGCAGCTCAGATTTGCATCCAAAATGGCTGAGGACCTAGCAAAGACAGGGCTTGACTTTTTATACGTGAAGTACAGTGTCAGTAAAACAAGTTTGCAGGCACAGAACAAAGGCAGTTTATTAAGCAGTGACAGGCATCTAACTTAGGCTTACATATGACTGTTGCCATGCAACCTAGATGTTTGCTCTCTGTAGAGCTCCAGGATTCTAGCGCGGGCTTTACCTATTGCCTTCTGCTGCACCTAGAAGGCTGGAGTCCTGCCTGCTTGGGCATTTTATATGACATTTGCTGTGTTACAGAAACTTACAGTTATCAGCCACAGAGAAGAAGAATACAAGAATTAATAAACTTATAAAACTTGTAAAGCAGGACGCAATTCCATGGGAGGGGGAGGGACTCAGGGAAGTTTGCTTATAGAAGAAGAATTTAATCTCTGCTTCTCTTTCCTGCATTAATTTTATTATTATATTTTGTTGTTTTATTTTTCTTTTCCCTCTTCATCCCTACCCTTTGGTGCATTTTATATACGTAATACTTTTAATAGACTACACCAGTACAATGGCTGCCTCTTTGAAGACAGTACTAAATTATATGTAGGAGAGAGCACCTGGGTAAGACAGATGCTTCAATTCCCTTTTATGTAAGTTGCACCTTGATTCTTTAGGACCAAGTTTTACTTCCTTTTACTTTGGCATGTCTAATAGAGGGGAGGCACGCTCCATGGCTGCTCTGCTTTGGTACCTTTGTCAGGTGTAGTGCCAGGGCCTTTTTCTTGCCTTTGCCTTTATGCTCCTCTGCAACTGGGCCAGTCTTAAGTTGTTCCTCCCTTGAGGAATTTCGCCTGTCATTGGCTAGCCTGCCATCTTCTGGGGCTAGATAGGATGCCACTGTGGCCCTGACAAGGAGGTTTAAATAGAATTTCTCAAAGCTGATTGCAGGCCTTTGAGAGCTTTGTCTTGATACACCTCTGAATTATTTACTTGTGCAAACAGGCATTAGTTTAGTCTTTTGTGTTTATTGAGGTGCTGCTGAGTTAATTTAATCAGTTTTACCTAGTCACCCGGTTCCTACTTTGGCTTAAACTTAAGGCAAGATTTATGTAAGTTTTATGAGCCCACTGCCTCCAGGCAGCTCATTGGGGGTGATGACATTTTTTTCTGAGGAATGGGTTGATAGTTAAAGCCATATTTGGGTGGTGGTATGCTTGTCTACCACTTCTTCTATAGTTGACTGTATGCTTCTAAACAAGAGACGTAGGAGACAAGAAAGAATTAAGCACCCATCTAGAATAAGCACAACCCCTCCTATTAGCATTTTAAATCCTCCAAAAGATGAGAACCAACCTCCAAAGAGGGAGTCTGTGACAATCTAGGTTTCCAATTTTGAACTGGGACATGGGCTAGCTTTCTCATTTTTGCAGTTATTTTCATGACAGCTTTTTCATTATTACTAATTTTTAAGCAACAATTAGTTAAGTTAAACTTTCCATATACACTTCCTTCTTGGCAAGGAGATAATCCAAAGCTAGCCTGTTCTGGTAGATGGCATTTCTTGTCTTTGTGGATTGCACAGCCAGCAGATCTGAAGCCTGTGCAGTGTCATTAGGAAGGATTTCAAGCGCTGCTTGTAGGCTTATCATGCAGCTGAGCATATAAACAGGAGTTCAGTAACCCATGACCCATCCTGTGCCTAGGTAGCCAGCCTATAGAATTGAATAATTCTTTTAGGGGGCCAGTGTTTTTTCAGTCTTCTATTTTTATACCTCCTTTGATGTCTACACTTCTTTTATTTTTTTTACTTCATCATAAACAGGTACCCTAGAGTCTCTCCTAGCTGCAGAGGGAGTAAGAAGGAGGATGGTTGATTGTCCCTAGGATGCAGGCTCCTGTCCAATTGGCTGGTCACTGCCGATAGGCTCACTGTCGATAAATTTAATAAAGGCCAGGGCCTGCCTGCCAACTACTGGGTGCTTCAAGTTGATACCAGGAGTGGTTTAAAGCTGGAAAGTGAGAGAATGGGTTGTACTGTGGTGACCTGGAATGAGGTTTTTGCTTTTGCCGCGCCACGAGGTTTTTCTTATTGTTTTGTTACAATAATGCTGCCGTAAGCAAGCCAGTTTTCCTGCTGGGTTGATGAAAGTGTTTCCCCAGTGGGCAATGCAATACCTGTTGAGAATGGAAGATTTTAAGAGCTAAATGCTTGAACGCTTGTGCACTGGCTCAGGGAAGGTGGGGAGTAAGGTTATATTTTCTTGAAGCATGATTTCCTCCATTTCCCAAGGCCACGGATCCCTTATGTTAGAGCCTCCACAGACGTAACAAGAGGGAACACCTCTCCTAGATGGTTAGCGGTACTGTCCACCAGCTGGCCGAACAAGTTACTGGCTACTGGAGGGGTTTAAGTAACTCTTAGTCTTCCTATAGTTTTCATAAAATGACTCGAAAACTCAGAAATGTTGCTTAAACAAACGTTTCTGAGTTTTCTTAGTAATACATGAGATAACCGTTTTCCTGTCACTCAAATGCACTGTGATACAACAGCCTGTGAGCCATATAGGCAGGTTTGGTTTGCAGATGGGAAGGGTTCCAGGGTGGCAGTTGTCTGTCTTACAATTTAGTTTGTTTAACATTTTTATAAACATGATTTCTTTTAGTGGTGGTTTCTTGGTGGTTGGGATATGGGTCAGTGTTTGGCAATTTCAGCAACATGTTTTTGAGCAAGTAGAAGGTGAGTAATCAGGTCTACGACAGTAAATGTCATATTTTACATCATTGCCATCCCTATTACGCAGGCTCCTGTCCCATTGGCTGGTCACTGCTGATAGGCTCGCTGTCCATAAATGTAATAAAGGCCAGGGCGTGCCTGCCAACTACTGGGTGTTTCCGGTGGCAGCACAGCCAGGCTGTCCTTGGGAATGTTGTCTGACAGAAATTAAAGTACAGATTTATGTTTCCTTTCGGGGAAAGAGGGACTTCAGTCTGGTCTGGAGGATCCCTTTCTACTGACTCATCTTGGACTTCAAACTGAATCCTAGGCATGAACTTGGGATTATAACATATAAAAGGTTGCTTATTGCCTGGGTCACAAGCTGAATAAGTTGTCTGATTGTAAGTCCAAGTCCTGAGTTCCTGTACACTTATAATGTTTGCTACAGCAAGGCTGTAACGACTGTATTTCTAATTCAAGTAGTCTGCAGCCAGTAGTACATTCTTTTACCGGTCGCCTTTCCTTTAGTACAGATATTGGAATTAACAATAATGAAGTAAAAATGAACATTTCTCTACCATTACATAGGGACAGGATGAATTTTTCCTTGGACATAGGGGTTGGCAAAGATGTCAGCATAGTAATAGAATAGTTAACAATACTAAGATAGCAATTAGGCTTAAAATTGTGATTCACATTTTCTTTCGATGACTCCTCAAGCTGCAGCCATGCGTGGACTAGTCAGCCTCTGGCTGCGTAACGAGAGCAGGGCTGTCATTCCTGCTGGCAGTTTGGGCGTGTTGCAGGATCAGCCTGGTTGGATGCTTTGGATTCTGCCTACTGATCTGCTTTTCCTGGGCTGCTGTGATGGATCCATGGGCAGATGCCTGCAACTTTTAACAGCAGTCGGGGTGGACGATATTGCAACATGGGGCCCATCCCATGTTGGCCCTAATGTGTTTGGGTTCCGCTTCCTGACCACGAATGAGTCTGGGTTTAAAGGGATTACCTTTAAACTGTAGGTTTAAAGTAATCTAATTTAATTTAATTTAAAAATTACCTACAGTCTCACAGACCCTGGGTTTATGGGTTTAAAGGGATACAGAGGTTCTGTTAGACTGTAGGTAGTTTTTCTTGCACCCAACCCTGTATTTCCTGCATGGTTATGCCTAAGGCCGGCCTTTGCTGTCTCAGGGTTAATTCTCCAAGCTCTCTGATGTCCTCTTTAATTTGGGTCATGACTGGGGGTGGGCAGCCAAACAGAATTTCACTGGGTGAATACCCAGTTTGTTTGGTGGGGTGACACCTGACTCGGGGGAGGACCATGGGCAAGACCTGATCCCACCGCAGATGGGTTTCCTGGCAGAATTTCTTACCAGCTGCTTGAGCGTTCCATTCATACGCTCACCCCTTTCTGAGCTCTGTGGGCGACAGGCAGTATGCAGTTTCCAGCTTATTTTTAACAGCTGTGCTAGGTCTTGGGCAATTTTGGCTACAAATGCTGGGTCATTGTCTGATTCTATAGTTGAAAGTAGCCTAAGTCTGGGGATAATGTCTTTTGGTAATATTCTAGTTACTTCTCATGCCTTTTCTGTCCTGGTGAGGAAAGCCTGTACCCAACTTGAGTAGGTACAGGCAAACAGTAACATACAGCGAGAGAACTCCTGCCCAAGGCAGCTCTGTAAAATCCACAAGCACATTTTCACAAGTTGCTGCCTCTACCTCTTGAATTCCCGGGGGTTGGGTTGGCCCCTGCCATGGGTTGTTCTGGGCACAGGCTAAGCACTATTCACAAATGGCATGGGAGATGACAGTAAGCCATGGCACATAGAAGTGGCATCCTAACAGCGCTTCTAATGCCTCTTTCCCGTATGAGTTCCTTGAGGAAATTGTTTTACAAATCTAGGGGCTATTCCTTCAGGAATGGCTAACTTCCTGTCTGCAAACTTCTACCATTCTCCTTTAGTATAGCTCCCAGTGTTCTGAGCAAACCAGGCCTTTTCATTTGGAGAGTAATCTGGAGTCTCTGAACACAGTGCCTCTGGGAGGAGGGTCATGGCCCAGGCAGCCTTCCTAGACTCTACGTGGGACGGTGGGACGCCACCTAGGCCTGCCCGCTTAGCCTCTTCGTCTGTTTTTCTATTTCCTTTCACTTCCGGTGTTGCTACCTTTTGGTGGCCTTGACGGGGTATAACAGCTACTACTTTTGCTGCCCATAATGCATCTAAAAGTTGAAAATTTTCTTCTGGATACTTTATGTTTGTCCTTTGGGCTACTGAGAGCCATCCTTCTTTATAGATACCCTCATGCACATGCAGGGTGGCACATGCATATTTGGGGTCTGTGTCTATGTGGGCTGTTTAGTCTTTTGCCGGTAACAATGCTCTGGTTAAAACCATTAATTCTGCTCTCCGGGCTGAGGTCCTGTTGGCAAGCATTGGGCCTCTACTGCTAAGTCCAAAGTTACTGCTGCATATCCAGCCCTGTGATTTCTTGTCTCTAAGAAGCTGCTCCTATCAATGAAGTATTCTGCATCTGGGTCCTGGAGAGGGTGATCTGTAAGATCCTCCCGGCTAGAGAAGGATTCTGTTATTTCATCTATTGTTTCTACACAGTCTCTAGAGTTATGTGAGAGGTCCTGCATAAGAGCCCTTGATACTGAGTTATTCTGCGATTTGACAGCCAGTGGCGTCCTGTTGGATGCATTAAGGTAGGAATGAGTGTGGTACTCATGTAGTCAAGTGTTGCCCTAAGGTCAGTGTGTCTGCTTCCTTCACCAACATGGCTGTGGCAGCCAATGTCTTAAGGCAGGGGGGCCATCCTTGTGCCACTACATGTAACTGTAGGCCACCAGGTGGTGCCAAGATCCTAGGACTTAAGACCCCAATGGCCATTCCTTTCCATTCATGTACGTACAAGAAAGGCCCGGTCATGTCTGGTAGTCCTAGAGCCGGGGCCGTAGTTAAGTCTTGCTTAACTTGTTTAAATGCCTTTTTTTGGTTCAGTTCCTGAAAGGAAAAGTTCTTCCTCCCCCAACCCCGTTTTTTGTCACTTTATATAAGGGCTTTGCTGTAAGTGAGAAGTTTGGAATCCAGGTATGGCAGAACCCTGCTGCCCCTAAAAACTCTCTTACATAACGCCTGCAGGTTGGCGTTGGAAGGCTGCAAACAGCCTTGATCTGGGGCATACCTAGAGTCCACTTCCCTTGGCTTGTGCGAAATCCTAGGTACCCAGTACTTCTTAGGTGGACTTGGGTTTTTCTTCCTGACACTTGATATCCTGCCTTCTGCAACAGGTGGAGCAGACTTGGTGTCTTTTGGTAACTATCTTTTACGGTTGGGGCTGCTAAAAGAAGATTATGCATGTCCTGCAGCAGGACACGCTTTTTGTTGAGAGGACTGTAGGCCTTAAGGTTTGTTGCCAGTGCTTCTCGAAAGATGGTGGGAGAATTCTTAAACCCCTGCAGAAGTCTGGTGCAAGTGAGTTGAAAATTGCCCTACTGGAAGGCAATTAATGGTTGGCTTATTGGTTCTAGATAGAGACAGAAAAAGACATATTTTAGATCTAGTTCAGTCAACCAGGCTGTGCTTGCTGGAATGAGTTAGTAGAGTGTAGGTTTGGGCACTACTGGATGAATAGTGACTGTGGCCTCATTGATAGCTTGCAAATCCTGTACTGGTCTGTAGTCATATACTCCTGGCATATGAGGTTTTTTGGTTGGGTTCCACACTGGTAGGAGCAGAGTGTTCCAGCGTGATTGGCATGGCCTGAGAATGTCGTGGTTCTGAAGTCGTTCTGTGTGTTTCCATCTACCTCTGATGGCTTCGTGAGGGAAGGGGTACCTGCCAAGTAAGACAAGGATGGCACCTGGTTTTAATTCTGCAATGGGAGCATGATTTATTGCTAACCCAGGCAGGTTAGTTGCAGCCCAGACCTCGGGGAATTCATCTGTTAGACTAGCCCACGTAAGTTCTTCCTCTGGGGATATGGGGCAGTTTGGCATCTCCATTCCTCAGCCTGTGGCGGTCAGGGCTAGACCACGGCCAGAGGCTTGCTGAGATCTAAAGTTACACTTCCTTCCAGCCTAAGGGAGCTCTGTGCCCATAGTTTTTGAAGCAAGTCTCTCCCCAGCAAAGAAATTGGGCAATTTGGGAGGTATCAGATTTCATGCTGGACTTTCTGTTCTCCAATAACACCTTTTTGATCAGCAGAAAGGCCTTTTCTCTGCCACCCTGGGGCTCCAATTATGTAGCATATGATTTAGTCCAGGGGTCCCCAAACTTCTTACACAGGGCGCCAGTTCACTGGCCTCAGACCGTTGGAGGGCCGGACTATGCAAGGTGTGACACCCTTCACAGCCAGCGCTGCTGCCTCCACTATCCCAGACAGCGGTATACAGTGTCACAGGCCCAGCACCGCCTCCAGTGCTGTCTACAGGGATGGCGGTGATCAGCCTGTGACACTGTGTATACAGCGTCCTGGACATCTGCAGCAGCGGTGGGCCTCTTCTGTGGGAAGCCCACTGCTGCCTGTTTCCCCTATTATAAGACACCTCCTAAAAATAAGACAGCCCTCGTCTTTTGGGGGTAAAATTAATATAAGACAGGGTCTTATAATAGGGGAAACACGGTGTGTAGTCATGTGGGGGGAGACTTTGGGCAAAGGGAGGTTATAGGGGCCATTATGTTGTTGTACATTTGGGGGAGTATGGGGGCCGTTGTACTGTGTAGTAATGGTTATAGTGCTTTGCCTTTCTTCCTACTTCTGCTGTTATCTCACACTGCTTCCGTGATGTGGGGCGCCGCAGCCACAGACCGGATGTGCGTCATATGACGGGCTTCCGGAGCCGTGACGCGTGCGTCCCGCGTCGCCGGAAGTAGTACTGTACATGAGCAACGTCGCGCTTTGTGGCGCATCCTGTGATCCTCTCACTGACCACCAACGAAAGAGGTGCCCCTTCCTGAAGTGCGGCGGGGGCCGGATAAATGG
Source organism: Saimiri boliviensis (assembly GCF_048565385.1). Classification (NCBI taxonomy): domain Eukaryota; kingdom Metazoa; phylum Chordata; class Mammalia; order Primates; family Cebidae; genus Saimiri; species Saimiri boliviensis. The sequence goes on from NC_133452.1 coordinate 163,092,874, forward strand.
CCTCAGGGGGCCGCATGCGGCCCGCGGGCCGTAGTTTGGGGACCCCTGATTTAGTCACTGGTCCAATTGGTTGAGTTCCTACTGAGTGTTCAGCACCTGTGTCTACGATGAAGTCTGTTGCTTGGCCTCCTACCTCTATTCTGCCCATAAGCTCCTGGGGACCTAAAGAAATGGAGCCCAGTCTGTCTCAGACCTCACAGCACTCAGCTCCTGCCAGACCGATTAGCTTGGCATCCTGATTATATAGGGCACGGCGACTTGCCTTTTGATTTTGTGTCTTTCTGGCTCTCATTACTGTCTGCTTCCCTTTCTGCGCAGAGGAAAGGGAAGCAGATTCATTCTTCCGCACTCCTTTCCTTTCGCATATTGCACACTGAGTTTTCTCTAGCCTAGGCCAATTCTCAAAGTCTTCTGGAGTTAAACTTCTTTGCCGTCCTCAACCACAGCTGTAACCTCTTGTGGCATTTGCCCCCCTTTCTCTGAGGGCTGCCACTAGCAGACTGGCCTTCCCTTTAAGCTTCTGATCCACGTCTCTTCAAGCCTCCCTTTTTGCCTCCTCCTCCCAGTTGATGAGCACTTCGTGGGCCACTTGTATGAACTGAGTGGTAGTCATACCTTCCAACCCTTCCAGTTTCTGAAGCTTTCTCCTGATATCACTCTGAGCCTGGCTAATGAAGACTGCATTCACCATGGACTGATTTCCCACTGCCTGTGGATCAAATGGAGTATAGAGTTTTATCCTCCCAGAGTCGTTCATAGAACCTGCTTGGGCTCTCAGTGCCTTCTGATGGACCTCTGAAAACTTCCCCATATTCAGGGACTTCTTCCCTCTGGCCTTGATTCCATTTAGAAGTGCCTCCCTAAATGCTTGTAGGGGTTGTAACCCTTCTGCCTCATTGGGGTCCCACTGGGGATCTTTCACTGAGTAATGTTCCTCGGCATCCACTGTGCCTGCTGGAGCATTTCTCTCCAGATACTGGAGGGTTGCCTGGGTTACCCTGTGCCGCTCCTCTGTGTTGAGCAGTGTTAACAGGAGCTCCTGGCAATTTGCCCATGTGTGGTTGTGAGTTGAGAAAATGGACTGCATTAAATCAATGATGGCTTGGGGCTTTTCCATGTAGGAGGAAGTGTGTTGTTTCTGATTTAGGAGGCCAGTGGTGGAGAAAGGCTGATGAGTAAAGAGCTTTTCTCTACCTCTGACTTGGCCCTCTGACCTCTGCCTTGGCCCTCTGACCTTTCTCTACCTCTGACTTGGCCCTCTGAATCCTGGTAAATTTGTGACCTGGTCTCCCGGAGGGGCACCTGCAAGGCTTGGGTGTGGCCAGATGGAAGGTCTCCTAGGAGAACGGTCCCTCTCCATTTCCTCGGTTTCTATGGGCATGTATTTCCATTTCTTGCCAAGGTGTGACACTGGAGTGTCACTTTTATCGGAGCCTAATTCGCCTGCTGCATGTCCCTTGCCTTGCCTTAGATTAGCCAGTGAAGAGTATATTGGAACATAGGGAGGTGAATATTCTTTCTCCTCTGGAGGGGGCTGTAGGACTGTTTTGTCTTGATTTCCCTGTTCTCTCTTCTCCATTTCTGGGTGGAAGGCACTGTGATTCCCTTTACTGCCTAGGTTCTGCTGTGGCTACTAAAGTTTTACAGTATACTGCTTGACAGGGCTGTAGCCACTTGGGATTTAATTGTACCACATTTAGCCAGGAGTTAATGTATGGATACTGATCAGAGTGTCCAGGTTACCCTCCAGCCTGTCACTACCCTATACACATGGCAAACCACCTCATGGTCTCTTGTCCCTTCGGCTGGCTACCCGACATTGAAAACAGGCCATTCTAATTCACAGAGAGTTCTTAGTCTTTAAGGAGTTAGTTTAACCCTGTAATCTTCTTCAAAACCTTTTTCTTTTTTGTTATACTTTAAGCTCTGGGGTACATGTGCAGAACATGCAGGTTTGTTATGTAGGTATCCACATGCCATGGTGGTTTGCTGCATCCACGATCCCGTCATCTACATTAGGTATTTCTACTAATGCTCTCCCTCCCCTAGCCCCCACCCCCCAAACAGGCCCCAGAGTGTCATGTTGCCCTCCCTGTGTCTATGTGTTCTCATTGTTCAACACCCATTTATGAGTGAGAACATGCAGCGTTTGGTTTTCTGTTCTTGTGTTACTTTGTTGAGAATGATGGTTTCCAGTTTCATCCATGTCCCTGCAAAGGGCATGAAATCATCCTTTTTTATGGCTGCGTAGTATTCCATGGTGTATATGTGCCACATTTTTCTTGACCAGCAAGAGGGTTCCAACCTGAATGGGGAGTGCGCAGGAAAAGAAAGAAGACAGAAAGTGGGGTCAGGAGGGGTGAGGAAAAACCTCATCAAATTTATTTCTCAACGCTCAGAATACATACATTTTCAGGGTTTGATTGACGTCATGGTAAGGAGAAATCAAGTAGCTAAATCATCAATTCTATACAATAAATTGACAGCTAAGCAATGAGTGGTTATAATAATACCTTTGGTGCTCATAAGCAAGTTTCTGTAGCAAAAAATACTGTTTCTCGTGACTGAGGGGCCGTCTAGTTTCGCCCATCTGGTTATCTTTTAACTAGATTCTTTTTTCTTTGTCCCTGACTTCTCCGTCTTAACATCCGTCTGCCTGGGGCTCTGCTCCTGGGCTCAACCTCCCGTATAGTGAACACCTGCTCTGAGGTGCTCACACGGAAGGGCTCCCAACAACATTATCTAGTGTATCATTGATGGGCATTTGGGTTGGTTCCAAGTCTTTGCTATTATGAACACTGCTGCAAAAATAATATATGTGCATGTGTCTCCTAAAAAGATTTATAATTATTAGGCCCCAGTAATGGGATTGCTGAGTCAAATGGTATTTTTAGTTCTAGATCCTTGAGGAATCGCCACCCTATCTTCCACAATGGTTAAACTAATTTCCACTCCCACCAACAGTGTAAAAGCATGCCTATTTCTCCACATCCTCTCCAGCATCTACTGTCGCCTGACTTTTTGATGATTGCCATTGTAACTGGTGTGAGATGGTATCTCATTGTGGTTTTGATTTGCATTCCTCTAATGACCAGTAATGAGCTTTTTTTTCATGTTTCTTGGCCACATAAGTATCTCCTTTTGAGAAGTGTCTGTTCATATCCTTTGCCCAGTTTTTGATGGGTTTGGTTTTTTCTTGTAAATTTGTTAAAGTTCTTTGTAGATTCTGGATATTAGCCCTTTGTCAGATGGATAGATTGCAAAATTTTTCTCCCATTCTGTAGGTTGCCTGTTCACTCTAATGATTGTTTCTTTTGCTGTGCAGAAGCTCTTTAGTTTAATTAGATCCCGTTTGTCAGTTTTGGCTTTTGTTGCCATTGCTTTTGGTGTTTTAGTCATGAAGTCGTTGTCCATGACTATGGACTATGTCCATATCAGGATATACGACATATGACATGGACTATGTCCACGTCACGCCTACGTCCTGAATGGTATTGCCTAGGTTTTCCTCTAGGGTTTTTATGGTGTTAGGTCCTATGTTTGAATCTTTAACCCATTTTGAGTTACTTTTTGTATAACGTGTAAGGAAGCGATCCAGTTTCCGTTTTCTGCACACGGCTAGCCAGTTTTCCTAGCACATTTATTAAGTAGGGAATCCTTTCCCCATTGCTGGTTTTTGTCAGGTTTGTCCAAGACCAGATGGTTGTAGATGTGCAGCATTATTTCTGAGGCCTCTGTTCTGTTCCATTGGTCTCTATGTCTGTTTTGGTACCAGTATCATGCTGTTTGGATTACTGTAGCCTTGTATAGTTTGAAGTCAGGTAGCGTGATGCCTCCAGCTTGCTTTTTGCTAAGGATTGTCTTAGCTATGTGGGCTTTTTGGTTCTCTATGAAATTTAGAGTTTTCCAATTCTGTGAAGAATGTCAATGGTAGCTTCATGGTGATAGCATTAAATCTATAAATTGCTTTGTGCAGTATGGCCATTTTCATTATATTGATTCTTCTAAAAATGAGCATGGGATGTTTTTCTGTTAGTATCCTGTCTTATTTCTTTGAGCAGTGGTTTGTCGTTCTCCTTGAAGAAGTCCCTGCAGTCACTTGTAAGTTGTATTCCTAGATATTTTATTCTCTTTGTAGCAGTTGTGAATGGGAGTGCACTCATAATTTGCCTCTGTCTGTTACCGGTGTATAGGAATGCTTGTGATTTTTGCACATTGATTTTGTATCCTGAGGCATTGCTGAAGTTGCTTATCAGCTTAAGGAGATTTTTGGGCTGACATGATTGTGTCTTCTAAATATACAGTCATGCCATCTGCAAATAGAGACAATTTGACTTACTCTTTTCCTAATTGAATACCTTATATATTTTTCTCTTTTGTGATGGCCCTGGCCAGAACTTCCTATACTGTGTTGAATAGGAGTGGTGACAAAGGGCACCCTTGTCTTGTGCTGGTTTTTAAGGGAATGCTTCCAGCTTTTGCCCATTCAGTATGATATTGGCTGTGGGTTTGTCATAAAGAGCTCTTACTATTTTGAGGTATGTTACTTGAATATCCAGTTTATTATGAGTTTTTAGCATGAAGGGCTGTTAATTTTGTCAAAGGCCTTCTCTGCATCTATTGAGATGACGTGGTTTTTGTCTTTGATTCTGTTTATGTGATGGATTACATTTATAGATGATATTTATAGATTTGTGCATGTTGAACCAGCCTTGGATCCCGGGAAGAAGCCAACTTGATTGTGGTGGATAAGCTTTTTGATGTGCTGTTGGATTCGGCTTGCCAGTATTTTATTGAGGTTTTTTGGATCAATGTTTATCAAGAATATTGGCCTGAATGCGTGTGTGTGTGTGTGTGTGTGTGTGTGTGTGTGTGTGTGTCTGCCAGGTGTTGGCATCAGAATAATGCTAGCCTTATAAAATAAGTTAGGGAGGATTCCCGCTTTTTCTATTGTTTGTAATTGTTACAGGAGGAATGGTACCAGCTCCTCTTTGTACCTCGGGTAAGAATTTGGCTGTGAATCCTAATTCAAAATCCCTTTATGCTAAAAAACTACTTAGTAAACTGGGTATTGATGGAACATATCTCAAAATAGTAAGAGCTATTTATGACAAACCCATAGCCAGTATCATACTGAATGGACAAAATCTGGACATATTCCCTTTGCAAACCAGCACAAGACAAGGAGATGATGTTCTCTCATCACTCCTGTTCCCTTAATTCCACTCCAGCTCTTAGATAGACTGCTTTATTCAGTCACTTTTTCCAGGTGTTTGGCCCAAAGGATCAGGAAAGAGTGGATTAGCATACTTCCCTGTAACCTGAAGTGCAGCTGGCCCTGATTTGCAGGTGACCGGCAACTTTTCATCTATGTCTCAAAAACGTCATCTCTTCACTGACCATCTTGCCTGATGAAGCCCCTCCGCGTCATCCCACTCACCCCAGCCACTCTCTGTTCCCTTGCCGTTTTCTTTTCCTCACGGCGCCTCACTCTTTGCAATGACTTTATTTATTTACTCCATGAGAGCAGGGACCTGCTTTGCCTTGTTCACTATTTTATTCCCATTAGCTGGAAGCACTCAGACAGAGTAGGTGCACAAGACATTCTCACTGGTGGATGAATAAGGAAAAGAACAGTGCTGAGAGAGGCATCATGACTCCATTTAGAGAGAAGAAACAGACATGGAGAGCTTGGTAGTTTGCCCAATGCTGCACAACCAGTAGGTGGTGGGTCAGGATTTTCATCCTAAGTCTGACTCCAGCGTCATGTATTATCAGATTATGTTGAATACACCTTCTATAATCTACAAAAATAAGTCATTTCCATGTTAGTAAACATTTAACAATTTCAAGAACTACAATGCCCTTTAAATGTGCATGAACACCAGCTGAGATTATGCATGCTGCCCTGTGTATCCAGCTAGGCTCCAAATGATTTGCCATATACAAAGAGAGAGCTCAGTGCCTTTGGCTGGCTTGGCAACATTCTCCTAGTAACCAACTGAGATTTGCATATAAAAATGGGGGGTGGAGAGATGCTTTACTAATGACATGGAGCTTTGCTCTATTTCTGCCTTATCTCTCAATTTTATCTTCTGACGGAGTTCCAGTCTGCTAGAACATGTGTTTTTCTGTGATTTTTCCAGTAGAGGAGACCAATCAAAATCCTGTCATTTCAGAGTAATGGAAAGCCTAATTCATTAAAACAAAGGAAGAAGCTCCTGAACTATACAAGGCTTGGCTGGTGAAGAACTCCAAATTTACTGTCCCTTTGTTGGGTATTTTGTGGAATCTCACCCATCAGACAAGTATGGCTAGACATTTTGTATATTTTATACATATGAATTTTAACGTATGGTAGAATGAGAGACTTCACTGTGAAAGCTATGGGACGTGAGAAGGAAAGTGATCAGTAGGCATCTAGAACTTTTAAACAAGCTGGTGGAGAATAGAGAGCATGAATAAAAGTCACACTTGGCAGCCACAGTTAATTCAGATAGATATTCTCCACAAGGATGCCAGGAAAGAGGATGGCAACCGCCATTTATTATGTGCCAGAAAGTCAACTGGGGACTTTTAACTAAGCCGTCTAAGGTGGTGTCCCAATAGCACTGTGAGGAAGGTGATACTGTTTCTTTTCTGCAGATTGGAGATGTGCAACTCGGAAAGGCCAAGGGACTTGCTGAAATCACCCTGTTGGAAACGCAGGTTGAGAATAGAGCCCTGGTATGGTTAGTTCCAAAGGTCTTTTCTCTTAACCCATACTGCATTCCAGAATGGAATCGTATCGTTCTCAGAGTGAAGCTGTCTTCTCATGTTTTACACATGTGATGTGATTTTTCTTGCAGCAATATAACTTCTGCAAATGCTGTGAATCATCATTAATTTATGGAACGTGTTGAAAGAAATAAAAGACCTGTATTTGACCTTGTGCTCTTTGCCAAGGCTTAGTTAAGTCAAGAAACCCTACATGATTAGTTTCAAGTCAAGATTTTCTTAAAACAAAAGAAATGCTTGCCAAATAGGGAGGAATCAAAGATAAAATCTGGCAGTGTGGTTTAGTTTTTAATCTGATACCACAATGCATATGGAAAAACTCATTTTAAATCTCTAATAAAAGGAAAAGCTTAATTGTGACTTAGTTATACAAGGAGAAATACTTTATTAGGTTCCCAGTGCTGTTGGAACAAAGGAACAGAAGGTGGGTGATTTCAGAAAACGTTCCAACAGCCCTAGGAACCTAATACAGTTTTTCTAACAAATATTTGTTAAGTTCCGGGGGCCAGAAGTCTGAAATAAGGTGTGGGCTGAGCCATGATCCCTTTAAAGCGGCTGGGGAAGGATGGGTTCCAGGCCCTGTCCCAGCCTCTGGTTGCCTCAGACACTGGTTGGTCTGTAGCTGACCCTCCCTCCGATGTGTCACAGCATTTTCCCTACATGCCTCTGTGTCTTTTATAAAGACATCAGTCAGATTGTTTCAGAGCCCACCTAGATGACTCATTTTCACTTGATTACCTCTGTAGGACCCTGTCTCCAAATAAGGTCACAGTCTGAGGTAGTAGAACTTGGGACTTCAACACTTCATTTTTGAACACCATCACAAGCATTTACGTTAAAATAGAAACTTTTTATAACATGAATTAATGATTTGTACATTAAAAAATAAACTGATAAGCAGATTTGATTTTAAATCGACAGCATTACAAGTCACTTCAAAGGTGTAAGTTTGAAGAATGTTTCGTTCGTATTGATAATTTATAGTTGTTTTGATTTATGTGATACCACTTTGAATTCAATGTTAATGAGTTGACACAAAAGTTAGTGAATTCACTAAACTTGGACAGGCATATTTTTAAAACTGTTGAGCTTTTGCTTCAAAAACAAATCAGTTCTTCTAAAAAAAAAGTATGAACCAGTTGTGTCAGTGTGGATTTGAATGTGACATGAACATAAATTGTTAGTACTTCTTTTATTGGGAACCTTTTAAAGTATGTGTGGAGCAATCTGAGCATGAGAATCTACTTTTTGAACGATACATTTTATAAAATCTAAATATAGATCAAGTTTTTCTGATGAAAATGTAGGATCTAAATTGAGATGTACTCTTTTTAAAATAGGTATTGGATTCCAAACAAACACTTCATATGCAGAAAAGATATGCAGAAAATAATGTACAATATCTCATTAATAATTTTTTAGGCCCGGCATGGTAGCTCACACCTATAATGCCAGCACTTTGGGAAGATCCTTTGAGGTCAGGAGTTCGAGACCAGCCTGGCTAACATAGTAAAATCCCGTCTCCATGAAAAATACTAAATTTAGCTGGGTGTGGTGGCATGTGCCTGTAATCCCAACTACTAGGGAAGCTGAGGCAGGAGAATCACTTGAACGAGGGAGTCACAGGTTGCAGTGAGCCAAGATCATGCTACTGCACTCCAGCCTGGCGACACAGCAATATGAATTGATTTCACATTAACATTTTGGTTGGATTCAGTAAAATCTATTAATTTTACCTGTTACTTTGTGCTTTTTTAATGTTGCTACTAGAAAATTAAAAATTTGCACACAGGCTTGCATTGTGTTTTTCTTGATCAGGGTTTAGACTGAGAAATTTAATAATTTTTGGCATCACACGCCCTTTAATGGAGTAAAATCTCAGCTATGTAGAACTTCCGGGAACTTAAACATTCTGGAAATGAAATCACGCCAGGTGGCAAAGCTGATTTCTCTAAGATGTCAAAATTTTATGATTTTGGTAGAATTGTCTTCTCAAAAAGAGTATTAGGACATAATTCATCTTTTCTGCCTATCACAGAACCGTCACTTCAAAGTTTTAGAATGTAATGTAACAGCCTGATGTTTCTACAGTTCACTGAAGCGTATTATAACAGATGTTCTAGTCCATTGAGCTGTTTGCCTTTGCACTAAATGGCCCCAGGCAGCAAAGCATTATATTGCTTGTTGCAGTTTTGCTAAGAGGCTGGTAGCAATCATTCTTCACTGCTGTAACAAATCTTTACCAACAGCCTTAATCCTCCTCTTTGATTTGCTGCTTCTAGCCAGGTAATTAAAAGTCAAAAATTGACTTACCATCCCTTTCTTGTACATATGCTCTGGGGGAGGCCCTGAGCAACTCTCCTGGTGAAGGACTGCTAGAAGCCTCGTTCATACATTACACTGCAAGGAAAAAGAATCCTCGTCTCAAATCAAAGTAATCTTCTTGTCACTGTTTCTTCTTTCACTAACCTCTCACCACTTGGTTCCAGAAGCGTATGCGGTTTTCAGAACTTGCACAGCACAACAGGGAAACTGAAGCCCTGGCTTTTCAACCAGAAGATGAAGAAGGGGACACTTGGGAGGCAGAAAAGATTGGGGAGATCCCAGACAGGAGGAGTGAGCCCATAAATTTATGGATAAACTCCTGGGTTAACACCAAAGCTGCAGTGTGCATGTGGATTTGACTCTAAGCAGAATGTCAAACAGAATACCTGCAAAACAGATGAAAGAAATCAAAGACTCTAATTAGATAAATGGAACAGCATACCATGCTCATAAATTGGATGTTCAATATAGTTCACATTCAAAATCTCAGCAGACTATTTTGTAGCTCTAGAAGATAATCTCTAAAATTTATAAGAAAGGCAAAGGAATTAGACTAATCTAACTCAGAAGAATAAAATTAGAAGAACATATTATCTAACTTTAAGATTAGCTATAAAGCTGCGGTCATCGAGATAGTTGGTACTGGTAAAGTAATAGACACAGACATCAGTGGGACAGGATATTGTCCAGAAATAGATCTACACAAATATGGCCCCTTGATTTTTGACAAAGATGCAATTTAATGGAGAAAGGGCCATCTTCAACAAACATTGTTGGAGTAATTGCACATCCATAAGCAAAAAAAAAAAAAAACAAACAAATCCAAAACACACAAAAAAAACCCTTAATCTGAACTTTGTCATATGCAAAAAATAAAGTGGATTATAGATATAAATGTAAATATCAAACCATAAAATTTTTAAAGGAAAATATAGGGGAAAATATTCATGACTATGGGTTAGGCAAAGACTTCTTAGATGTTGCATCAAAAGCACGATGTATTTTAAAAATTAACATACTATTAATCAAAATTTAAAATCATTGCTCTATAATTAGAATATTAAGAGGATGAAAAGGCAAATTACAGACTCCGAGAACATTTTGCAAATAGCATCCCTGACAAAGACTTGTATCCAAAACATATAATGAACTCTCAAAAATCAGCAATAAGATGATTTGAAAAAAATTAATAAAAAATCAATATTAAGAAAATTTAAAAATTGGCAAAATACCTGAACCAAAGAACACAAGTGGATGTCAAAGCAGCATATGAAAAGATGCTCAACAGCATTAGCCATCGGGAAAGGAAAATTAACACCACAATGGCATAACTGTTAGAATTAACGGCACTTTGTAAAATTAATACGCGGTGGCTCAAGCCTGTAATCCCAGCACTTTGGGAGGCCGAGGCGGGTGGATCATGAGGTTGAGAGATCGAGACCATCCTGGTCAACATGGTGAAACCCCGTCTCTACTAAAAATACAAAAAATTAGCTGGGCATGGTGGCGTGTGCCTGTAATCCCAGCTACTCAGGAGGCTGAGGCAGGAGAATTGCTTGAACCCAGGAGGCGGAGGTTGCGGTGAACCGAGATCGCGCCATTGCACTCCAGCCTGGGTGACAAGAGCGAAACTCCGTCTCAAAAAAAAAACAAAAACAAACAAACAAACAAAAATTAATACGAACTTACATCACAAATGCAGAGTGACAGGAGCCCTCACACCTTGCTGACAAGGCTGCAAAATGGTGCAGGCCCTCTGGAGAACACTTTTTCAGTTTCCTTGAAGCTAATCTTACTCTGTGATCCAAGAGTTTAAAACTTTTACTCACACAAACTATGCAAATATTGATAGTAACTCTATTTATAATCACCAAATCAACCCAAATAGCCTTCAACTGGGTGAACGGACAAACTATGGTACATTCATTCAACAGACCACTACTCAACAGTAAGAAAGAACTGCATGCAACTGTGGATGAATCTCAAAGGCATTGTGCTGAGTGACAGACATGTCTCAAAAGATTCTATGTATATGATTTTCCGGAAAGGCCAAATAATAGGGCTAGAGAGCAGATCAGTGATTGTGAGGAGGTAGGGGTTAAAGAAAGCTTTTACTACAAAGGTGCAATGCAAGGAAGTTTTGGGGTGTTCTGTCCTGTACCCCGATTGTAGTGCCAGCTACACGAGTTTATATTTGTGTTAAAATCTATAGATATGTACTCCCTCAAAAGGTAAAAAAAAATTGAATCGGTAAATTTGAAAAGTTAAAGATCAAAAAAGGCAAATAAGGTGATTCTTGAAGAGCACCTTAGGCCTTGGTAGTTAAGGCAAGCAAAGATCGCTTGTTTTTCCGTTTTCTTTCTTTTCCTGTAGAGACAGTCCAGCTCTCTCACCAGGCTGGAGCGCAGTAGTGCGATCTTGGCTCACCGCAACCTCTGCCTCCCAGGTTCAAGGGATTCTTTTGCCTCAGCCTCCTGAGTAGCTGGGACTACAGGTGTGCACCACCATACCTGGCTAATTTTTTTTTTTTTTATTTTTAGTAGAGATGGGGTTTTGCCATGTTGGCCAGGCTTGTCTTGAACTCCTGACCTCAAATAATCCTCTCGCTTCAACCTCCCAAAGTGCTGGGATTACAAACGTGGGTCATCACACCTAGAAAGCGTATTTGTGATACAATCAAGTTGTATTACATGCACATTTTATGGAATTCAGTCTCTTGCAAAAGCAATACATAACATAAATCTACCCATTTTGTGTTACTTGGAGCACACTTTTAAATGCTCAACAGAAGTTTATAGATGTTTAAACTTTGCTTTGACAAGATTCCATTCCTAGCTATAACGTTATCATGAGCAATTATCTGCTTTACAAAAATTTTATAAAATGGTTACTGATAGTTTGTGAACAAAGGGCAGGGACTGTCCCTATGCAGGCAGGAGATGCATGTGTCATTTTTCCATGAAAGTATACTAACCTATACTTGTCTGAATTTACTGGATAGTAAGTCAGTCCTCCAGGTGAGTTTTCACCACAGTAACCGTGTCAGGACTGCCCATGACTTCTCATCAACCAGAGCAACAGTGCAGTAGAAGGACCAGTCAGTGCACATGGGATTGTGGTTCTGGTCCTACCGCCATCTACCTGACTTCTCTGGACTTGATTTGTCTCATTGTGAAAACCTGGCATCACTTTGACATTCTATGTTCTCTTGCAATGTAACTACATGTGTGTAATTGCTTAATGTGGTCTCTTGCCGACGTGTTTTCTTTTAAACCTGCTTGTTAACATCGTTTAGCCGTCTTGTATCTTCTAAATTGTTTTCAGGAAAGACTGGTATTAAGGTTAAACCATAATTTCTTTTGATCAATGTTCTTCATTACTCGTAAATTCATTTGTCATTCACTCAGCGGCACTGTGCTAAGTACTAGAGACCTAGAGATCAAATGATTGTTCTCAAAGTGATGGTCGATTAGAAGAGAAGAACAATTGTCACACAGAAGGATCACTGTGGGCAAGGGGATAAACTGGATGAGTCTATGAATGCTGCATTTTAAAGCATGAGTAGGCACTGACCAGCAAAGATGAAAAGATGCTGCGATGAGAGACTGCAGTTGGGAACAGGGGATGGGGTTGTATGAGCACTTTAGGACACGCTGTGCGATTTGGATGATTTCCTGGAAGGATGGGGAGCCTGACGGTTTGGGGAGGAACAGGGATATAATCAGATGTGCACTGGAAAGGCTAGTTTGTATGCCTGTGTGATAGGAAAGGGAGACCAGTCTGGAAACTATTGCAATAACCCAGGAAGGTATGATGAATGGCAGTGGGGAGTAAGAAGTGAATGCAAATTTGAGAAATAGGAAGAAGGCTGAGTTGCAAGGACATGGAGAAGAACTGGAGGTGGTGGGTACTTGACCACTTAATGTCAGGCTGTCAATTAAAACAAAAGCTGCACTGTTGCATGCAAGTAGCTGGCAAATACTTTGACTTCCCACAATACCCCATCTAGATGCTGACTTTAGTTTTATTTTACAGAGAGACAAAGAAGCATGAAGAAGTTACAGAACTTTGCGACCACCACACATTATGTTTTAGGGAGAGTCATGAATCGTAACAGGGTTGGAGGGGTGGGGGGTTGGAGGCTGCGAGACCTGGCAGGGAACCATTTGGAGACGAAAAGCCCTAAGATCAGACAAGGGGGAGGATATTAATGTGTGTAAAAAGGAAATAAACTACTGATGTCTTGGGTGCAGTGACAGTGTCCTCACTCGTGTCTATAAAATTTAATTCCAAGATCATAAATTTGTCCCCTTAGTGCTATAGAAATACTAAATGATTATTTACACTTTGCGTATCTGACTAAATATATCTATCAAGTCTGGGTAACGAGTCTGTAGCTCAATAAAGTAAAATTGCCTGTAACAGAAATGTCTGTCTATAAAACCCACGTTAGGTAAATCACAATGACATATCCTCTTTCTGCTCCAACACAACCGCAGTCACCTTCCTGTACGACATTGAAATTGAAGAGTTACACCTTTTCAAGAGACACTGTGGTCTGGAATTAGATTTGGAAGACTTGAGGCTATTATCAATGCCACAGTTAGAAATTTGGCCGGGCATGGTGGCTCACTTCTGTAATCCCAGCACGTAGGGAGGCCAAGGCAGGTAAATCATGAGGTCAGGTGATCAAGACCATCCTGGCCAACATGGTGAAACCTTGTCTCTACTACAAATACAAAAATTAGCTGGGCCTGGTGGCGTATGCCTGTAATCCAAGCTACTTGGGAGGCTGAGGCAGGAAAATGGCTTGAACCAGGGAGTTGGAGGTCGCAGTGAGCCAAGATTGCGCCACTGCACTCCAGCCTGGTGACAGAAGCTCCTTCTCAAACGAACAAACAAAAAATTAGATTTCGGAGCCCAGAAGTCAAGACCAGCCTCAGCAACAACGTGAGAACCCTATCTCTACAAAACATCAAAACAATACTTTGGCATAGTGGTGCATGCCTGTAGTCCCAGCTACTCAGGAGGCTGGGGCATGAGACTTGCTTGAGTCCAGGAGGTTGAGCCTTCAGTGACCATGTTCATGCCACTATACTCTACTCGGATGAGAGAGTGAGACCTTCTTTCAAAAAGAAAGAAAAAATATTAGATCTCAAGATAGGTTGCAACTGAGGATGTGTGTGAGACCTGTAGATTGTTATTGATTTTGAATGCAAAAGCTTTCCAGATTTTATTCCCAAAGTTGTGTGCCCCTGTGAGGGCTGAGCCTTCAGTGGCTGTGCAGTCTGCCTTGGACAGCTGGGTGGAGTGCTGGAGCTGGGCTGAGTGCTAATGGTACGGCCTCAAGCAAGTCTCGTGTCCTCTCTAAGCCTTAGTTTCTCTCTCTATAAAATGAGCATCATAATAGTATCTCATGGGGCACTGCGAAGACATAATTAATTAGTTCATATTAAGCACTTAGTATAATCCCTGCCAAATAATAATCCATATATTTAATTAACATTAAATACAAGACTACGCAGTTACCACCTAAGTTCAGTAGTCAGTCTTGCTACATCTAACTTCAATTCCAATCACTACACAATAATACTTAAAAACGAGTATGAAGGCAGGATGACCAAATAGCAACAGCTCTGCCTGCAGCTCCCAGCGAGATCGATGCAGAAGGCGGGTGATTTCTGCATTTCCAACTGAGGTAACTGGTTCATCTCATTGGGACTTGGTTGGACAGTGAGTGCAGCCCGAGGAGGGCGAGCAGATGTAGGGTGGGGAGTCGCCTCACCCAGGAAGCTCAAGGAGTCGGGGAACTTTCTCTCCTAGCCAAGGGAAGCTGTTAGAGACTGTTCCCTATGCTCCAGCCCAGGTGCTGGGCTTTTCCCACGGTCATCGCACCCCGCAGACCAGGAGCTTCCCTCAGGTGCGTACACGAGCACCACAGCCCTGGGTTTCCAGCACAAAATGGGGTGGTAGCTTGTGCAGACACTGAGCTAGCTACAGCAGCTGGCTTTTTTCAGACCCCAGTGGCACCTGGAATGCCAGCAAGACAGAACCACTCACTCCCTTGGAAAACGGGCTGAAGCCAGGGAGCCAAGTGGTCTGGGTCAGTGGGTCCCACCCCCATAGAGACCAGCAGGCTAAGATCCACGGGGTTCACGGGGTTAACGTTCTCACAGCCAGCAAACAGCCTGAGCCCTCTCTGGAGCTAGCTGGGGGAGGGGTGTCCACCATTGCTGATGCTCAAGTAGGTGGTTTTAAAAATCGCAGTGTAAACAAAGCCCCGGAAGTCTGAACTGGGCAGAGTGACAGGTGAGCAAGGTTGCAGCAGACTGACTGTCTCCCTAGACACCCTCCTTGCTGGGCAGGGCATCTCTGAAAAAAGGCAGCAACCAGAGTCAGGGACTTGGAAATAAAGTCCCCAACTTCCTGGGACAGAGCACCTGGGAAAAGGTGTGGTTGTGGACACAGCTTCAGCAGACTTCAATGTCCCTGCCTGGCAACTCTGAAGAGAGCAGTGGAGCTCCCAGCACAGCATGAGAGCTCTGATAAGGGACAGACTGCCACTTCAAGTGGCTCCCTGATCCCCTTGTATTCTGCCCAGGAGGAATCTCCCAATAGGAGCTAACAGACACCTCATACAGGAGAGGTCTGGATGGCATCTGGCAAGTGCCTTCTGGGATGAAGCTACCAGACCTCAGCCTCATGCAGTATATCCATGTACAAACCTGCACACATACCCCTGCATCTAAAAAATGAAAACAAATCTGTTTTGGCTGTATGCTTGCAATGTCTATTAGAAATTCATGTTAAAGTAGTGAGTAGGTAGCTGCATATCAGAGTCTGGAACTCAGGAATGAAGTCAAAACCAGAGAATATTTTTGGAGTCAACTAAGATGGTGTTTAGAGCCAAGGGATTAGATATGGTCACTTAGAGTATCACTTAGAGTTCAGATACAGAGAATTTAAGAGAAAGGTCAAAGGCATTCTAACATTCAGAAATCTAGCAGGGGATGAGTCAACAGAGGATACTGAAAGCTGACTATGTGCAGCAGGAATAAAACTCAGGAGAGCGTGGTGGATAGAATAATGGCCTCCAAAGATGGCTGTGTCCAGTCCCTGGGAACCGTGAATAACGTAGGTTGGCAAAAAGGACCTCAAGTTGCAGAAGAAATTAAGGTTACTGATCAGTTGACCTTAAAATCTTAAAGTTACCCTGGATTATCTGGGTGAGTTCCATGTAATCATTAGGGTCCTTAAATGCAAAAGACAGTGGCAGAGATGAATACAGGGAGAAGTGTGGCATGACAGCAGAATGGGCAAAGAGATCAGTGGGGCTGGATTTAAAAATGGAAAAGGCAAAGGGAAGCAGTTCCTCCCCAGAGCATCCAGAAAACAACATGATTTCAGCCATGGAGGCCTGTGTTGGATTCTGCGCGGCAGAACTGTAAGATAATAAACTTCTATTGTTTTAAGCCACTATCTTTGAGGCAGTTTGTTATGGCAGCCAACAGAAAATGAATATAGAGATGGCTTCCCAAGTGTGTCCAGGAAGAGAGAGCCGTCCACTGTGCTGTGTGCTGCTGAGAGTCTGAGTAAGATGACAGTGGAAAAGTGAGTCCTGGGTTTAGCCACAGGAAGAGCAGTGGTGACCCTGACATGGACTCAAGTGAGAGAGACGGAGGTGAAGGCGCAGATGCTGAATGTGGACGCCTGTTTCAAGGGGGTTGGGTGTTTAAAGGCTAGAGAGGGACGTCGCTTAAGGAGAATGGCAGGTGTAGCAAAGGCTTACATCGACACTAGAGTGTGTGTTCATGCATGGACACGCACACTAAGACACAGGGACCAAGTGAACGGAAAGGGGGGGAGCTGGACAACGACGGGAGTGGAGATCTGGAGCAGGTGTGAGGAAACGGGACCCAGTGGGCAAGGGGCAAGGTGAGCCTGGGCAGCAGGGTCAGTTCATCCACTGTAACGGGAGGCCAGGGAGGCTGTGTAGGCACAGAGGCAGGTGGCTTGATACCAGAGGGTAAGAAAACTATTCTCCATTCCCGACTTCATCACCACATCGTAGGGTCAGTGCGAGAGCAAAATGAAATGATTCACACAAAATATCTAATACTGTATCTGGCACACTTAAAAAAAACAATACCGGATTCCTCTGAATTCTTAGACTACCATTCAAGACCCTACTTACAACGTACCTTTTCAGTCTTGTATTTTACTACTTGCTGCACATGCCCTGTACTCCAGCCAACAAAACTACACGTTGGGCCACGTAACACGTCGCTCATTTCCTCTTCCGGGAAAATGTGCTCCTTTCCCTTTTCTGCCTGCTGAAATTCTGCCCGTCTTTCAAAACCCAACACAAAAGCTGTCTTTGGCATGAGGTTTTCTGTGATTGCTGCAACAGATGAGACGATTTTTTAAAAAATAACAGTCATTCTGAAACATAGCATGTCCAACAGCTGTGGCTGTCAGTTGTAAGGATTGTCACAAGTCACTTTTCTACTGATAAAACAAAACTCTAATAAGAACAGACAAGTCTATGTCTTGGTACCTATGACCAAGCCCCTCTTACTCCTATTTCCACAGGCTTTTCTGAGTAGAGAGAGCAGAGCAGAAGTATCTAGAAGCAGAGCAGAAGTCCCATTCCAGCATACTGAGAATCAGACAAATTCCAGCTTCTTATCTGTGCCACAAAGAGCCATCTCATTTGAAGTACTTTACTTCCCAATCAAAACTGTGACATTTTATCAAATTGTTGAGAGGCTCGTGCTCATGAACACAGTCTATCTTGGGTATCTTCACAGATAAAATATCAGAGCCACTATGTGACAGTACACTGTATTTCTCTTAAGAAACCTGTAACAACATTCCTTGTTCTTAGCTGTGTACAGTCTTGTCTTAGCCACCGTTTCATGTCAATGTCATCTCATTTATACAGACTCTACCTTACCTATCTTCGTATCACTTAATACCTACTGCAATGTTTACGCATGGTGAGGTCTTAACAAATGAATGAATGAAGGGATATTTTAACACGAAATTACAAATAGGAGGAATAAGTCCAGTGTTCTGAGGCACCGCTGGGTGACTACAGTTAACAGTAACTTATTATAGACATTCCAATAGCTAGAAGAGAGGATTTTCAATGTTCCCAACATTAAGAAATGATCAACATTCGAAGTGAAGGATATGCCGATTACCCTGATTTGGCCATCACACGTTGTATGTAAGTATCAAAATAGCACTCTGAAGTGAAGGATATGCCGATTACCCTGATTTGACCATCACACGTTGTATGTAAGTATCAAAATAGCACTCTGCACCCCCCAAAAGATGCGCAATTCACATGCATCAGTTGTAAAGTAATAATTATATAGAAGGCATGACAAAACCGTGTGAGTGTCCTGGCAAGAAAGCAATTCATTAAAATTAACTAAAAATTGAAGAACCTCTGGGAAACAGAAGAGGAAAATGCTGGAGAGTTAAGAATTTCTTCTATTTTGTCATTACCTAGTGTCTGTAAACAATTGCTACAGGGCACAAACGCAACTCATGGGATGGTATCTTACAGCACTGTCCTTATGCATCAAGTAAAGCTAGTTCATCCCTGCCCCTGGATGAACGTGAAAATGGAGACTACAGCTATTAGTTGCGAAGAGTCTTGCTTCAGTTAAAATGTTCAGTTGCATGTATTCATTATCAAAATTCTGAACTTGAATAAACGTTGAAGCCTCTCCCCACTCCTAGAGTATGCTTAGTTGCTTCTATGTGCCTTTTTTCTTTTTTTTCTTTTCTTTTCTTTTTTTTTTTTTTTTTTTTTTTTGAGATGGAATTTTGCTCTTGCCACCCGGGCTGGACTGCAATGGTGTGATCTTGGCTCAATGCAACATCTGTCTTCCGGGATCAAGCGGTTCTTTTGCCTCAGCCTCCCAAGTAGCTGGGATTACAGGCACCCACTACCACACCCAGCTCATTTTTGTACTTTTAGTAGAGACAGGGTTTCTCCATGTTATGCAGGTTAGTCTCAAACTCCTGACCTGGGGTGAACCACTGACATCAGCCTCCCAAAGTGTTAGGATTACAGGCGTGAGCCACCGCAGCCAGCCTCACCTAGTACTTCTATTCCTCCTCTCCCCTCACTTCATCCGAGGTTCCTGACCCTTCTAGACGTGGAGCTGGAGGGAAAAGGAG